>NC_141136.1:151345071-151668508 GCF_053477565.2 Lygodium microphyllum | reverse complement strand
AGAGTTTGGATTGGGATGCATTTGATGTCTTACATGCTTACGGATGCTACATACGGATGCTCTACCGCCTACATGTTCGGGATGTACTATTTATGTATTGTCTTGGACTTATGTCATTGGCACTGTGTCTTGCCTTGGCTTGAGCTCTTGAGCTCATACATACGGCTTTTGTGCCAATGGGAGCATTCTTGAATGCTTATCAGACATTGAGCAGGTGATACTTTTATGCATTGAGCCTTTACATGCCATTGAGCAGTTACAGACACTTGAGACTTTGGGACTTCTTACCTTTTGGGATGATATATCATATGTCTTGGTTCACTGTATGCTTATGAGCTAAGTCTCAGTTTTGGATCCGTATCTTTGTGAATTGACACGTACTTGTGTCAAGTTTTGGTAGTGGTAGGAACACTTTGCCCCGTTGCCTAGGGGGTGTGCCTACTCATTGGCAGATGTTTGTATGACATACTTGGGTGTTGGATTCATGCTTATCAACCATCATATGCTTATGCTATGCCCGCATGATGCCGGCTTTGGTCTTAGCAGTATCTGATTACCTATGGATCCGATTTTGGCACTGTTAGCTCTCTTTTACTAAAATCTGAAATTTATTACAGCAAGCATATATGTATAGAATGACATGGATTTTTCATGCTGAAACACTCTAAAATGATGTACTTTCACTAGTACTTGGTGGGCAGCAGCTTTGCTTCCACTTTCCTCGCCATTTTCCCTCGATTTTGGTGATTTTTTGGTCATTTTCCGCAGTAAACAGCAAGCAGTTTTGAACTGTCTACAGTCCTCTAGCTTGCATTATGGCGAGTTCATCCACTGATCATGCTATTTTCAACATCACTAAACTTGATGGTACGAATTACTCTTATTGGAAGAGCTAGATTTGGCAGGTGTGGGTGCAGAAATCACAGATCAAACCTTTGAGGTTAAGCGGGCATCCGCCTGCAACTATGCCAGATGAGGAATGGCTTGAGCTTGATGAGTTATGCAAGTCCACCATTGTATTGTCTCTCACAGAACAGGTTCACTACAATGTATTTGAGTAAGAACAGAGTGCATGGCAGTTGTGGGATAAAATCAAGAATCTCTATGACAAGAAAAGTCCAGCGAGTCAAATGTATTGGTTAAAGCAGCTTATGGATCTGTGCATGAAGGAGAATGTGACTATGTCTGCTCACTTGAGCCAGTTCCATGCTATACTCAAGAACTTGACTTCGCAGGACATCACTTTTGCAGAGGATGTCACTCCTCTTTTCTTGCTTGGTACTCTTAATGAGTCATGGGATGTATTCCGCACTGCATTATGTGCCTCTACTGCTATCTTGAAATTATCTGATGTTGAGAGTGCTCTTCTGCAGGAAGAGGTTAACGGTAAGAATTTGGATGCCTCTCGTGTGTCTCATGCTATGATAGTTAGAGGCAGGAATGATGGATATGGAAACCATGGCAGTGGTAGTGGCCGTGGACAGGATTCTCAGAAATCTCGGTCCAAGTCTCGTGGAAAGTCACGTAGCAAATCCCGTGGCAGGAATGCAGATGTTACTTGTCACCATTGTGGGAAAAAGGGCCATATTAGGCCACAATGCCATGAATTGCGCAATGAAAGGCACAAAGATAAGGGAAAAGACAAAGTGTAGGATAAGTCTTCTGATCGTAGCATAGTGCCTACAAAGTCCAGTGTTAAATTTGAAGAGATCAATGTTATGCAACCTGAGGATGTTGATGATGATGATTATATCCTTGCAGCTTCTTCTAGCGCTTCGCAGATGACAAAGATACACTCTATGTATGCACAGTGTTGGCTCTTGGACTCAGGTGCATCCTTTCATGTGACACCTTGCCGAGAGTGGTTTCATTCATACCGTATTGTTTCGGGTACTGTGCGCTTGGGTGATGACAACTCTCTTGATATTGTGGACATTGGTGATGTTAGGCTGCAGTTTCCTTCTGGCAGCATTTTTGTTATGCAAGATGTACGTCATGTACCTACTTTGACACGCAATTTCATGTAAGCTGGATAGCTTGATGACGCAGGTTATCATGTATCTTTTGGAGACTCTGCATGGAAGATTACTCGTGGCAGACTTGTGATTGCAAGAGGTGCCAAGGCTGGCAGTCTCTACCCCTTGATTGTATCAGCTTCTTCCCTTGATCATGTTTTGTCTGTGCGTTCTATCCCACATGTATCTCTTTGGCATGCCTGTTTGGGCCATATGTCTTTGAAGGGAATGAAAATGCTTTTTGGTTTGCAGTACTTACCGCCCCTTGATTATGCATGTTTTGATTCATGTGAGCATTGTCTTTATGGCAGGTAGACTAGGTCTACGCATAAGAAGTTTGGTAGGCCACGCATGAGTGAGCCCTTGGCATTGGTACATTCGGATGTCTTTGGGCCCGTGCAAAGTATTTTGTTACGTTCATAGATGATTTTTCACTGAAATTTTGGGCTTATCCCATTAAGCTAAAATTTGATGTCTTGGCTGTGTTTCAGAGATAGCTTGCATTGGTTGAGAACCAGTCTGGGTATAGGCTAAAATGCCTAAGGACAGATAATGGGGGTGAGTATGTCTCACGTGCTTTTGAGCAGTTATGTGATGAGAGGGGTATTAAGCGTCAGTTGACTGCCCCTTACCCCCCCCCCCCTAGAATGGTTTGGTTGAGCGGATGAATAGAACCATCCAGGAGCATGTACGCAGTATGCTTAGTCATGCAGGCCTACCACAGAGCTTTTGGGCTGAGGCAGTTAGTACAGCTGTGCATGTCATAAACAAATCATCTTCTAGTGGTTTGGATTTCCAGGTTGCAGAGGAGGTATGGACTGGAAAACCCCCCTCTTATGCACATCTCCGTGTCTTTGGATGCGAGGCATTTTGCCATGTGCCTAGGGACAAGAGAAGTAAGCTGGATCCTAAGAGTGTCAAATGCATTTTCCTTGGTTATGGGGATGCAGGCGAGATGGGTTACCGTCTCTGGGATCCATAGGCGTGGAAAGTCATCCACAGTCATGATGTAGTCTTCCATGAAGACAAGATGCATAGGCAGCCTGAGCCGCGGTCTACTAGAGACAGATGTCCACCAGATAGATTTCAGCCCTCGATGCATTATGTCTTGGTTACAGATGCAAGAGAGCCTTTCACTTATGATGAGGCTATGCGCAGGGGTGACAGTCACTCCTGGGAGAGGGCTATGCAGTCTGAGATAGACTCCTTGCATAAGAATGACACTTGGGATTTGGTTTCCTTGCCTAGGAAAAGAAGACTTTGCCATGCAAGTGGGTGTACAAGCTAAAAAGTACCCCCGGACACCCCAAGCCGGCGTACAAGGCTAGATTGGTAGCAAAGGGTTTTAAGCAGGAGTATGGTGGTGTGGACTTTGATGAGGTATTTTCTCCTGTGGTTAAGATGACCACCCTGCGCTTAGTCTTGGATTTGGTTGCTCAACTTGACTTGGATTTATACCAGATGGATGTCAAGATGGCTTTCTTACATGGGGACTTGCATGATGAGATTTATATGGAGCAGCCTAAGGGCTTTGTAGAACCTGGCAAGGAGCACCTAGTGTGCAAATTGAGGAAAGTCTTTATGGCTTGAAACAGGCACCTAGGGAGTGGTATCATAAGTTTGATGCCTTTATGCAGTCACAGGGCTATAGCCGGAGTGCTATGGATCCGTGTCTTTACACGAAGAAAGCTCATGATGATTCTTTATTGATTTTGGTACTCCATGCGGATGATATATTGATAGCAGGGAAAGCTCATGATCAGCTAGATGCTCTTAAGGCTCAGCTCAAGAGAAGAGCTTTGAGATGAAAGATCTGGGACAGGCCGCTCACATACTTGGTATGCGCATTACATGTGACAAGCATCAGGGACTCCTCTACTTGTCACAGAGGGAGTACATTCATAAAGTCCTTGAGCGCTTCTGCATGCAGGACGTAAAGCCTATTGGCTGTCCATTGCCTTCTTATGTGAAGGTATCACAGGCTGATTGTCTATAGATAGAAGAGCAGAAGGCCGAGATGGCCAAGATTCCCTATGCATCCGCAGTGGTGGGCAGTCTTATGTATGCCATGATAGCCACTCGTCCAGATATTGCCTTTGCAGTTGGTGTTGTGGCACGCTATATGGCTACACCTGGCAAGAAGCATTGGGATTCCGTGAAGGGTATCATGAGGTACTTGAAGGGCACTGCAGATATGTGCATATGCTATGGCAGCCAGGATACAGGAGTCGTGGGGTACACTACTCTGATTATGCAGGACATGCAGATAGTAGAAAGTCCACTTCCGGCTATGTATTCACCTATGCTGGAGGTGCTGTTTCTTGGATGTCTAGGGTACAGAAATGCACGGCCCTTTCTACTACAGAGGCCGAGTATGTTGCAGCCATTGAGGCTTTCAAGGAGGCCATTTGGTTGGGTAGTTTAGTTATTGACCTTGGTATTAATGCTATCCCTACATTGCATTCGGATTCTATGAGTGCTATTCAGTTAGCCAAGAATCTGGTCTTCCATGCGAAGACAAAACACATTGAGGTGAGGTATCACTTCATATGTGGGGTCATTGAGGACAAGTATGTTGATCTTGTCAAGATCTCGACTGACCAGAATCCTGCAGATCTGCTCACGAAAAGCCTCTCTACAAAGCGCTTTGCCTTCCTCAGGAGGTTAATGGGCATGGGATGAGATGACGTCTTTTCTCATCCTGTTGTACATGTGTACATGTTGTACTGTCTTTTTTCTTTTTCTTTTCACTCCTCACTGGGGTAGATTCGCCTTTAAGTGGGAGGTTGTTGGGGGTAAAGGCGCCTCTGCCTAACTGCCTGTGTATTACTACACTGATAGTCACCGCCACTGCACATTGCAGGTGGCGGGCGCCCGTCACCGTCACTTTATTCTTTATTCTTTTAGTGACAGTTTGAATAAAGGAAGGTCCGGTCACACATTGTGACTATTGGAGTTTCCATTTCTAGTCTCTCCCTTTCTTGCTTTTGCTCTCCCGCCATAGCTCTCGAGTCCAACCTTCGATTTGTCGCTCCCTTTCATTTGTATAAGGATGTGTATAAGGGGCATGATCATGCAACTGTCAAATTTTCTGTCGGGGTTGATTTAGCACGGAATGGTGGCGATGTTCACGAGGTGGACGAGATACAAAGTTATTTGGATGCACGATATGTTTTTGCCTTTGAGGCATGTTGGCGGATCTATGATTATGCATTACACGATGAAAAGGCTGATATACATCATTTGCAGGTTCACTTACCTGGTGAGAACTATGTGGTGTTTCGGGATATAGATAGTATACCAGATGTTGTGCAGAATGAAGACCTCCAAAAAACTACTCTTATTGAATGGTTTGTGTGCAACCACATTCATCCAAAGGCTAGGACTATTCGCTATCAGGACTTTCTAGTGTATTGGGTGTGGAATGCACGACATAAGATGTGGACTAGGAGAAAGCGTGGGAATACATATGGTCGGATGTATTTTGTAGCGCCTACCTGTGGTGAGCTCTACTATTTGTGGATGCTTTTAATAGTGTTGGGGATGTACTTCTTTTGAAGATTTGCGTACTGTTGATAATGTAATCTATGATACTTTTAGGGATGTGTGCATTGTAAGGGGCATGTTGGAGAGTGATGATGAATATGTTGTGTGCTTAGAAGAAGCTGCCTCTATGCAAATTGGTGCTCAACTTCGTACTTTGTTTGATGTAATTTTGGTCTTTTGTGAGCCAGCTCGGCCTGGCCATCTATGGGAAAGATTTTTGGTGCCAATGGTAGAGGATATCATATATAGATTGCAGCTACAACATGTGCACGCCTCTCTTGGTGTTCTACAGCATGAGGCATCTAACATGGCTTTGTTACATCTGCAAGACCTTTTGCGCCATGTAGGGCGAAGACTCTTTGATTTTGATGGGTTGCCTGAACCTCATCAACCAAACTCACAATTGCATGCTAACCCTCTTTTGCAAGATGAATATGCATACAACACATCAGAACAACGTAGGGTTTCTGAATCCATGGAGGGAATGTTGAATGAGGGACAAAGAATTGCCTTTAGTGCAATTATGGATGTTGTTGATACAGATACTAGGGATGTATTCTTTTTGGATGGTCCTGGTGGGTCTGGGAAGACTTTCCTGTATAAATGTTTACTTGTGAAGGTGCGCAGTGGTGGCCATATAGCACTGGCAACAGCATCATTGATGCCAGGAGGCATATTCCACGGTGGATTCCGTGCCACGGTGGATTCTGTGAGGTTTTACGGTGGATTCCGTAAACTTAGATGACCGGGGCTCATACACAAAGTGGATTCTTTGTGCGAGAAGTCGATGGGGACGCCTGTCCTTTTCGGGCGTTTCATTAATTTAGTGTGTACATGGGTGATTCCGCAAAATGCATATTAAATTAATAAACGTTTATGAGTTTAGAGTGCGCACTCGTAATAAATTAAGGTTAGGATTTATTTCTAACCAGTTGATTTATTTATGTAGCTGAAGATTGCTAGGTATTCACTTTTGTC
Source organism: Lygodium microphyllum (assembly GCF_053477565.2). Taxonomy (NCBI): domain Eukaryota; kingdom Viridiplantae; phylum Streptophyta; class Polypodiopsida; order Schizaeales; family Lygodiaceae; genus Lygodium; species Lygodium microphyllum. Next base: position 151,661,969 of record NC_141136.1, on the reverse strand, counting down.
GGTTTAATTGTATTATTTTACTAACGATTGTGAATGCTTCAGTTGAGGTGTAGAGATAGCAGCAGTGGCGGAGGAAAGCATTGGAGTCTAGCGAGTATTCAACCTATGGATTATATTTTGATAGGCGCCACGCCTATATTTTGTTATGTCTATTGAGGCATTGATTATTTATTATTATTTTGTATGCGCCTATGCGCACGGATATGTTATTTCTATTTGGACATTGAGATTGGGCGTGCCAGACTCTATGGGCACCGTCCAATAGCTTTATTTCCTATTTTTGTAGAAAGCAAACTCAAAAGCTAAAAGCTTGTCATATTTTTGTAAATTGGGCTATTTTTGAGCATGAAGATGGAAATATACATAAAATACATGCTTTGTGAAGCGCTCACACAAGGCATGGGGGGAGATTGAACCCAATTGGTCTCTTGCTCTTGTCGTTCATGTTTTTTACATTGTTTTTTGTGCAAAAAGGTAGAGTTCATTGTTCTTGGGGACCTTCCGGGATTCACTACGTGAGCATACAACGACCGATCTGCGCACCAGTGGTATCAGAGCGGAGCTGAGATCAAGAGCTTCCAATCGCTACCCATCTCGTGCGAAGGCAGAGCTCCTGGAATGATCGGGCTCTATGGTCAATCTCGTCGCGAACCGTCGATACAGACAGACTTCTGGTGATCAAGAACCCCTGTTTCTACTCTCAGATCGCGAAGGACCAGGCTGTACAGGCGGAGGACCACGCAATCATCTCCTTCACCAAAGTCGTGGATATACTGTGAGAAAACTTCATATCTCTTCTCTCTCTCAAGTTTAAGCTTGACTTAAGCTTTAGAAGAAGCTTAATTACTTCAGAAATTCATCACGAGGTATAAGAGGGCCTTCCGAAAATTCCGCGTCGTCAAGAAAATGCCCCCCCCCCCTCCCCCCACGATTTGCGCCGAGCTGCCCCCATTAAGCTTCTTTCTTAAGCTTAAGCTATTAAGCTTAAGACACTAAGCTTTCATCAAGTTGGACAAGACAAGCAAGTCAACAAACTTCAGGTCCTGCACTTCCGTAATCAAGTCCTGCAAGTCGACTGTAATCAAGTTCTGCAAGTTCACTAAGTCGGCTAAGTCTGCAACTCTGCAAGTCGGCTAAGTCTGCAAATCTGCAAGTCGGCTAAGTCTGCAACTCTGCAAGTCAGACTAGTCAACTGGAGTCAGAACTGACTAGTGCTCAAAACTCCTAGAAGGGCTGTTCCTGCACAGAAACTCTGAACTGCAAAGTTGTTCGTGGCAAGTATTCTACCCATACGCAGGTTCGCTGAAGTATTTTCAGCATACGAAGAAGGAAATATTGCAGATTTTCTGAAAATTGAGAAAGAAATACCCAAAAACATATAGCCTTGTAACCCCGAATTTGAGCTACGCTCATCCCGCTAACCTGATTTTGAGTGAGAAAGGTCTTTTGAGTTTTACAAGATGACGGAACCACATATGGATGATCCTATGGCTGAAGACGACCTAGCTGAGCCTACCATGGAACAAAAGCTGGATCTCATCATGCTGCAATTGGAAGAAGAACAAAGGGTTAGGCAAGCATTGCAAGCGCAATTGGCAAAATTACAAAGAGCGTCTACCGACAAAGAAGAACCTCAAGCTGAAGATTTGATTCGACGTACCATCGACGCCACTCTTGAAGCTCAAACTATTCGCAAGGAATCAAAGATAAGTAAACGAAGTTTCAAATTTCGCACTTTCAATGGCATACGAGAAGGAAAGACTGTTTTATCATTCTTTAGCCAGTTTGATGACTATTTCCATGAGGAAACCTATCCAGAAAAAGATAAAATCAAGTGTGTTACTAATCATTTGGTAGACAGAGCATCACTTTGGTGGACTGTAGTACGCAAGAGCATAGAATGTCCTGCTACTTGGGAAGATTTCAAGAAGAAGTTCATGCTGAATTTCCTTCCACCGCAATTTCATGAGAAGGCTATCAAGCAATGGGATTTACTTCAACAACGGGATCGTGAGCCTATACCTCAATATACATAGCGTTTTTGGAATGCACTCCTACAGCTACGCATGCTTGAAGACGTACCAGAGATGACACATAAGCGGAAGTATATGTCTGGACTTCTTGGACATTACTACGCTGAAGTGAACATGTTCAAGCCTACTACTCTTGAAGACGCCATCTCACTAGCTCATGACATTGAAGATAAGTTACGCGGTAGAGATAGACGACCACAGCAATTCCAAGCCAATGGTAATTATGGATCTAAACAATTCAATTCCAATTTTAGAAGGTTTAATCCAGGTCGTTTCTCTTCACCATCTTTCCGTAAGAATTGGGCTAAACCACCTGCATTACCATCCAATGTCAATCCAAATCCTAAGCCTATTCCACAAGCAAATCCAAATGTACCCAGACTTCCAGCCATTGCAAATAATGTAAGCAAAGCCAAGCCAATAGTATGCTATAAATGTCACCAGCCTGGACATCTCGCAGCAAATTGTCATTCAAAGAAGCCACCAGCACATATCAACTATCTTGGAGCCATGGACGAAGACGAACATGAGGATATGCCTGATTTCACTGAAGATGAGGACGACACTACTACTATTTCCGACACTTTACCAGGTATGCCTACTCCACATTCATTATTCACTATGAAATGTTTGGTGCATGGAAAGGAAAAGACTATCTTGCATGATGACGGTAGTACTCATGACTTTATTTCAACAAAATTGGTAAATGAATTGAAATTACAGACTGTACCTATGCATTATCGCATAAAAGCTGCATTTTTAGGCACTAGGTATAATGGTACACAGGAAGTCCAAGATTTAGAGATTCAAATTGGTTCATACAATGAAAGAAGAAATTTCTTAGTTGTCCCATTACAGTCGAGTGACATTATTTTAGGAATGCCTTGGCGACACCAGCATAATCCAGATATAGATTATTCCACACACACAATGAATATTAATTTTCAAGGAAAATCTATTACATTATATGGTATGCATGCATCTAATGTTTTTCCACTGCTTACGCATACTCAAGCAAAACGTACATTACGCAAGAGTACTAAATCATATCTCATTTGGGTGAATGAATTGCACGCAAAGGAAAATCATATGCATCCTAGGCATAAGGAATTTCTTGCATATTTTAAATACTGTTTTGCAGAAGACCTACCACCAGGTTTACCTCCTTCACGTCCAAAAGACCATAACATTGATTTAATCCCTGGCACACAGCCACCTTGCAAAGCACCATATAGGCACAATCAGATAGAGCAAAAAGAAATCCAGAGTCAAGTTGAGGAATTACTAAATAGAGGTTTGATTCGACCTAGCAGTTCTCCATTCGGTGCACCTGTACTTTTAGTCAAGAAAAAGAATAATACCTATCGTATGTGTATTGACTATCGAGCTTTAAATAAGATCACTGTAAAGAATAGGTATCCTATTCCTAGAGTTGATGACCTTATGGACAAACTGCAAGGATCTTCTATATTTAGTAAAATTGACCTTAAGTCTGAATATCATTAGGTGAGGCTAGATAAATCTGACATATTTAAGACTGCATTCAGAACACAGTTTGGCCATTACGAATTCTTAGTCATGCCATTCGGATTGACTAATGCACCTGCCACTTTTAGTAGAATGATGAACTGTATCTTTCTGAAATATCAGTACTGTGTGATTGTTTTCTTTGATGATATTTTGGTGTTTAGTCAAAATGAGAAAGAGCATTATGAGCATTTGTCATTAGTTTTTCAATTATTGAAAGAAAATCAATTGTTCACAAATCCTGAAAAGAGTGAATTCTTTAAGACAGAAATTGAGTACTTAGGTCATATTGTATCATCTGAAGGAATTAAAGTTGATCCTAAGAAAATTGATGCAATATTGAATTGGCATGTTTCTAAAAACGTGCATGAGTTACGCTCATTCCTTGGTCTTGCTAGTTTCTATAGGAAGTTTGTACGTAATTTCTCATTACTTGCTTTACCATTAACCAAACTTCTCAAGAAAGGAATTGTTTATCAATGGACCGAAAATCAGCAGAAATCCTTTGACTTACTGAAACATGCATTAACCAATGCCCCTGTTCTACAGTTGCCTGACTTTAATAGACCATTCTTTCTAGTTGTGACTGATGCTAGCGGATCAGGAATATGAGCCGTACTAATGCAAGACAATCATCCAATAGCATATTCTAGTTCTAAGCTAAAACCCTCTGAGCTGAAATATTCCACATATGACAAAGAACTATTAGTAGTTGTACAAGCATTAAGACAGTGGAAACACTACTTAATGGGTTCAGAATTTATGATAAAGACCGACCAACAAAGTATTCGACATTTACTTAGCCAACCCCAAATTTCTGACCGTCATATCAAATGGGCTTCCTTTATTCAAAGTTTTCATCCTATCATTCAATACCAACCTGGAAAAGAAAATGTAGTTGCTGATGCATTGAGTAGAAGACCTGCAATTCATAATATTTCTGTCATATCTTTTGATTCTTTGATTGCTATGAAAGTTACATATCACCAGGATATTACTTTTCATTCTGATTGGAATAAATTAGTTCAAAATAATTTCATTCCTGTTGATTCATTGTCATATAATGATGGATTTATGTTTTATGAAAAGAGACTGTGTGCTACTATTCCATTCCGATCTTTTGTTTTAAATGAAATGCATTGTCCCCCATATCAAGGTCATAGAGGTATCATATCTACCTTACGTATGTTAACTGAAGATTTTTATTGGCCGCATATGGATGCAGATGTATCTAATTTCGTTTCTGAATGTTTGATTTGTCAAAGAGTTAAGAGACATCATGGTAAACAGTATGGATTACTAATGCCTTTGTCTATTCCATCTAAACCTTGGGAACATATTTTTATGGATTTCATTACTGGTTTACCAAATACTAAATCTAACCATGACATGATTTGGACAGTTGTAGATAGATTTAGTAAGCAAGCTTATTTCATTCCATGTAAGAAAACTTTAACAGCATCACAAGCAGCACATTTATTTTTGAAAACTGTTTTTACTAACCATGGATCGCCCAAAGTTATCATTTCAGATCGTGATTCTAGATTTTGTAACAATTTTTGGATTACGCTGTTTGCTAATCTAGGCACAAAGATTGATTTCTCATCTGTATTTCATCCAGAAACAAATGGACAAACAGAAGCCACAAATAGCACCATTCTAGATCTTTTACGTGCGTATACTATCTCTAAACCTCAGACATGGGACACTCATTTGCATTTATTACAGTTTGCATATAACAATACACCGCACACATCTACAAAGAAAGCACCTTTTGAAGTCATTTATAGATATAGATTATCTACACCTGTTGCATCTTTGTCTAATAGAATTCAGAGTGCTGATGATATTGCTAGTATGCATAACAGTATTTTTGATGAGGTTAAAGATATGATTGCTAAAGCTCAGCAATCATATACCAAACAAGCCAACAAGAAAAGACAAGCCATGAATTTCAAAGTTGATGATTATGTTTGGCTAAGAATAGAAAAACGTAGACTGCAAAGTGTAGATAGATATCTAGTTGTCAAATTAGCTCCTAGATTCTATGGACCATTTAGAATCATTCATAAAATTAATGATAATGCATTCAAGTTAGAATTACCATCTCATTGGAAAATTCACAATACATTTCACATTAGTTTATTGAGACCATTTAGAGGCCAATTACCTATCCACCTTGTTTATGAAAACCCACCTTTATTAGAGGAAGAGATTGAAATACTTGAACCAGAAGCTATCATAGACACTGACTTTATGACCACTAGAACTGGCCAAAGGTATTCTAGATATCTAGTAAAATTTAAGAACCATCCTGTAGAGGAAGCACAATGGATGTACGCTACAGATTTAAATGCTTTCCCCACTCTATTAGCTCCACATTGAGCTAATAGCAATTGAGGTCAATTGCTATCCCACCCCGGGGGTATGATGCCAGAAGGCATATTCCACGGTGGATTCCGTGAGGTTTTACGGTGGATTCCGTAAACTTAGATGACCGGGGCTCATACACAAAGTGGATTCTTTGTGCGAGAAGTTGATGGGGACGCCTGTCCTTTTCGGGCGTTTCATTAATTTAGTGTGTACATGGGTGATTCCATAGCGGGTGATTCCGCAAAATGCATATTAAATTAATAAACGTTTATGAGTTTAGAGTGCGCACTCGTAATAAATTAAGGTTAGGATTTATTTCTAACCAGTTGATTTATTTATGTAGCTGAAGGCTGCTAGGTATTCACTTTTGTCGGTTTAATTGTATTATTTTACTAACGATTGTGAATGCTTCAGTTGATGTGTAGAGATAGCAGCAGTGGCGGAGGAAAGCATTGGAGTCTAGCAAGTATTCGACCTATGGATTATATTTTGATAGGCGCCACGCTTATATTTTGTTATGTCTATTGAGGCATTGATTATTTATTATTATTTTGTATGCGCCTATGCGCACGGATATGTTATTTCTATTTGGACATTGAGATTGGGCGTGCCAGACTCTATGGGTACCGTCCAATAGCTTTATTTCCTATTTTTGTAGAAAGCAAACTCAAAAGCTAAAAGCTTGTCATATTTTTGTAAATTGGGCTATTTTTGAGCACGAAGATGGAAATATACATAAAATACATGCTTTGTGAAGCGCTTACACAAGGCATGGGGGGAGATTGAACCCAATTGGTCTCTTGCTCTTGTCGTTCATGTTTTTTACATTGTTTTTTGTGCAAAAAGGTAGAGTTCATTGTTCTTGGGGACCTTCCGGGATTCACTACGTGAGCATACAGCGACCGATCTGCGCACCAATCATGTGGCATTGCTGCCTTGCTTTTACCAGGTGATCGTACAACTCACTCACGGTTTAAAATCCCAATAGAATTAAGTAATCGATCCACTTGTAATATTCCTATTCAAAGTGACCTTGCTTGGTTATTGAGACAATCGAGCCTTATTTTGTGGGATGAGGCTCCTATGACCCATTGATATGCCTTTGAAGCATTTGATAGAACTCTAAGAGATGTTATGAGTTGTGAGAAGCCATTTGGTGGAAAAGTTGTTTTGTTTGGAGGGGATTTTAGGCAAGTCTTGCCGGTTGTGGTAAAGAGAATGCGTGAGGATATTGTTAATGCTACATTGTGTTACTCTGATTTGTGGCATTACATAAGGGTGCTAAGGCTATTTGAAAATATGTGAGTGTCAAGGACTGGTATTGTAGTGAACAATGGGTTCATCTATTGGATTCAAGGAATAGGGGATGGAGTGGGTATTACTGAAAGTTGTGTGTTCCACCTAGCATGGTATTAAAAGGGCAGTCTATCGAAACCTTGGTTGATAGTGTGTACAATCACGTGTTCAATGTGGGTGACTACACATCGTATTTTAGTGAGCGGGTTATACTTGCCTCGCGGAATACAGAGGTGGCTACTTTGAATGATCATGCATTGCAACTGATGCCAGGGGAGGTCAGACAGTATTATAGTGCAGATTCGATTGCAGAGACTGACGACTCATTTTTGTACTCTGTTGAGTATTTAAATACATTGGATCTTGGAGGTGGATTTCCTCCTCATTTATTGTTACTGAAGATAAATGCATCTATTATTTTTCTTAGAAATCTAAACCCAGGAAAGGGTATGTGTAATGGTACACGGTTGATATGTAGAGCTTTCAATAGGAAAGTGATAGATGTTGATATAATAACAGGGGTAAATGTGGACAAACGAGTTTTTATTCCCCAGATTACTTTTATTTCGAATGCTACACAATTGCCATTTACTATGAAACGGAGACAGTCTCCCATCCGGTTGGCATTCGCTATGACAATCAACAAGTCATAGGGGCAGACTTTGTCCATTGTTGGGCTTTATCTAAAGGCATTAGTATTTACACATGGTCAGATGTATGCTGCATTTTCAAGGGTAAAATCTTTGCATGGTGTGAAAGTCCTATTGGGTGAAAAGGATGGGGATATGACCACAAACATTGTATACAAGGATGTTCTTCGAAAGGTGTAGTAATGTGCATTGCTTTCTTTATGGAGATGTAGTTATTGACGACCATGTAGGGACATTGGTTTTGCATATATGTGAATTGCTCTCTGCGCCCTATTTGGTTGGCATATACTCTCTTGGAAGTAAATTATTTTTCATATTTCACTATTTATTTAACTTTTGTAAATGCCTACCCTAGAGTGGCACTATTACCCAGCTTCTGACTATCAAAAGGAGCTACAGTGTACGTTGCGCACAGTAACGAGTGATGATATCATAAGAAGGACACTTGCAAGGGTCATTGAGTGTTTATATGATGATGTTAATATTGACATCAAACACCCAATTTTTATTAAAGTTGTGCACTGTGGATACACACAATGTTTTCGGGTGCATATGTACGAGATTGACCATCAGAAGAGATATCAACGCTCTCATACTGATAAGATACCGAGGCATTGGTTCAAGTATGGATTCAAGGATTTGGGTTGTTTTGTGACACTGCATCAATGTTTGTCGGTACCTACGGAATGGTTCACAAATGTTCGACCAGGTATTATTATTGTTGGGATGAAATGATCTTTGTTAATTGTTCCACATGCTTATATTGTGATTTTTGTTCTAATGCAGGTGGTAAAGAGAGAGGTAGGACTATTGCATCGCCCATGTGATTACCAATGGAAACTGTGGGATCATTCCCTGCTTTGCCTTCGCATGTTTTGCTCAATGAAGAAGATTTTGTTAATGATTCCTCAAAGAAGAGGAAGCTTTCTTTCTATTAGGCATCTTCGAGACATTGTCTTTTTTTGTTGGCATTGGTCATTTGCCTATGGTGCTTGAAAACACTCAGGTGCCTTATACTTGGCCTTCGTGCCTTCATTTTGACTAGGTCTCTTATAGAAATTCTTTTTGTGGTGCTTGGTCTTTTTCTTGATTATGACCCGTTTTAGTGTAATGTTGTTGTTCCATGTACTTATATTGTGATTTTTGTTCCAATGCAGGTGGTAAAGAGAGAGGTAGGACTATTGCATCGCCCGTGCGATTACCAATGGAAACTATGGGATCATTCCTGCTTTGCTTTCGCATGTTTTGCTTAATGAGGAAGATTTTGTTAATGATTACTCAAAGAAGAGGAAGCTTTCTTTCTATTAGGCATCTTGGAGACATTGTCTTTTTTGGTTGGCATCGGCCATTTGCCTATGGTGCTCGGAAACACTCGTGTGTCTTATACTTATCCTTTGTGGCTTCATTTTGACTAGGTTTCTTTTAGAAATTCTTTTCATGGTACTTGGTCTTTGTGTCGATTATGACCCATTTCGGTATAATGTTGTTGTTTCCTTTTTTTCACACAAAGCAAGCATGTGATTCCTTACATTGGTGTCAAGAGGAAAGTTTGTAAGTATGGTGCATATGGAAGAGATTGTTTCTATGTCTAAGATTCTATGTTACAAAGTTTATAAACTACTTTTAGTTTTAAGTTTGGTGTGTGTCTGTGAGAGAGAGAGACACACACCAAAGAGAGAGAGAGAGAGAGAGAGAGAGAGAGAGAGAGAGAGAGAGTAGGAGGGAGAAAGAGGAGAAATGGATTATTGAACGAAGTTGTGCGATAGCACGGTACCTTTGCTAAGCTGCCGTGAAGCGGCTTAGCGTTCCGTGCGTGTGAAGTGCGCATGGAATGCTAGTACTTATTCATCATCCTTCCATGTGTTACACAAGCTGTATCCGTTGCATGGAATTACTTCAAAGATTGGTGGGTTTTTCCAAAACAACATATGTTCTAGTTCGAGCTACATCAAAATATATGGATTCGAAAAATAGATGCACGTGACGAGTGGTTCTGTAAGCACTTTAGAATGCTGTATACATCATTCCAGCATCTTCTTCACCTTGTTCTTCCATACTGGTTGGTAGAAGGTGATGGCGACAAGGTTCGTCTGTCAATTGGACCTGAAGAGCTTTAAGTTCCACTTTGATTTGATTGGCTCACAATGACTTCACACACCTTTGGCATTAACGAGTTGACATTTAGAAAATATCGTCACATCATTGCTACCAATATCAGATCAAGCTTCATCTCCATTCCAATAGGTGAGCATCTCAGGAAGATTATTGCTGACTTCCAAGCACTAACTTTCTTTCCCAATGTCTGTGGTGCAATTGATGACAACCACATTAAGCTTCCCAAAAAGCCTAACATTGAGGACATTCCTATGCAATATTGGTGTAGGCACCATTTTCACTATGTACTACTCCAAGCCATTTATGATATGCATACACGAATTTGGGATGCTTGTGTGGTGCCTCTCCGAGCGGTGCGAACAATGAGAGACACTAGAAAGCTTCTCCCATCTACAAGTGGTTCAAGGACCACCAAGTGTTGTGGGAACTTGTGAATATCCACAATGTTTGCATCACCCCATACTTGCTCGTTGTGTTGATTCTACTATGGAGCTTACAAGCATCGTTGGCGTATTCTTGTTAAACTACATCAAGTACCCATGTACATCATAGCTTGTTATGTTCTACATAATTTTCTCTTAGATAATGTAAATGATGAGCTTTGAGAGGATGACTTTGATACTCACCGCAACCACACCTCAACGTTGTTCAGAATGTAACAAGATCAAAGCATGTTGAGGAGCAAGCCTTGTGATGCACAGTGTTTCAAGATTGGTGCAATCGTGTTAACTTTGCATCCTTTGGTGAGTTGCACACTATCCTCATTATGTAGTGTGTTTATTAATAATTCATATTACACCTTCCTTTGTGACCATGGCCTTTCAATCTCATTTCCACTTGTGTGGGTAGTACTAAATGTATTCAACTTTATTGCACATGTATTAAAGTACATGATTTCAAAGTGCAACATAATGATAAACTGGAATCTTTACAGCATGAAACATCACAAACTACAAAAGAGTTTTCATTGTTAGAACAATCCTTGGAAACATTAGAACACAAGGAGCACTGCATGTGAGAAAAATGGAAGGACACAACATGAAATTACATGCTAGGAAGTATTGTTCTACTCATTTGGTGCGTTACTCTTGAGCTGGGCAATTTGAAGCTGCATCTCGATACACTTCAACTCAACCCTCTCGAATGTTGCAGCAACCCCCCGGCTCAAGAAATGTGCCACGGCCCTCTAATGCAACTACATGTGATTGATCACGCATTAGCAAGATGACCTCCCAACCACACAATTGTACCCTACCCACAATCAATTGATATCTCTGACAAATACATGAAAAAAATTACATACTAAAAACAACACTCCACAACGCTTTTGGCCACTAATAGTTTGCCATAAAACATTTCAACATCTTAACTAAGGATACTGGTTTTTGGTCTAGTCCATTTTTTTTCTACTTGTTGGCCCATAAGAAGCTTCCTACACCAGTTGTGGTCCCTTAAGTGGAGACTCACAACACTTCAACTATAGGTGCTCTCCTAATTTCTAGTTCTGTAGAAGTTCGTAGATTCCTGTGACCACCTCCCACCCCTCAAATTACTAAGTAATCAAGGCCCAAAGATGGTTGTTACAATGACCCAACATGCTAAGCACCAAACAATTGTGCTTTCACCTCAGAATAACCAAGCAGAAATCAATAGCTTGCTCAAGTCATTGATCCTGTTTTCAAGCCCTTTTGTTGTAAGCCCACCTATCTTTGAACAAGGGTGCATATAGAAGTAGTTCCAGACATCCAAGCTTAAAAGAATCTTATTTTGTTATCAACTTTGCTGTGAAACCATACAATAAATGAGACAAATCCTCAACTGTTTTCCTGCTTTTTGCTCAGTAATCCATGTCAGGTTGCTTGGTAAGTTCCCACTAATTTGGGTGCAGTATCATGCTTCACTTACAAATTACCACACTACAATGGATGGGATAAAACAATTATGTTACACAGGTGAAGATACACATAGCTTTAACCTGACTGCATGCTTAGAGTTGAACAATATGGTTGTTGAAAGTCATTAGATAGTGTTTCATTCTCGTCAACAAAAGCTTGTCTCAAGATTGTGTCTAAATTTGGTATATGCCCTCCTAGTTTTATGAAAGAACTTAATGTATCTAGCATTATTAATACATCCTTGCTTGGATTATGGCCCACAACAAACTTACATGACTTTTTATTAGCATGTAATGACGAGCTTGCAAGTTTTTTCTTTGCCACTAGATGTTTTCTCATCTCCTCTATGTTTTTTGCCTCATTCCATCTACCCACATTGGAAAATATGTCCGCCATGAGCAGATATGCTGGAGCATCTTCTTGGTTAATCAAGACAAGCTGCTGAAAACATCTCAAGCCCAGCTCCACATCCCCATGTATTTTGCAAGCAGTAAGCAAAGCCCTGAGAACTTCTGCTGATGGCAAACACTGCATAGCTTCAAGAAACCTCTGAGCCTCATGAACATGTCCTGAACGGGCCAGAAGATCAATCATACAACCATAGTGATCTGATGTTGCTTCCAATGCATACTTCTCTCTAATTGCCTTGAAATACTCTTGACCCTGAAGCACTAAGCTAGCATGGCTGCATGCAGCAAGAAGACATGTGAAAGTAGTTGCATCAGGTTTCACACCCTGTTCCTGCATCTTTTCAAAACAATGCATGGCATTGTTACCCTCATGGTTGTCACCATACCCTTTTATTAATGCATTCCATGAGACAACATCTTTACTGGGCAGGGCATCAAACACCTTACGTCCTTCTATGAGCAGGCCACATTTTTCATACATGTCTACTAATGCATTGCCTACCAACATCTTTCCTTCCAGTCCTGTTTTCAGTATAAAAGCATGCAGCTCTTGACCTTTACCTTCATCTGCCAGACAGCCACAAGCTTTCAAGCTGCAAGAAAAGGTAACATCATCTGGAGATATGCCCTCCTGCTGCATCTGCTTGAAAGAGCTGAGTGCTTCATCGCCTTGTCCATTTTCTGCATATCCCCAAATAAGTGCAGTCCATGATACTGCATCGCGAACTGGAAGCTTGCCAAACACATCCCGTGCCTCCACAACTGAACTACATTTGGCATACATATCAACAATTGCACTGCCAAGGACATGATCTCTTTCCAATCCTTTCTTGGCAATCTCAGTGAGTAAGTATTTGCCTGTTTCTAGATCTCCAACCCTGCCACAAAGTCTCAAGCTGCAGATATATGTAACCTCGTTCAAATGCAAACCATCCAGTTGCATCTGTTCTAAACAGCTCAGAGCCTCTTGAGCAAGACCATGTTCAGCATACCCCTCAAGCAGAGCAGTCCACGATACCACATCCTGGTTGGGGAGCTTCGAAAAGACATACTGGGCTTCGGTGAGTGATCCATGCTTGCTGTACATATCCACCAAGGTGTTGCCTATGCATCGGTCTGCATCCAGCCCATTCTTAACAATGTCCGCATGAATCAGGCGGTTGTGATCACCATGTTTTAGCTGTTCACAAGCTTTAAGTAGGGCAACAAATGTATAACTGTTTGGCCGTACGCGGTCCTGTTGCATCGCATGGTAGAGATGTAACACGTGCTGCAGATCTCCACAGTCGATGTAGCCCGAGATGAGAGAGGTCCAGGAGTAGACATTGTGATGAGGCAGGAGGTTGAAAATGGCCTGAGCAGATGGCAAGTCCCCACATTCCACCAGGACTGGGACAAGGTAGTTGCCCAGGAAGCCATCTGTTTCCAGCTTGTGCTCGCGCATGTAGCCATGGAGGCGCTTGAGGTGTGATAAATCCTTCTTAAGTCTGCAATCCTGCAATAAGGTTAGGAGGTGCTCCACAGCAGGCCGCTTTTCTCTAAACGTCGTCACCATTTTGGTGATGGATATGGCTGTGATTCCTTTTCTTTTTGGCCCAGTAAGCTATCTGTTCCCAGTTTGTGCTCCTGCATGTACCCATGGAGGCGCTTGAACCTCTTTCGCCCTCCCTCTGTCTGAGTGGGAAAAGAAAGAGCGCAGCGTTCTATCTGTATCTATCTCTCTCTGTGTCTGAGCAGTATTTATTTGCTCTATCTTCAAGCTCAGAAGCTTCTTCTGCAGATGAAGGGGGCGAAGTTTCACTCTGTCAGCTTGATCCTGGGGATAAAACCTGACGATTGCATGTGTCAAGGCAGAAGAAAGAATGCACTTGGGTATCTGGTCTTTTGGCTTGAAAACCCTGGTTGAGTGCCAATCAACATAGGTCTTTGATGTTAGTTTGGGCTTGCTACAAGAAGAAATGCAAGAAGGGTGCTACAAATGCTCCAAAGAGATGGCATGGCATCTATACTATTAGTTAAGGAGAGGTGGGGGGCGGGTGCCACGTGGCAGCCCCCTACCTCCCCCACAAAAAAGAAAGAGAACGCGGGGGCGGGTGCCACGCGTCCAGCACCCGCCCCCCGCAAAAATCGCGCCCGCCCCGGCATGAAGAGGCAGGTCTAGGTGCGGAGCGCCTAGTTGTAATATTAGTGGCAGACCTCCTCTTTGCAAAGATCAGCATGATGCCCTCTCTAGCATCCTTCCGTGTCCATCTCTCTTTTGTGGAACTAGGTTGACATGCGCAGCCACGTGGTTGTTTTTGAATGGAGAAGTGGGCTTTACTTTTTAATGCTCAAAAAAGAAAATCGAATATTAAACACTTTTTTTTGAGATGGTAATTTTTTTGTAAAATGGTTAACATAAAATGAATGTAATATATTCTATTCATGGATGTTAGAAAATTAGCAATTTTGTTGAATGTTATTGAATATCTAATCAGAGTCCAAGAAAACCTGCTTAAAAATCAAATTTTTGAAAGCTATGGATCATGTAGAAAGTGGTAGAACTATATTTATTTATTTGGCATAAAAAAGCGCGAGGTAGATCATGTACAATGTATTCCTATGCTAAGTCAAGTTTTTTATCTTCAAAAAGTGATATTTTTTACATCTCACTAGATGCTTGTATACGTCATTGTAGCCTGTAGTAGGTGCATTTTTTTAAAAGATCATGTCCTACTCCAAGTTCCTGGCCTTATCTATGCTATCAATTGTTATTTTGTTCAAATGGTTGGTAGGTTTGGATGGTTTTTTTTTTCATTTTTTAAATGGGTTTTCTTTTGTGTTGATGGAGTTTTTTTAAAATGTTCGTCGTATAGCCAACATACGTCTTTCTGTTTTGTTTGCGTTTGATGATGTAGATGAAGTGTTTGGTCTTGCTTCATTGCATTGTTGGTTTTGAATTGGCTGGTAGGCATTACTTGGAGTTGGTGTTGGATGATGTAGCTGTGCTGCTTGAGCTGGTAGCAGCATTCATAGTGGTTAAGGTTGGTATTCTAGTGTATGTAGAAGTTTGGTTTCTTGTTGGTTTGCTTGACTTTGCTCAATAAGGAATCTTACTATTGTTAGAAATTGTTTTTTGTTTTGGGTTAAATGTATTGTCAACTTAAAGGAAGTTCTGTTCGAGTACTTGCCTATTACATATATGATAGCGTTGAATGGATTGTTTTGGGTACCATGGATTTGGTTGTAGACCTCTTAGTTGAGTAAGTATGTGACCTTTTCAATGGTCATAGCAAGCTTTTCACAACCATAGTGTAGTTGTAAATTTACATGTACATTTTAAGTGTTTTGTTGCCTTTTTCTTTTATTACTTCTCAAGTGAGATATTGGATCCATAGTGTAGGATCTCGATTGTAAATATGGAGATGCCATTTATTTTGGTGTCTAGTAGGACTTGGGCAACACCTGTTCGTAGTAGATTCTCATGTGTAGCTTCGTATTGGAGTTCGAATATGTCAAGTATGTATTTCAAGAGTCCTACATATCAGATGTGTTTTTATTAGTGCATTTAGATTGTAAGCAAAAAAGATGTTGAAGGTCATAGCAAGGTTTGTATCATTTGTGATTTTATTTTGATTTCTAGGCAAATTGTTGTTGAGTATGCTTGGATGTGTCCGTTAAATTTTGAAGGTTATTGTAGTTTGTGAAGCCGTTGATGAATGTTAAAGATCTTTACCAGTGACATTTGCCATTCTCATTTGGTTTGTTGGTAGATACCTATAATGTTGAGGGTTAATAGGTAGATGCTCGATTTGGTGTTGCGTGTTCTTGTGGTTTTGAATATAGCTTGAATATCTATATCCATAGTTTGATGTGGTTACATGAATTTACATTGTTGGATTTTATAAATACTAGGTATTGCTATTTATGTCATGGGCACCTCATTTGGAGTCATCTTTGATATTGTTTATTTGTAAAAAAGAGAGAGAAAAGAATAGTATGAGTGACAATCTTTGAAAAAGAAAGAACAAAAGTTTTTGTTTTTTCCTCTTGTTGAAAGAAATGGGAGGGTTTTCTGTGATGCACCGTATTCTAGTTAGTTTTTATTCAATTGTGTTGAAATGTTTTGTTTATGTATATAAATCATAGTGTTGTGTATGGTATTGGTGCAAAGGCATATGGATTTCAAAGCCCAATGATACGCAAGTGTCTTACACAAGACAGCATCATGTAGACTAGTTTGGGCATGAATGTTCTCTTTATGTGCAGAAGTACTTTTTGGGTGATTATAGCTCCTTGTGATTTATGGCCGGTGATTGTGTATGTGAGTGTTAGTTAGAATGTGGATTTATGATACCACTTGTTGTTCAATGCCTTGCATTGGTGCTCGTTACATTGCGATGTGAGCTATTGGTTGGTAGACTAGATTGTGACTTGGATTCCATATATCATCGTGTATTACTACACTAACAGTACCTGCCACTGCACACTGTAGGTGGTGGGGCCCGTCATCGTCACTTTATTCTTTATTCTTTTAGTGACAGTTTGAATAAAAAGAAGGCCTGGTCACACATCGTGATTGTTGGAGTTCCCATTTGTGTCTCTCTCTCTTCTTGCTCTTGCTTTTTGCCATAGCTCACTTCCAAGCAAGCTTCAATCCTTCTCACCTTTCAACTGGTTTCAGAGCTTTGGATTAGAGCTTGATTATGGAGCTTGGTCCAGTATTACTTCAGCCTGGATTGAAGACCGAGAGCTTGGAGCTTCAATGCCAACCATGGCTTCTTCTCCCCCAAGGTAAGATTTCATCTCCCACCTCTCCCCAGCTCTCATATGCTCTTTGTAGGTGTTCCTTGGCTTCATTGGGCACCTTGTATGCCCCCATTTTCCCCTTTATCATTAGCATAACCAATAGGCCCCACAGTTAGTTCATGTTTTTTTTGTGCCTGTTTCTTCAAAATCTGGCTCAAAAATCCATTTTTTCTCATATCTCGGGCATCCGGAACCTGATTTAGGCAAGATAAGAGTTTAACTTGGGTTTATGGCACACTTCGGTGATGTTAGATCTGCCAAATTCTGATCACAAATTTTTTTATAATAGATCTGAGTTGATTTACAACAAGAAAATGTCATGCTCTTAGCTTATGTGATGCTCCCGAGGCTTGGTATTTGATGCCCAAATGCTTTGGGGATGTTTGCCCAATGTTTTGAGATGCTTTGGGACTTGGTTTGAGCTTCCATAGCTCGATTTATGCATGGATTTACTGCTGTACATTGTTTAGGCAGCAAGGTTTTTTATCAGGGACGGCTTATGCATAATGCTCTTTGTTGA
The DNA here is from genome assembly GCF_053477565.2 of Lygodium microphyllum. Lineage (NCBI taxonomy): Eukaryota > Viridiplantae > Streptophyta > Polypodiopsida > Schizaeales > Lygodiaceae > Lygodium > Lygodium microphyllum. The sequence continues at coordinate 151,644,362 of NC_141136.1, read as the reverse complement.
CATTCGGTGTCCTGTTGGATGTATTGATGCTTGGTCATCATGGCTTATGCCCGGATATGTTATTTGAGAGCTATTGAGCCTGGATTTGGATGCATACACTTTGTTATTGGTTGGGATTTATGCGACTTGGGTTGATAGGTTATTCTACCTCCAGTTTGGTTATGCCTATTGGTTTCGGGCCATGTCTTTGGGATATGCAATGAAGTATTGACCTTTGGGTACGGCATCGAGCTTGTCTTTGGTTCCGGATCTTCATTTGAGCTTGAGCTCGACTTTGGAATGCATTTGATGCTCCGTCTTGGATGTAAATATGGCATGTATGTTACCTATGTTTGACATGACTTGATATGCTTGGCCTATGCCACTACTACATGCTACTTACATTGTTTGGAGCCGATTGCTACTAGTGCCTTGTCTTGGTTTGCATCTAGCTTCTAGGAACCTACTTGGGATATTTCTTGGCTTGCCAGAGTTGTATTTGGGATACAATTGATGTCTATGGATGCTCTAATTGGAGGCTACAGAGCTTATATGCTCATGATGTCTGGTCTTGGATATTTCGTCTCAGTAGTACTCTCATATGCCCTTCTTGAGCTTCTTGGCTTGATCCATATAGCTTTTGTGCTAGTGGGAGCATCGTTGGATATTTGATAGACATTGAGCAAGTGGTTTATGCTATTGAGCTTTGAGTCTTCTGAGACTGGGATTTTCTTCACTTGGATGTTGCATAGTTGATATGTTGTGATCCGCATACATGTACTTGGGCTGATTTGGGCTTCGCACTCCCTGAGCATACACCTCTTTGTGTCAGGTCTTGCGAGTGTTGTGTACACTTTGCCCTATTACGCAGGGGGTGTGCCGACTTACTGACGGATTTGTTTGACATGCTTGGGCGTTTTCTTAATGTCTGTATGACTGTCATATGTTGATTTATGCTCGCTTGATGTTGGTTATGCTTTGACAGTCGGTGGTTGACTTGGTGCATTGAAAAGCCTACAGTTTGCTCTCATTGTACCTGGTTGTAATTTATTATAGCAAGTAGTTATGTATGGACCGATATGAAATTTTCATGTTGAATCATCCTGATTTTATGTACTTTTGATAGTACTTGGTGGGCACCATAATTAGGTATCAGTTCGTGGCCATTTTGCCTTGGTTTTGGTGGTATTTTTGGCTATTTACAATAAAAAACAACAAGCAGTTTTGAACTGTCTACACTGTTTTGGACGTATTATGGATTCTTCTTCCACTAACAGTGCTATTTTCAACATCACTAAGCTTGATGGTACGAATTATGCCTATTGGAAGAGCCAAGTTTGGCAGATATTGGTGCAGAAATCGCAAATAAAGCCACTAAGGATGCATAGCAAGCAGCTTGAGACTATGACTGATGACGAATGGGATGAGCTTGATGAGTTATGCAAGTCCACCCTCATCTTGTCTCTCACTGAACAGGTGCATTACAATGTGGTTGAGGAAGCACAGAGTGCTTGGCAGCTTTGGGATAAAATTAAGAACCTCTATGACAAGAAAAGTCTAGCAAGTCAGATGTATTGGCTGAAGTAGCTTATGGACCTACGCATGAAGGAGAATATGACAATGTCTGCTCATTTGAGCTAGTTCCATGCTATTCTTAAAAACTTGACTTCGCAGGGTATTACCTTTAATGATGAGGTTACTCCATTTTTTTTTGCTTGGGGCTCTGAGTGAGTCATGGGATGTATTTCTCATTGTCTTATGTGCTCTTGCTACTATTTTGAACTTGCCTAATGCAGATAGTGCTCTTTTGCAGGAAGAGATCAACCGTAAGAACTTGGATGCCTCTCGCGTGTCACATACTTTGATTGTTAGAGGCAGAGATGGTAATGGAAAGAATGATCGTGGGAATGGCCGTGGTAGAAACTCGCAGAAGTCCAGGTCTAAGTTGCGTGGTAAGTCACGTAGCAAGTCTCGTGGGAGAAATGCTAATGTGACATGTCATCATTGCGGTAAGAAGGGCCATATATGCCCACATTGTCATGAGTTGTGCAATGAGAAGCGCAAAGAGAAGGGGAAAGACAAAGTACATGAAAAGTCCTGTGATTGCAGCATTATGCCTGCAAAATCCAGTGTGAAAATTGAGGAGATAAATGTCATGCAGACTGATGACTCCGATGGGGAGTACATACTTGTAGCTAGTTCTTGTGATGCTACATCGTTGACCGATATTCACTCTATGTATGCACAGTGCTGGCTTTTGGATTATGGTGCTTCATTTCATGTTACACCATATCGTGAGTGGTTCCACTCCTACCGCACTGTCTCTGGTTCAGTTCGCTTGGGTGATGACATGTCACTTACTATTGTTGGCATTGGAGATGTACGATTGCAGTTCTCTACTGGCAATACCTTTATGTTACAGGGTGTATGTCATGTACCTGTGCTTACACGCAGTCTTATGTTTGTAGGGCAACTTGATGATGCTAGGTTTCATGTTTCATTTGGGAATTCTGCCTAGAAGATCACATGTGGTAGACTTGTGCTTGCTAGAGGTGCCAAAGCTGGTAGCCTCTATCCTCTTGTAGTTGATGGGTCCTCTGTTGACCATGTTTTGTCAGTGGGCTCCATCCCATATGTATCTCTTTGGCATGCCCATTTGGGCCATGTGTCCTTGAAGGGAATGAAAATGCTTTCTAGTTTGCAGTACTTATCTCACCTTGACTACACATGTTTTGATTCATGTGAGCATTGTCTTTATGGTAGATAGACTAGGAATACACATAAGAAGTCTGGTAGGACACGCATGAGTGAGCCCTTGGCATTGGTACATTCGAATGTTTGTGGGCCCATGTCCTGTCAGTCTATGGGTGGTGCAAAGTATTTTTTGATGTTCATTGATGATTTTTCGCTTAAAGTCTCGGCTTACCCCATTAAGCTTAAGTTCGAAGTCTTGGCTATATTTCAGAGATGGCTTGCATTTGCTGAAAACCAGATTGGGCATAGGCTGAAATGCCTTAGGATTGACAATGGGGGAGAATATGTGTCACGTGCTTTTGAGCAACTCTGTGACGAGAGGGGTATTAAGTGTCAATTGATTGCCCCCTATACCCCACCCCAGAATGGTTTGGCTGAGCGGATGAATAGAACCATCTAGGAGCGTGTACACAGTATACTTGGCCATGCAGGCTTACCACAGAGTTTTTGGGCTGAGGGAGTCAATACAGTTGTGCATGTCATAAATAGATCACCTTCTAGTGGTTTGGATTTCGAGGTTGCAGAGGAGGTATGGACTAGGAAACCTCCATCTTATGCCCATCTACGTGTCTTTGGATGTGAGGCATTTTGCCATGTGCCCAAAGACAAGCATTCTAAGTTGGATCCTAAGAGTGTTAAAATCATTTTCCTTTGCTACGAGGATGCAGGCGAGATGGGTTACCACCTCTGGGATCCACAAGCGCGAAAAGTCATCCACAGCCATGATGTAGTCTTCCATGAAGACAAGATGCATGGGTAGCCTGACAAGGTGGTAGAGATACGTAGGGTTATATTCCAGGAGGAGCCACGTGCTCCTACACAGCTAGTTGGACAACCTACAGTAGTAGTCGGTACACATGGCCAGGGTGTTGGACCGGCTACGTAGAGCCTACCGTGAGATGGTCTACTAGAGATAGACATCCACTTGATAGATTTGAGCCCTCGATGCATTATGAGGTTACAGATGTAGGAGAGTCTCTCACCTATGATGAGGCTATGCGTAGGGGTGACATTAACTCCTGGGAGAGGGCTATGCAGTGTGAGATAGACTCCCTGCATAAGAATATGACTTGGGATTTGGTTGCACTACCTCAGGGCAAGAAGGCATTGCCATGCAAATGGGTGTACAAGCTAAAAAGTACCCCTGGAAACCCCAAGCCGACTTATAAGCCAAGACTTGTCACTAAGGGTTTTAAACAGGAGCATGGAGTTGACTTTGATGAAATCTTTTCTCCTGTGGTCAAGATGACCACCCTATGCTTGGTTTTGGCCTAGGTCATGCAGCTTGACTTGGACTTGCACCAGACTGCATTCTTGCATGGGGATTTGCATGATGAGATATACATGGAGCAGCCTAAGGGCTTTGCAGAACCTGGCAGGGATATGGCTTGAAGCAGGCACCTAGGGAGTGGTATCATAAGTTTGATACCTTTATGCAGCCACAGGGCTATAGCAAAAGTGCTATGGATCCGTGTATTTACATGAAGAAAGCCCATGATGGCTCATTGCTTATTTTGGTACTTTATGTGGATGATATGTTGATAGTAGCTGAGAAAGCTCATGATGAGCTAGATGCTCTTAAATCTCAGCTAAAGAAGAGCTTTGAGATGAAGGATTTGGGACGACAGACCTCTCACATTCTTGGTATTCGCATTAAGCGCGACAGACATCAGGGACTACTCTACCTCTCACACAGGGAGTACATTCATAAAGTCCTTGAGTGTTTTCGTATGCAGGACGTAAAGCCTATTGGTTGTCCATTTTCTTCTTATGTGAAGGTTTCACATGCCAATTGTCCATAGACGGATGAGCAGAGGGCCGAGATGGTCAAGATCCCTTATGCATCAGCCGTGGGCAGTTTGATGTATGCCATGATAGCCACTCGTCCAAATATTTCCTTTGTAGTTTGGTGTTGTGGCATGCTATATGGCTACACCTGGCAAAAAGCATTGGAATGCCATAAAGGGTATCATGAGATACCTGAACGGCACAACAGATATGTGTATTTGCTATGGCAATCAGGATACAAGAGTTGTGGGCTACACAGACTCTGATTATGCAGGACATGCAGATAGTAAGAAGTCCACTTTCGGCTATGTCTTTACCTATGCTGGACGTGCTGTTTCTTGGATGTCCAGGGTTTAGAAGTGTACAGCTCTCTCTACCACTGAGACTGAGTATGTTGTGGCCATTGAGGCTTACAAGGAGGCCATATGGTTGGGCCGTTTGGTTCATGACCTTGGGATTGATACTATACCTACGTTGCATTCGGATTCTATGAGTGCTATTCAGCTAGCCAAGAATTCGGTCTTCCATGCGAAGACGAAACACATTGAGGTGAGGTATCACTTCATACATGGGGTCGTGGAGGACAAGTTTGTTGACCTTGTCAAGATCTCCACTGACAAAAATCTTGCAAATCTGCTCACAAAAAGCATCACTGAGCGCTTTGCCTTCCTTAGGATATTGATGGACGTTGGATGAGATGATGTTTTGCCTCATCTTGTTGTACATGTGTACATTGTACTTTCTTTTCTTTTTCTTTTCACTCCTCACTGGGGTAGATTCACCTTTAAGTGGGAGGTTGTTGGGGGTAAAGGGACCTCTGCCTAGCTGCCCGTGTATTACTACACTGACAGTACCCACCACTGCACACTGTAGGTGGCGGGCGCCCGTCACCGTCACTTTATTCTTTATTCTTTTAGTGATAGTTTGAATAAAGAAAGGCCCGTTCACACATTGTGACTATTGGAGTTCCCATTTGTGTCTCGCTCTCTTCTTGCTCTTGTTCTCCGCCATAGCTCACTTCCAAGAAAGCTTCGATCCTTCTCACCTTTCACTATGCATGCCCTAGTATCTTAAATTGGTAGTGGATCATGGTGAAGAGGCTGCATACTCTAGCTATAGCTACTCTTGTATGCATGATTAGTAGAACACTTTTATTATTGGCAATGAGATTGTAACTATAGTAACTTATGCGAGGAAACTTTTTTCACTACTCACCACTAATAATGTGTAGGCTAGATGTTGCATTGATGAGTTGATTGTAGATCATTTGCTATTTTGTTATTAAAGTACTACCAAGTATTATTCTAAACTCTTTTATCAGCTACAATATCTTGATTTGTGTTGATGCAACAATGTTTTGGCACTTAGTTGTTATTGGAGATACTACAAATATTATTAGGTTATTTGAGAAGAATGGTTGTCATAGTGTTCCCACTTCCCTTCATGTCCTTCTTCTTCATATCCTCCTCTTCTCTTCCTTCTCTCTTATTCCCTTCTCCTCCTCTATTTCCTTCTTCTTTTCCTCTCCCCACTATCTCCTCCTCCTCTTCCTCTCCTCTCTATGATCTCCTCCTCTTCTTCTCTTGTCTCCACTATCTCCTCTTCTCCTTCCACTACTCTCTCCCTCTCTTTCTCTCTCTCAGGGTGTAGTAGATAAAAAAAAGACTAGCCTTTTAAGCCTTATGCTAAGGCTTATTCAACATTATGAAGTGGTTATTGACCTCTCATTTTTTGTCATCTCATGAGCTTCTATCACTCTCTTAGTGATGCCTTTGAGGTCACTTGTCATCATCCACATGTGTGGAGTATAGTGAGTCTAGATGGATTCGAGGCGAGAAGCTAGTTATTAGATCTAAGAAGGGGAGTCTGTGGTGAATTCAAGTAGGATGGTGGTATGATCAATTGGGCTAAAGCTCAAGGAACTTTTTTAGGTCTATTCTACTTGACCAAAACAAAAATGAAACATGATCATGTGTATGATGCTCATGGAAATCCAAGATTTGTTTTGGTTGGTGAGATTGAATTGATGGTTCAATAATTTCTATTAACACTTCTTGGTCTACCAAACTATCATCATTACCAAGTTTCCTTCACAATTGGCTAACATGAAAGACTCAATGGACTCTACTAGAGGATGTAGATCTAATTTGTATGCAAGTTTACAAACACATTTAAGGATTGTAAATGGGTCACAATGCCCTGGATATAACTTAGGAATTGGTCCAAACTTCAAACTTCTTGAATGTTTTGGAACACATAAGTAGGTCTTATCACCTTTTTCAAAAGTGACCATACGTCTATGCTCATTTGTATATTTTTAATAATGGTCTTGAGCTTGTTTAACATTCAAGCATTTTACTTTTAGCATATCAAAATGATATTGAGGGAAGTCCTTGATATGTTGGATTTTCTTATTGGCTAATCCCAGTGTAATTGATGCTTGAGGTTGAAATTCATACATAAGTATGAATGAACTAAACCCTGTAGTCACAAGCTTAGTACTATTTTAAGTGAATTCTAATACGGCTAAAAAATCTTCCCAAAGAGATTATTTTTTTCTTACATATGCTTGTAGCATATCTTCTAGAACTTGGTTTACCCGGTCGGTTTACCCATTCATTTTGAAGGTGATGCAGATACTTAGATTAAGCATTGTATCTAAGCTTTTCAATACAAATCTCCAAAAATGGCTATTAAACTTTTAATCACAATTATTTATGATATTAGTTAGCAATCCATAGATCCAATAAATATTTTCACAAATAGCTAGGCTAGTTGAGGAGTTTTAATAGTTATCTTTGTTGGAATAAGCCTACACATCTTACTGAGTCTATCTACTACCACATCATGAGCATGATTGGTAGTAGTAAGTCCAATAATAAAATCCATAGAGAGACTTTCCCACTTGCAATTAGGATTCTCTAAATGATGTAAAAGCCCACCTACCTTTAAGTGCTCATCCTTGTTCATTTGACACTTTTGGCATTGAATAACATATTTCTCTATATCCTTATGTTTATTTACATGGGCATAGGTTTTTCTTATCCCTGGATGACCTACACTAGGACTATTATGACACTCATAAAGAATTTGGCACCATGTGTCTAAGTTTGAGGGTACACATATTTGACCTATATGAAGCAAGTACCCATCGTCAATGGTAAAGTTCTTGCAAAGGTTGAGCTTATTACTTGTAAGAGAGAAGCCTTGTGTAGAATTCACATCTCGTTCATGAGTTGGTGAGGGATCCCTTATTTTAATTACATTCCGTACCTTTTCATAAGACTAATACATGCTCACATTTGCCTCATAAAGAATCTAATAGATCACTCTTCAATATTGTAAATGAGAGAGTGCCAATGTCAAGCATTCTACTTAGAGCATCAAATACAACATTATATTGACCCTTGTGATACCGTAGTGTGTAGTCAAACTCTTGAAGAAATTCAACCCATCAAGCCTTTCTTACTTTCAAATCCTTTTGGGTAGTAAACCATTTGATACTCTTGATTAATTACTACCTCAAACATAGCATCATACAAATAATGACAACATTTTTTCAAAGCATGGATAATTGCATATAGATCAGATTCATATGTAAAATAATTGTACTGAGCCTTATCTAGCTATTTACTATCAAATTCCATAGGTCTACCCTCTTGGGGGAGCACCGCTCCAATGTATGTGGCATTAGTATCTATTTTCACCTCAAATGGTTGTGTGGATCCACTATAGCTAGGATTGGAGTAGTAGCAATAGCTACCTTAAGTTTATCAAAATTGTGCTATTGTTATTCATCCCAAGAGAAAGTGTGACCTTGATCTTTCAATTGATTTGTCTCATAGAAACAACTATCTTAGCATAATCTTTGATAAACTTACGATAAAATCCTATCAAACCCAGGAATATTTGTAAATCCTTTAGATTTTTATGATGAGGCCATTGTAAGATAATGTGAACCTTTTCTAGATCCATTCTAATATCTTCTTCAGATATGATATGACCAAGGTAGTGAACGTTTGTCTTTAAAAAAATCATATTTAGTTATCGTAGCATAAAGTTTGTACTGCCTAAGCAACTCAAAGATTGAGCAAAGATGTTCCCAATGTTCTTCTTCAGAATGAGTAGAAATAAGAATACCATCAAGGAAAATGACAACAAATATTCCGAGATATGGATGTAAGATATTATCCATAAGTGTTAGCATGAGAATTAGTTAGGCCAAAGGGCATAACTAAAAACTCATAATAGTCAAAACGCATTTGAAAGGCAGTTTTAGATACATTCCATGCGTGTATTCATGCTTAATGGTACCCTAACCTAAAGTCAATCTTCATAAAGTATTGAGCTCCTTTAAGTTGATCAAACAACTCATCCACAAGAGGAAGTGGATACTTATTTTTTTATAGGGATCACATTTAGACTACGGTAATCTATGCACATATGCATAGAGCTATCCTTTTTCTTTAGCAAAAATATTAGAGAACCCCATGGAGAAAAACTAGGTTGAATAGATCTTCATTGGAGATAATCAATTAGTTGCTTCTCCACTTCTCTAGCTTCACTAGCACTAAGTTGATAAGGTGGTTGACTAATGGCTAAAACTCCAGAGGCATTGTATGCTACAAGGTAGTTGAAAGGTCCTTGAAAATATCTTTATCTTCTAGTAAGAATCTTTTAAAAAATTCTTTTGTTATTTGGAGCAATTTCAAGGCTTAACTTGATGGTTACTTGCCTTGCAATTAAGCATGCTTAGGTGTACAAAATAGTTAGGTGGGTGATCTCTCGGGAATTTTTGACTTGCTTTCACCTTGCACACAATCAATGGTGTCAACAAAGCCTTTATAGCCTCCTTGCCAAGTATGCCAAGGTCTATACCTTGGTTGCTACCTTGGTCATAAGTGGCAGGAGGATGTTGCACCCAAACTGCGTAGTGCAATAGTCATGTGGTTATGGGGCCAGTGCAATTGCCAAATAATATCATGCACTCTTTGATCTTTTGCTGTAGCCTTGCTTTGATACTAGTGTCAGGCATGTGTAGTTGCCTTACCTTCAATAAGCACAAAAGTTAGGAAAACCTCCTAGCCACTCAAGATGATAGCCTCTTTTAGCATCACACTAGTATCTTTAGGCAGATCCATGGACTATTTTTAGATTGACTTTTAGTAAGTCTATTCACACTGATTGCCTATCCTTTGACTCTTTGGTCCATACACCCTTGTTCCCTAATTTAGACTATCTCTTGACCCCTTAGCCCGGTGAATGCCTTAATATAATGGTCCATTACTTGCTATGAGGACTATAGTTGAGCTACCCTACATACCATGGTCACTTAGGACCCTTGTTCTGATAATTGGTTAGGGATGGATGATCTTAAATACTAGTTAACCTAGAGGGGTTGAGAGTCCTCATGGGGTAATGAGATGGCTTTGTGGAAGTCGGGATCCTTGTGGGGGATCATAATAAAGAAATTGAACCCTAATTAAAAGTATTTCTTTTTCTTATTGATTGTTTATATCTTGTGTCTAAATTATGTATAATAAATCTTGTGTAATGGGATAATAAAAAAGAGTTGCTTTTACATATTTTCATAGTTGGTAGCATATTTTGCTAATAAGATAACTAAAACAAACCCATTGAGGAAAGTGAGAGGCCTCTATCTCGATGATTGAGAGTCTATTGTTGGGTAACTTTCCTAAATACTAGATAGAGCTGTTAGAATGTGACTCCCAACTCGATAGGATAGCCAACCTTCCTAACACAGTTTTAGGGAGCTAGATTTGAGATTTCATCTTCTAGGTAGGGAAATCAAGTTATATTCTTCTCTATCTCTCACTCTCTTTGAACCAATTGGGATGTTAGCCCACTCTCACATTTGATTGATTACAAAGTGATCATTCTTAGGTGAGCGTTAGATTGCTATTTAAGAGACCTTTGTAGTATAGGAACCCTCAGGTTGATATTTTGAGTTGAGGCCTTGACATTCTACTCTAGGAGCTAGACTCAAAGATTACCCAATAAGTTAAGTCCGTGCATCCAAATTGGGTCCGGATGGTGCTACTCATGGAGAGATGATCGAGCAACTACTAAACAATGCCTCCTCTAGTCTAGCTAGGGAAGGGTACATTGCACTTGGTATCAAAGCAAAAATTTATCAAAGTGTAGGATTTTACAAAAATAAAATTGTGAGAAGATGAGAGATCATCATATTGTTCTTAACTTATTAAAATAATTGAATATGCATTCAAATTGCTAGAAAAAACTTACTCCAAGTCATTTCCAAGAGGCCTAGATTAAGAAAGTGATATTGATGCAACTTCTGGTGAGGAATGGCTTTCCTAGATGAAGGGGAGAAAAGTGATGGACTAATTGGAAGATGGCATGAGAAGAAACTCCTTTTTAAGTAGATAAAAGCTCTAGACCTTAATGTGAGGACACCAAAGTTGAGGTAGATGTGTGAAAGTTTGGATTGAGAGTATGAATGATTATTTTTCAGTTGCTGAAACCAATGAAGCAAATAAAACTACGATAGCACATTTACACCTTATTGGTGAATCCAAATTGTGGTGGAAACATGGGTGCCTTGAGAATGTGGTGTCACAAGGGTCAAGAAGTTGAGATGAGATAAAAACTATAGTAAGAGGAAGATATCTTCTACTATCTTTTGAAACCTTGAAGATGAATGAATTACTTGGCCTTTAACAACTTGGCCTAACCCTGGAGCAATATTACTCAATGTATGTTACCCTTCGAAAGTATACTTCAAAAATGTCTATTACTCAATAGATTGCAAGGTTTTGCCAAGGCTTGAATTTTCCTCTTAATCATTGTCTTGAATTAATGAGGCCAATCACTTTAGAAAATGCCCTAATGCAAGCTAAGCCCTTGGATAAAGAGATAAGTAAAGAGCATGGGAATACTAACTCTAGGAGTGAACGCAAATGATTGTGGTGCAAGGTCTACCTCAGAATATGGCCATGCTTGCATGGTAACAAAAACTTGAGGGAATCATCGATACTTCATTTGTGATGATGAAGTTGGTAATTTTAAGCTAGAATGCCCAAAAAGAAAGTGCTACAACTGCAATGAGTTTGGCCACTTTAGGTTTGAATGTCCAAACCCCATCATTGGGAAGCCAGGGAATAACTAGACCTTAACAAAGAAGTAGTGCACAAAATTTGAATCCTAGCTATATCCTTAATAATGGATCAATTATATTCCCCAAATGATACATATTTGGATATTATCTTTATAATTATGCTAGCAATAAAGTTACTAGTATAGGGAATTACTTTTGAGAATGTATCCCTAGTTTTTGTTGAGATGAGGATATCTTGAAATTTTCAAGGGGGAGCGGATGTCATGGATGCACCTTGATACCTTAGATATTACACAATATTTAGTAATAAGAGTAATCAACAATATTTTCTAAATGTTTGCACATTGGTAACTTCAAGAGTAACAACGTCTGGGAGTCACTAAACCCTTGTCTCTATTGATTTTTCTGATGTTGGTAGGCATTTCTCTAAGAAAATCATGAAGATTGAATTTCAAAATTTCTAAACTTTCTTTAAAAATGTAAAATGAAGTGGGTAGAGCTTGTCATTGTGATCGCAATGGTTCAAATGGATCCAAATTTTGAGGATCAAAAGTTATAGATGTTTAAAGTTCTACAAAAATTTTATGCACGCGAGCAATGAATGAGTATGAAAGGGCCTTATTTTTTCTTTTTTTGGACTCCTAGATTTGTAAAAATGTGGATACTTTCAAATGTAAGTAAAATCTCTCAAAAAACACGCAAATTAGGTAGCTTTTGCATTGATAATCAATAACGTAAGTTGCAAATACTAAAAGCAACCTTCCTCTTCCTCCTTCCTAACTACTATCCCTCTCTTCTACAATTTTGCAAGAGCTATATTAGAATTTTTCGATCTTCTCCCCTCTTGTCCACACATGTAGGGTAGCTTTGCCAAAATTCATCAAACTTCTCCACTCTTCCCCACACATGCATAGAAGCTTTGGTTGAAATCCATCAAGCTTTTCTCCTCTTCTCCATAGATGTGCCAAAATTTTGTTGAAATTCACTAAGCTTTTCCTCTCTTCTCTTCTATTACATAGAAGCTTTCTCAAAATCCACTAAGCTTTTTCTCTCTTCTCTAAAACTAGGCAAAAACTCTATTGAAATCCGCTTAGATTTTTTCTCATTTTTCACAATCATATGGAAGCCCTATCAAATTTACTTTAGATGGTGGCCTCTAAGAGATATTGTGAAGGAGAAGAGGTCATTTGGGAAGGCACTTCTTGAGAACTTGAGAAATACACCCCACCAAGAAATGTAGGAGATGGCATTAAGGATATAGACCATATCATACTAAGTCATGATAATTAAGTTGAACTATTTATTTTACATTCTTTATCTTTATTAAAATTAAGATTATTACTTTACTTAAGCTTATTTATTGATTGGAAAGGATTTTATTCCTTGCTTCGGTATGTTTGGTTTATGATTTTTCTTACAAATTAATAAGAAGATTGAAGAGATTATGTGGTTATTGGATCCATGGGATCAACAAAATGAGGGCATGTGGCTATTGGATTTGCAAGACCAACAAAGCCATAGCCCCAAGGTCCAATGGAAATGCCAAAGCAATTGAGATAGACTTGCAAGGGCACTACTTAGTGTGTGCATAAGCAAGAGCTAAGTGGTAAAAAATACCAAGCAAGTTGTTGCTACATCACCTTAGGCAGAGGACCTTAGAGGGGCTTTGACCTAGTGAACCCCTTAGTAGTCGATGATAAGGGTATAGAGCTTCGTGCTCCCTATCATTAATTAGGGATGAATGACCTCAAATACTAGTCAAGTGGTGAAATGACCTCGAGGAATTGGGAGTCCTTGCAAGGGACTGGGATAGCTTTGTGGAAGTCAACATCCTTGTAGTAGATCATAATAAAGGAATTGAACCCTATTTAAAATGAATTTATTTTTTATTGAATTTTTAGATCTCATGCTTAAATTATGTATAATAAACCTTGTGTAATGAGATAATAAAAGGAATTATTTCCATATGTTTTCATAGTGTGATAGCATATTTTGCTAATTAGATAACTAAAATAAACCTGAGGAGGAAAGTGATAGGCCTTGATCTTGACCACTAAGATTTTATGTTTGGGTGGACCCAATTAGTTGGGCAACTTTCCTAAATACTAGATAGAGCTATTAGAATGTGACTCCCAACTCAATAGGATAGTCAACTAGCTTAACACAATTTTAGGGGGCCAGAGCTAATATTTTACATTATGGGTAGGGGGATTGAGTTACATTCCCCCCACATGTCATCTCTTTGAATCAAGTGCAGTGTTAGCCCAATCTTACCTTTGATTGATTACAAAATGATCGTTCTTAAGGGGCATTAGATTACAATTTAGGAGACCTTTGTAGTTTAGGAATCCTCATGTCGATTTTTGGGTTGAGGCCTTGATGTTTTGCTTTGCAAGGTAGACTCAGATATGATTAGCTAAGTCAGTGTATCCAAATCAGGTCTAGATGGTATTGCTCATGGAGAGGTGTTCGAGAAACTATTAAGTGATTCCTCCTCTAGCCTAGATAGGGGAGGGTACATTACACATGGTATCAGAGCAAAAGTTTATCAAAGTGTAGGATTTTACAAAAATAAAATTGTGAGAAGATGAGATACAATTATCTTGTTCTTAACTTATTAAAGTAATTGAATACACATTCAAATTGATTGGGAAAACTTACTCCAAGTCATTTCCAAGAGGGTGTGATTGAGAAAGTGATTAGACTTCCTGTTAGGAAGGGATTTCCCAAATTAAGGGGAGAAAAGTAATTCACTAATTAGAAATGAGTTGGTAGAGTAAATCCTAGTGTTTGGATTGCAAGGGTTGTAAATAACTAAGTTATTTATTGAGTTTGATGGCATGGTGTCTTGAGAATCTAAGATAAAATATTTTGATGACCTCAAGAACCTTTGAATATAACTATAGCTCAACTTTAGGAGAAGAAATTCCTTCTCAAGCAAATAAACACTTGAGACTTAAATTAATGGTGAGGGTACAAAGTCAAGGTGGATGCAAAAGTTTGGATTGATAGTTTGGATGATTATTTCTCAATTGTAGAAACTAGTGAAGCAAATAAACTATGGTAGCATGTTTACACCTTATTGATGAAGCCAAATTGTGGTGGAAAGAGTGGTGCCTTGATAATGCAGTGTTAGAATGGTAAGGACTTGGGATGAGATAAAAACTGTGGTAAGAGGAAAATACCTTCCACCGTCTTTTGAAACCTTGAGGATGAATGAACTATTTGGCCTTTAACAACTTGACCTAACCCTATATTAGTTAAAGTTTGTTACCCTTTGAAAGTATGATCCAAAACTATCTATTATGCAATAGATTGCAAGGTCTTGCCAAGGCTTGAAATTTCCTCTTAATCATCATCTTGAATCGATGAGGCCAACCACTTTAGAAGATACCTAATGCAAGCTAAGCCCTTGTCAAAGAGATTATAAAGATCATGGGAATACTTACATTCCAAGAGAGAACACGAATGATTAAGGTCTACCTCACAACATGGCCATGTTTGCATGGTAATAAAAACTCAAGGAAATCATCGATGCTGCATTTTTTATGAAGTGGGTTACTTCATGGAATTTTTTTTTAAAAAAAGTGCCAGAATTGCAATGAGCTCAGCCACTTTAGGTTTGAATGTCTAAACCCCAATGATTGTTTGGGAAGCTAGGGATTGAGTAGACATTGACAAAGAAGTGGCACACAAATTTTTAATCCAAGCTATATCCTTAATAACGGATCAATTATGTTATACATTTGATATGTAGTGGGATATTACTTTATAGTTATCCAATAATAAAGTTACAAGTAATGAATTACTTTTGAGAGTGTACCCTTGGTTTTTGCTGAGATGATGACATCTCAAAATTTTCAAGGGGTGGATGTAATGTGTCTACCTTGATACCTTAGATATTATGTAATATTTAGTAATAAAAGTAATCAATGATGTTTCCTAATTGTTGCACATCAATAATTTGAAGAGTAATAATGTTTGGGAGTGTCAAAGGCCTTGCCTCTATTGATTTTGTCTAAGATAGTGGTAGGTGTTTCTTATAGAAAATCATGAAGATTCCAAGTTCCAAGTCTTAGTTCAATAGTTATGGCCATTTAAATTTCTATCCATTGTGCAAATTTTTTTTACATGTGTGAGATGCATGTGCCTACAAAAGGGCCACTTTTTTTCTTTTTTGGACTCCTAGATTCATTAAAAAAATGTGAATACTTTCAAATTTAAGTAAAATGTCTCAAAAAACACTTAAATTAGGTAGCTTTTACATTGGTAATTGATAATGTAAGTTGCAAATGCTAAAAGCAACCCTTCCCCCTCCTTGTTAGGGAGAAGGTACCACATAGGGACACAACTCTCTTGGGGGAGACACTACTCTGCATGTGCAAGTGAACCTCGGGGGAGAATCTCTTACTTGGCTTTCCCCCTCTCTTATAAAATTCAATGGGAGCTTTGTTGGACTCTGCCGTGTGAGCTTCTCCCCTCTTCTTCTCACATGCATGGCAACTTTGTCAAAATCCATTGAACTTCTCTCCTCTTCTCCACACATGCATGCAAGCTCTGCTTAAATTCAATGACCTTCTCTCCAAATTCAGTGAGCTTTTCCTCCCTTCTCCTCCATCACATGAAAGCTTTGTCAAAATTCACTAAGCTTTTTCTCTCTTATCTAAAACTACACAAAACTCTACTAAAATCCGCCTACCTTTTTCCTCCTTTCCACAATTGTATGGAAGCTCTATCAAATTTACTTTAAATGATGGCCCCTTAGAGACATTGTTAAGGAAATGAGGTCATTTAGAAAGTCACTTCTCAAGAACTTGAGGAAGACACCCCACCAAGGAATGTAGAAGATGGCATTGAGGATGTAGACCATATCCTACATAGAGTCACGATAATCGGGTTTGAGTTGTTTATTTTGTATTTCGTTATATGTATTTAGATTAAAAGTATTGCTTTAATTAAGCTTGTTTATTGATTAGAAAAGATTGTACTCCTTGCTTTGGTGTGTGTGCTTTATGATTTGGCCTATGAATTAATAAGAAGGTGTAAGAGGTTATGTGGTTGTTGAATCCTTGAGATCAATAGAAAGAGGGTATGCAGCTATTGGATTTGTGGGACCAATGAAGCCATTAGCAGTTGTACTATCTCCAATGTCCAACAAGAATGCCAAAGTGATTGAGATAAACCTAAAAGGGCACTACTTGGTATCCAAGGCCAAGAGCTAAGTGGTGAAAAATGCCAAGCATATTGTTGCTATGTCACCTTAGGCGGAGGATCTTAGAGCGGCTTTGAGCCAATAAATCCCTCACAATGATCTATGATAGCGATGTAGAGCTTCGTCATCTCCATCATGAGTTAAGGATGGATGATCTCAAATACTAGTCAAGAGATAGGATGACCTTGATAGGTTGAAAGTCCTCACGGGGGAGTGAGGCGACTTCACAGAAGTCGGAATCCTTGTGGGGGATCATAATAAAGGAATTGAATCCTTATTAAAATTTCTTATTAATTGAAGATGGGAAAGCCAAAGGAGCTTACTGCATGTGGGTCTCAAACTTCTTGTAGATCTTTGGTGGAACATGCTTGAAAAGATATACCACCTCAACTTTGCATCCACATGAAACTACCGGGCATTTGCCTCGAGAACATGAACCCACTCCTATAAGTCAACACTCTGCAATTCCAAAACCTTGCAATGTTGCAACAACAACTCCATCTGTGGGTCGGCCAATGGGATTATAAAAGCATTTGGGTCAGATGTAGGAGGAGGGTAACCATAATCATTTACTTGAATAGGCTCTTCCTGTATTGGCTCTTTGCCATTAGCCTTCTTGTCCATGAGAAAGTCCTTGACAAGCGAAGAACATTGCACCACATGGGGTTTGAATATGAAGAAGACAGGATTGCAAACCATGACCATCTATAGTCTAAAGCTTAGCCAAAATCTAGCAGAGGGAGAAGTGATAGGGGCCGAGGTAATAGGAGCTGCACACCATTGAAGTAGGAACTAGTAGAGCCAATGAACTTGTTTGCACATGAGAGTTGTGCTATGATGACTAGGCACATCAACATCCAAATCTTCATCGCATCAAAAGGGATAGGAGGAAACTGAGCACAAATCTTTCAATCTAGCTCAAAAACGTTGAATGGCCTCCTCCCATTCAATCCACAACTCACTCTAGAAAGAATTCTACACTTGTTCGAAGAACTCCAGAGTGAGTAGCTCCATGTCAAGGAGTACCAAGGGTATCAGGAAGGGGATTCTTGTCACCTAGATCAACATTGACTGGAGGATTCCTAGTGGCCACACCCTTTGCAAATTCACCATCCTCACCACAAATGTAGCTTGGAAGCCATCACCCTAAACACTTTTCATGTTTCCATTGTAATGATATTCAACTTAGACCCACTATTAAGTATAACATCATCGATAACTTGGCCTTGGCATCGAACTCAGATGTTAGAATTGTGGGATTTGAGGATCACTACTCGGATCTCCTTGTCCCCATGGCCTCATCCTCCATGATCCATGTCGAGAGTCAAAAAATATTATTGAGTGTAGTAAGAGCTTGCCAGTGCTACAATCATCGATGGTCCTGGAGAATTCTAGTTGGTAGGCTGATTCCTCTTGATGCCTTGTTATCCCCCTACTTGGCCCATGGGACTGCATGCATTGTATCAATAGATCTCCATAGCATTGGTTGAAGCTTTACTGATTTTTTACCATCCCTAATTTAAATCACAATCAAGGGTTTTAAATGCAAGCTTGCAAGTGCCCTTTGAGGATTTTTGGCCCTTGTCCTTCTTTTGGGATGTTGTGCATTTCTTCCCATCCTCCTCCTCACAGTCCTCTTTGCTACTATTGTCATCCTTTGAGTCCTTCTCCATATCCGAGTCACTATTCTTAGAATTGTGGCTTTTCTCAGATGTGCTAGACTTCTTTCCTTTTCCTTTTCTTGTCCTTGAAAATGACGAGTTCTACCCACATGGCTTGCTAAACAAAATGAGTCAGATAATTGGTATTTAAATCCTCCATAGCCAATGCTTTGGAAAGATCATGGTGCATCCCTCAAACATACAAAGAACACAACATTTTGCCTATAGGCTTGTTTGCCTAAGTAGTGATTCTCCCTAAAAGTACCCTAGATCGAGCAATATAAGTTTGGACAATGGAAACCCCTTGTTTGAGACTTTGAAGCTCACCCAACTTCTGGGAATCCATCCAATCCTACTAAAATCGCTTAATGAATGCCACTTTCACCATATTAAAAGTAACCCGAGCATGTATTAGTATATACAATAATGCCGTGTTGTATGTATAGCTTCCATATGCAAGTTCACTTGGCTATATTTCCTAATAAAGTCATGCTTTCATCTGTAATTCATTGGGTACTTTGATTCCCCCCCACAATGACAGTTTTCCACAAGTCGATCCTCGATATATTTTCTTTCATCTAGAATTCATAGGATACTTTGATCCCCAACATGATGATAGTTGTCCATAAATTGATCCTAAATAGATTTGGTTTTCTTGTTTGGAAAACTTGCTACAAAAGAATGATGATCCTCTTCTAACATCCACTACTCCAACCATTGTGCTAGGTCTTTTGTTATATAGTCATCTGGACACTCCTCAAAGGTGGTGGTTCCTTTTCTATTGAACAAGCACTTATACCAGCTGACACCAATCAATAATAAGGCATCCTAATCCTTATATTGCAAAAGTACTCCTAGGAAATTATGTAGGTTTTTAAAGAATGTGGGCTTGGTGGATCGAAACTCATTGCCTACTACCTCACATAATTCTTATCTGGCCCAACCACTAATATATTTTAAGCATTTGCAAAACAAGTACACATTCTATTCTCCGCATTCCTTCATAGGGTGGTACTCTAGTTGTACACATAAGCTTAGTGGCATGCCCAAGCTAAGAATGGCATAACATCATTATATACAAAGAGTATCATGCATCCCATTTTGTCAAACACATAAAAAGTCCAAAATTGAATTAGTATGACCATACACAAATTTTTACAACGCGTGAATGCATGCACTTGCATATTCAACCATGTACCTAGAATCTAATTCATGAATTATAGTATATTCATGCATATCTACATTCAAAGTGATGGCATTCCCATTTATATTGAAAATCAAAAGTAAGACACCATTCACATCTAGTATAAGGGTAGGTTGAACAACATTGTCCCTTCTAGTAAACTTTGGTGGGGAAATATACTTAGGGGGGTACCCCCTCAATCATGATCTCCTCAACCTCAATTATGGAGACATATGTTTCTTCCTCTATGTTAAAAAAAAAAAACATCTCATTTTGGAGGACTTCTTTTGAAGGAATCTTCACAATATTTAAATAACAAGATAAATGCATGGTAGTGAAAAGATGAGTAATAATGTTTTATATGATCTGATTAAAACCCAAAAAATGATACAAGTTCGTCAAAGGTACCTTTGGCAAGAATGAACCAGCTCAATCACTACAATTTCTTGCATGGAATATAGCTAAAGTATTGCAACTTTTTGCAATCTCTTGAGTTAGAGCAATGGGTGGGATGGTCTAAAGGATCTAATATAGTATTTTGTTGGGTCTGAAGTCTCTCCTAGGAGAGGAGGTAAGAGCTTCCATAGATTTTGATGAGCTAGCATTTGGTGTGTCTTCTCCCCTAGATTGCTAGATTATAGATTGTTTCCCCTTTTCTTCCTTGTAGCTCCCTTTGAACAAAAGAAAAAGAAGATTTAGATATAAGAGCATTATGGCTACTGAAGAACCATTGATAAGATAGTTTTGGATAGGAGAACTAACTATAAAGTAGTTTTGGACAAAAGATGGATAGAAGAAGGACTATCTACGATATAATTTTAGATAGAAAATGCATATAAGATAGTTCTCCATAGAAGTAGAACTACTTATAATGTAGTTCATAGAAGATGGACATAAGAAAACTATATAATATAGTTGTCAATAGAAGGAATCTTTGTAAGTATTTAGCACAGCACAGAGGAACAGAAAATGGAGCAGAAGTGCGGAAAAATGGAAGCCCGGAGGTAATGTTTACCACAGCACAGAGGAACGGAAAATGGAGCAGAAGTGTGGAAAATGGAAGCCCGGAAATTTGAATGATTTAAACGATGGTGTCGCATCGAAAAAAAGAAGAAGTAAAAGCACGCTATTAGATATGAAGGCGCTTTCGAATCTTTGTAAAAAAGAGCGCCGGGCTCACTCCTATGCAAATTGTATGCAATAGTGGGAACAAGATGGGTGGGAATGGTGGGAAATAGGAAAAGAGGGCCTAGGCTAATGGCCGGCCATGTAAAAAAGTGTAGATGACTGCCCAAAAGGTAGGGCATGTATATAAAGTTCAAAAGTGAATGAGAAGCTCATTCTTGGGTGTGGCTAAAGCTTCTTCTTCCTCTTCTCTTGCTTCTTACCTTCTTGCTTGTGCTTGAGTGAAGGATTGAGGGAGTGTGAAGGAGTGAGGGAGTGAGTGTGTGAGAGTGAGGGATCGTGGAGAAGAAGCTCCCCATCTTCTCTCTTCATCTTTCCTCCCCTTCTTCTCTTCTCTCGTCTCGCGTGGCTATGGAGGATGGAGCTTGATGGAGAGGGCTTGAGGTTGCTTGAACTTGCCGCAAGGATCGTGGAGCTACTGGAGTGTGAGAGAGAGGAGGGAACTCGATTGATCATCAAGGTAATCTCACTACACCCACACGGTAGGCATTGCACATCGGCTATGTGAGAGGTAGCCATGGCTGCTCGGCTTGAAACGCTTGAGGTCCGTAGGTCTTGGGGTAGAGCTTCGTATACATAGAAGGCATTTGGCTAGTGCCGATCATCGTCAGCCGAAGCACGAGGGGGTCGCAGGCATTGGGATAGAAAGGCACTGCTTTGGAGATATTCTTTAATTACAGCTCGGGCCTTCAAAGGTGTGGATGACAAAAATGGATGGTTACACCTTGTGAAGCGGGTGTCATTCATGTTTTCTAAGAGTTCCAAGCAAAAGAAGGGAAGGAGGGATGCCCTCATCATTAATCTAGTCATAGCTCTACTATCAAATCCTAGATTGATGTCAAAAAAGAGGGGGGGAAGGTGAGCTTCTTCAGCGGTAGGCTTCTGTATTAATAGGAATTTGAGCAACCTAAGATAATTGCAGGTGGTTAGGAAGGCAAGATTCGGGCAGGAGGAGAAGTCCGTGAGGAAGCGGGTGATGGATGGAAGAATATCCTGGAGTCTAAAAACTAAGCATTCCTCAGGAGTTTGGGCATTTACATTATATATTTTAGGAAAATCAAAATCCCCATGAATGGTGCGGTCATAGTCCACTCCATGCCGGCGGGGGTAGGGCATGTACGTGGGGTCATTTCGTTCCTCGGGGAGTGAGGTGCAGAAGGCAGTCCAGGCGTCAAAATTGGCATCCCAAATCCTCCTCCGCCACTTCGGCTGCGCCTCTAGCCTTGGACAGATTTGGGAATCCGGTTCACCTTGTCTTGCCAGTAGTTTGCAGGCTCCTGCCTCCACCTGGTTATAATTAGGCTCCTTTCTTCCACCCATCTGTTTGCCATGTCATTGGCCACATCCTTGATTTTGGATAGGATATTGAGCCGCAATGCTCAATCTAGCGAGGGTGGGTAGGAGAAGGACAACTCAAAAGGCCTTGTCTGGAACTCCCGGTCATGCCAGATGACCAATTCCTGCGGCCAATCAATGGGGTTGGGGTCCCTTCGTAGTGGTACTGGCTCGTGAGAGAATTGTCTGGGTAGTGACCGGGCTCTGTGTTGTGCATCCTCTGTCAGCTCCTGCCTCCTTCTTGTGGCTGCCACGATGCACTCTGGCATGTGGGCATCTTCAGGCTCGTACGGTGGGAGGTCTGGTAGAGGGGGACTGGGCGCTTTTTGTAGTTCTTCGTCGGCCTCTTGGTCCGAATCTGGGCCTTCCTCGGTATCTTGTTCGGCCACGCCTGGGATTGTTTGTGGTGGTGGTGCGGGCAGTTCCTGCTCTTCGAATCCCAGGTCCTTGAGCTCAACAATGGAGAGGCCGGCACTGCGCAGGTAGTGGAATTGCTGCTCCTTGGTGAGTCCCGTGCTGGTGGGGAGCTCCCGTTCCTGAAGGCCGTACCTTAGTGCCTGAGTAGTCAATTCCAGTTTTCTTCTCACCCTTTCCACTGAATCATTGCCATGTGCTTGGGTGTGACATGTAGCACGGTGCTGAGAAAGGCTTGCCTTTGTGTGTGGGTGTATACATCGGCTGCTTCAGCTCTAGTTTCGGCAAGCACTCTCTCGCACTCTGCCACCGCCAAGCGCTCCGTTAATTGCCTGATTCTTTCAAAGTTGTTTGCTTCCCAAGCGTTGGCCCTTTCATCCATCTTTCTTCTTTCCTCTTCCATCACACTCGCCAGTGGTCACCACTTGTTGTTGTTCATTCATTAAAGCCCAGAGTTGGTGCCACTCCCTAGACTTCCGAGCCAGCTATTCTTCGGCAATTTCTTTCGCTTGAGTTGCGATACTGAATTTGTGCTCTGCCTCATCGTTTCGTTCTGATCTTTCCTATGCTAGCTGCTTGTGGCTCTAGATCTCTACAAGGTGCGGTCTTCGTTGCATGAAGGCCATGGCCATGAGGGCCTCTGTGCCTTCCTTGGCAACTTCCAACGCACCTTGCACCCGTTGTACCTCCTATTATTGTTCTTGCGCTTCTGTTGCGAGGATTGTGGATCGGTCCCGTGCTAGGAATTCTATCTCTCTCTCTAGTCTATTTTGTTCCTCGAGCTCATACTGAAGCTGTGCCATGGCATCCCCCTGCCCCTCGCTCGGTTCACCTTCTTGAGTTGCCAATAGTCCATACTCCTCCAGTCTGGCCGTTCTTTGCTCTAGGTCGACATACTGTTGCACTAGCAACTTTAAGCTCCGTTTCTTGGCCACCAGGTTTCTGTTCTTCATCCTCCAGCCTCTGTCGTAGGCGATTTTCATTGTCCTGGGCCTCCTTCTTTTTTGCCTCCAGAGCTAGTCTTGTAATGCCTTGACCTCCCTTCGTCGATTAGCCTCTTGCTTTGAAACTTCGAGCTTCAGGGCCACCAAGGTTTCCCTTTCCTTTTCTAGCTCTAGTAGGGCCACCTTCTTTTGCTCCTTTGCCGCCTCCAGCTGCGCTAGGAGCTCGGCCATGTAGGCATCGTAGTTTGCTCACGGTGATAGGGGGATAGGAGCTGTGGTGGTTGATGCTTCGAGTTTTTGCCGTTTGGGGTCTTTCCTAGATTCAGCATCATCGGTGGTAGGTCTTTTTGCTCCAGGTTCTGGGACAATCTCTGCCACCTTATGGACGAGCATATGCATCATGCTCATCAGTTGGGCCGTGTCCAGAGAAGGTGTGGGTTGTGGGGCATTTGGGGTGTTTGTTGGCGTCGGCATGAAGGAGGGAGGTAGGGGGTGTAACAATGACTTTCCCTTGCATGCGATCATCGGGGCTGTCCTCGTGCTACCACTCGTTTCGGCCTCATGGTGAGGACCATAGGGGTTGATTTCTCCTGTTCTATGAGTTTCTTCAATAGACCTGCGAGTGGCCTCAGCCAACTCAGCCAGTTCCTTCATGCTTAGCTCATGGGCTTCCTCTTCCGCCCTTCTTTGCCGTTCCTCTTCCGCCTTTTTTGACTCCTCTTTAACTCTTGCGAGTTCTTCCTCCTCCTCCTTCTGCATTTGTTCTTCCAACCCACATGACTCTTTTCGAGCCCTCTTCACCTCGGCCCGCTCCCCTTTGCTTAGAGTCTTCACCTTCTTTTGGCCCTTTCCGTCCTTCATTTGCTTCTGAAGCCCGGCCTTTTGTGGGGGTGGTACTTCAGGATCTCCTTCATCGCTAGCCGTCCTTTCGCTCGAGCCTTCCTCCTCTCGACGTGGTGAGCCTTGGTGCTCAATCTGCTCTCCCTCCACGCCGGCACCCTTGATAGCCTCGTCAATGATTGCTGTAAGGATACCTTCGTACCTGATCGTAGAGGCCTTGATGGTAGGTTTTTCCTCGTGGATCGCGCGATGGAGGCCAGGGATTCCCCATCGGCAGCAGCTAGTGTTGCGGCTGGAGCTAGAAGGGCGGCTAAACTCTTTATAGTCTTCTGGACGAAACTGTTCCAGAACTGTTCCAGTCCACCTCCTCTAGGACTCCTGCCACAATGCTTGCGTTGTACCTGTGGCTGGAGAAGAGAGAATGGATCATCTTAGCCTACATTCTTGTTGCTGGGTCTGGAATGTTGGCTAGACTAATTCCATCGACCGTGTGCACATCTTCTTTTTTGACTCCCAACATGGCATACACATCCCTTTTTGGGCATCTTTCTTTTTTGGGCACGAGTCCCAGGGCTCTTTCGACAGTGGTTGCATTAAGGGGCACATGTACCCGTCTTTCTTGATTACTTGCCCTTACCATGACCGTGCTACAGCTTCGTCCTTCATTGAAATTTCTCAAGAAATCTGCGCACATGCTGTAGTCTACAGCCTGCCTGACTTTCTCTATGTACTTTTGGAGGCTGCATTTGTCCACCAGCTCTCTTACGGCCGGCTCCTCTGAGATAGCCTCATCCAGGTTCATGGTATGCTTGAAAGTGAATTGGCTGAATCCCCGTGTTTCGATGTTGATTCCATATTTCATCATCTCTGCTTTCGTAAATGGAAGTCTGCCCTGTCCTGCCATGGTAGGTGCCTATCATTAACCAAGTCAATGTTAGAGTTACGATTTGATTCATTCCTAGCATAGCCCAAGAAAAAATGTGTGCGCCAGTTTACTGGGTAGATTTAAGGAGATGAAACCTTTTAGAAATAATTAACAACCAACATCTTTTCCTCCTTGCTTTCTTTCCGATTTGAATTTAGTAGAGCATTGTTAGCCTTTACACTTTTTGCTACATCACTTGGTTAGTCCCTTGGTTGTCACTGGCTCTTCCCCCCTCTTTTCTAAGTGGCCCAGGGAGGAGGGAAGGCTCGCATGGGCTGTGTGGGGTGAGCTACTTGGCCATAAGCCAGGTATACAGGTTAGGGTTGTATTCAAACTGGGCATGGTGATCAAGTTCGCCTGGTTGTTGCAGGGAAGCTTGAGTGATGCAGGGTAAGACGTCATGAAAGATGTCCCCTGAGTTGAGGCGACTAGCAATGTGCAACTCCTCCTCTGTGAGGAATTGGTCAATATACAGATGGGCCAATACATGATCATCTAAGTGTAGGTTGCGTGTAATGGCCAAAACTCTGAATGAAAGAGGTGCCATGTACGTAGGGTCGCGTTCAATTGTTTTAATTGCCCTCTTTTGCTTAGCATTAGTCATGATCCGATGGCCTTTTTTCTCCCATTGGAGTCGTAAGGCATACCACAATTGCAGGAATGGAGAAGCAGAGCTGGCAAGCTGCACAAGCTCCTCCAGTTCACGTTCCGGAGTAGAGCGAGCGGGCTTGCGGTATGAGGTGACTAGTCATCTGAGAATAGCTTGTTCCTTCGAGATCTCTCCATTAGCGATTAGCTCGGCCGCAACTTTGGGAAATTTGATGGTCATGAACTCGTAGTCCTCCCAAGTTCATGGCAACGTGCGAACATCGGAAGCGAGGGGTTCGTCAAGAAGTCCTAGGTCAAGCCTCTTGTAGCTTCTAGTGAATGTAGTGAAGGTATCGTCCAACTCCTTGATGTATGTCACTACATCATTCCATGAGGTCTCAGTAAGATCCTTGGCCGCTGATAAGAAGGATCGCCTTTCGTACGAAGGTTTAAGACTTGCTGGTGGCGATGGAGCAGTTGGGCTAGATAGTAGTGACTCTCTTGCAGGCGTTGTTAATGGGACTGTGCACTTTGGATCATTTGAAAATGCTACGGTAGGCTCCCGTGCCATAGGAAGTGTGCTGCAATTCATTTGAGCGGGTATGGGGGTGTGCACCTCCTCTGACCTGGATGGCGCTGGATCATCCAGTTTGGGACACTGAAGGTGTTGGGTGGCCTTAACCATCACCGTTGCTGGTTTGACGTTCCTTGCGACTTGTGCTTTACCTGTGCCGGTCTGTCCAGTTGGAGTGGGGTTGCTCAAAGTTGACCCTTTTGGGTGTCTGACCTTAGGCACCCATATCCAAGGGTTGCCCTCATAGTATCCTTGCGCTCGCAGGAGATCTTTCGATATCCATCGTGGTGTGGCAGTGCGCCCATGTCGATGGTGCCTGGGCTGCCTCTTAGGCTACGACTGATAATTTTTGTGTTTAGGAGCATGCTTTTGTGGTCTACCAGGAGGCGACGCTCGCCGTTTCGGCACCCATATGTGCATGGGCTCCCTGGCCATGTGGATGGCTTGGGTGGGTTTGCTTCTGGCGGTTGGGGTATGGGGTAAGATATCCATACCCTTCTCCTTAGGCTTGGCTGCGGGGGTCTCTATCAATGGCTCTGAAGTTGTAGAAGGTGCAAGATGGCCCTTGCTGAAAGTAGTTACTATACACACATTGCCCACAGTCAGGTAAATGTGGTCTAGGTTGTAGTCCACATTGCAGTTTGTTTGCTTTTTGAAAGTGCGCCCTAGTACTGATTTATCACCGGCCCCTTTAGTGTTTGGTAACACATAAAAGATGACTGGGATACTCCCAGACTCGACGGAGACAACCACTTGGCATTTCCCTAAGAGAGGATAAGTGTTGCCCCCAAATGGGCTAAGTTTCGCATTCGTGAGCTGTAATTTAGGCTGACCAATGCGTGTCCAATGGTCGTGTGTCAAGACATTACGATCGGCCCCTTTGTCGATCAGAGCATCAAAAGAATATGTTCGTTCTGCAGTGATCGTGATTCGAAGGTAGGCGGGTGCTACTGCTTCTTCATCGTGATCGATTAGTTTGGTAATTGTGGCCATGCAGACAGTGACGCGGGCTTCGCGCATCAGTGGTTCGTGCAGCGGATGGGAAGGAGGATAGTACTTTTTCATGTGACTGCCACTGAAGAAGCCTATTCCTTCCCCTTCGAGCGTCTCCAACTCGACATTGCCCATTCTGCTAATTGCACGCACTCGAAAAGGCCCCAGCCCTCAAAATTTCATTTTTTGTTTGTGCCCTTTCACCGAGTAGAGTAGTATGAGGTCCCCGTGATCAAAGTTACGCTGGTTGATGTGCTTGTCATACCACAGCTTTCGTCATGCCTTTTCACAGATTAGAGCATGGGTGGCTAAAAGCCGAGTTTCTGTGAGACGCTCTAACTCCTCTAAGCGATTAGTCGAAGCCTCTCTTCCCTTCCAACGCTCCTGTGCTGCTATTCTTAAGCTAGCGACAAAGAATTCTAGAGGTAGAATGGCCTTCGTCCCGTAGGTTAGCCTAAAGGGTGTTTGCCCAATAGCTGTCTTATAAGCCGTCCGATAAGCCCACAAGGCAGCCATCAGCTTATTATCCTAGTCTCTTCGTGATGTGGATACTACCTTAGTAAGCACGTTGACCAAGATTTTATTTGTGGACTCCGCTTGGCCATTTGCTTGAAGGTATTAGGGGGAGGACCTTCTATGAATGATTAAAAAGGTTGAGAGCAGGTGGGATATTACTTCATTAACGAAGTGCGCGCCTTGATCACTTACTAGTTCGATTGGACAACCAAACTGTGAAAAGACATGTTCCCATAGGAACTTCGTAGTGGTCCTAGCGTCGTTCCTTCTGGTGGCTCGTGCCTCCGCCCACTTTGTCAAGTAGTCCATTGCCACAATGATGTAGCACGCCTAGGAGTATTGAGCTGCTGGACTGATAGGTCCGATGAAGTCAATGCCCCATTTTTCAAAGGGTTGTCGAGCTATTATGGGGGTTAACTCCATCTTATCTTTGCGCATGGGCATCTTAGTCATCTGGCACTCGTCGTAGTGTTTGACGAACTTAGCGGCATCGCGGAATAGGGTGGGTCACCAGAGTTGGGATTGTAATACCTTACGGGCGGTCATGTCCCACTAAAGTGCCCGCCAGCTATCCCATCGTACGCCTCTCTCAATACATCATGCATCTCATGCTCACACACACATCTATGTAACAGCCTGCCCTATCCCAACCTATAGAGTTGGCCATCAATTAGTTGGTATGGATAGATTTTTAAGATAAGTCTCCTTAGCCTGGCTTTCTCAGTAGATCTCTCTGGCAGGCCATTTTCTAACACTTGGACAACATGGTTTGCCCAGTAAGGCGTCAAATCAGCTCTAAACAAGTCCCCTTTGCTAGACAGGCCAAAGAGGTGCATGCCCGGTAAATCATCAGGGATGCCTTGGTCAGCAGCTTCCCCTGTGGGTATGTGGGACATGTGATCCACCATGTAGTGCTGCTTTCCTTTATGCACAATCACTGAGAAATATAACTCCAACAGGAGAAGTAACCACCTTGCTATTCGACCTGTGGCGCATGGCTTGTTCACTAGATATAGCACGGCTTGATGGTCCACGTAAAAGATGAAGGGTATGGCCAACAGGTAATGCCTAAATTTCTTTACGGCGAACACCATGGCTAGCCCTTCCCTTTCTGTAGTGGAGTAGTTCATTTCTGTTTCGGTGAGCTGCCTGCTAGCAAAGCTCACGGGGTAATCAAGACTATGTTCACCAGGCTGGCATAGAACGGCTCCAATAGCAAATTTGGAGGCATCTATGTGTACATGGAATGCTACACTCCAATCTGGGGCTCGCAAGATTTGTGTAGTGGTGAGAGCCTTCTTTAACTATTCATACGCGCGTTGGCATTCCTCAGTCCACTCGAATACAATCAACAGCTTGTACAATGGTCTAGCAATCATCGCGTAGTTTAGTACAAATCGTCGGTAGTATCCTGTGTGGCCTAAGAAATACTGGACGCCCTTGTAATTGGTGGGTGGTGGGAGGTCGATAATGGCCTTGACTTTTGAGAAGTCAGTGGCAATGCCATTCTGTGACACTACATGCCCTAGGATGCATCCGTGCTTCACCCAGAACTGGCACTTCAAGGGGTTTAGCGAGAGTTTGTATAATCGACATCATTCGAAGACGGCTCCCAGCCTCTTTAAGTGTTCGGTCCAATTGGAGTGTATGCATAGGTCGTCTACAAACACCTCCAGCTCGCATCGCAGCATATCCTTGAAGATCGTGCACATTAATCCTTGGAAGGTTGCAGGAGCATTCATTAGCCCGAAGGGCATAACGATGTAGGCAAAGACACCCCACTCCGTGGTGAAGGCAGTCCTATCATCAGGATGCACTTGCACTTGATTGTAGCCTGAGAATCCATCCAGAAAGTTGTAAGCTTCTTTGCCTGCTACTCTCTCGCAAAGGGTAGTTATCTCTCTTCATAGCGGCATTCACCTTCTTGTAATTCACGCACACTCGAATCTTGCCTTTCTTTTTCATAACGATTACTATGGGCAATACCCAATCTATGTGCTCGATCTCATATATAAATCCCGCCTTCATGAGCTTATCAATCTCTTCCTTCACCGCATGAGCGTGTTTCGGATTCATAGGGTAAGGTCGTTGCTTCGTTGGCACCGCTTATGGGACCATGGGAATGTTATGGGTCACAACCCTAGGATTGACTCCTCTCAGTTCCTCCAAGGACCAAGCGAACACATCGACATACTCTCGTAGGAGAGCAACCAGTCTAGCCTCCTCCTCCTTGGTTAAGTCGTCAGCAATGAACACGGGTCAAGGTTTCTTGCCTTCCCCTGCCAGGTCGACTTCCTTGACCCTGGTGGGTCCCTCAATTGGTTCCCTAGATTGCCCTTGTCACTTTGCTCCTAGCAAAACCACCACTCTATCACCCTTCTTAAACTTCGTGAAGCATTTGGGGAGGTCCTGTGGTTTCTTTTGCCTCTCTCCTTCTAAGTCTCTAGTTTGCTTCCTGGCTCCCTTCTTGATCCGCTTGCGCCTTAAGTAGACTGGCAAGTCCCCTTTAGTGCATCTGACCTTAGAGGGTTGGGGTATTTTGGGATCACTCTCTGTACTGACTTCAGACTCCGAGTTAAACTCACATCCCTCGCTTGAGGAAGGGGTTTCGCCCGGGGGTCGTAGTTCAGTAGGTGAATCCATCTTCAGTATTGGGACTACCAGCGATTGTGCCACCCCTGCCTGCTCATAATCCATAGCTCCCACCTGCTCCAGCCAGGTCCTATTGCATTCCATCCACACGACTCCTTTTCCATTCCTGCCTACCATTTTCCGTTTCGGCCTAGAGTCTGCCTCGATCTGTTCGATTGCTCTTCCTTTAGTGTCATAATCTATCATGTTAAACCCTTCCTCGCTCTCATCTGTCTCAGAGCAACAGTGCTCATACTCCTCATCACTGAAATCTTGCCCCTCCGACTGCTCATCATCCCCTAGGTTTTCCTCTCCGATCTCCTCTTCGTTGGTGATTAAAGCCCAGTTGTATGATAGGTTGAGATCGTGCACTTTGGTCCATTCCCATTCAGGCCGAGCCAAGAGATCGCTTAGGGGTTTTAGATTAGCCGCTTTGTTGCCTTTCAGTTTAGTGGTTAGGTACCCTACGATTCCCTGAAGCTTGAGCTTGTTAGTGGGGGTGTGGAACAAGACCGGTCTCCCTGGATCCCGCAAGCTCCCCGCCATCATGCAGAGTGGCACGGTGGGCTCCTCTGCTGGCATGCTCGGTGACTTAGCCACTTGCTTATACAACTCTTCCTCATTTGAGAATGGCAGGTCAATGGTTGCCAAAACATGCATCCAATCCCTCTCGTCCTCAGGGCAGGGAATGTACTTGGTCAGCATCCCATAAGGCTTGCGTGCCTGGGCATCGCCTTTTAGCATGGTCGAGATAGCATCGAGGTCGGCTGGGGTAGTCTTCCATGTGTCCATCTCAACCCTTATCGCTTCCGTCCTATTCCCCAAGAATATGAGGTTGTTTCCCCTGTCTTCAACCACTCGTGCATTCCTCATCCATGGCCGGCCTAGCAGTATGTCGTAGTCCATCCCCTTCATGACAATGAAATTTACGGAAAACTGCACTCCTACGACCTTCACTGGCCAGTTTTTTAAGACCCCAAATGGTCTGACCTTCATTTTGTTGGCCAATGTAACATTGAGCCTAGCCGCTTCCACAGGTGGGTTTCCCCAGGCCTGTAGAACTATGTGGCTCAAGACACTGACCCCGGCACCGGTGTCCACAATTCCTTTTCGTGTTGCATCCCCCAAGGCTAAAACAGGTAGGATTGCATGCATCTCTGTGCCTTCCTAGAAAGCATTGATGTGCAGTGACCTTAGAGCTGAGTGCAGCATTAGGCTTGGAATTTGCGTGACTGTGTCTTGCTCATGCAAGTCAGTGGCAGCATGCTCCCCCTTCCCCTCCACCTAGTGCCCCAATTCTTAACACAATGGAGGGTGCTGCCGAAGCAGGTCTCCCAAACTCACGGTCACTGGGGTGGTTACTAAAGTGGTGAGGAGGTTGCTGGGTAGTTGGCTTCCTCCTTGGTCACCACTCTTCGGCCACATGTTGTGGCTAGCTTGTTGACAAGCTTCTCCCTGGTCTTGCCTTTGTGGCATCTCTCGTGGTGTTAGCGCATTCCCCGATTGAGGTCGCAATGGCAAATCGGGTGTGCTTGCACTAGAAAGGTCCTCCATTGGATCCTCCAATATGGGTTCTACATCTTTAAGGTGTTCTTGGCATCCTTGACCCACTCCTTTACCTTGGCGATAGCCTCGAGTTGCCGCCTGGGATGAGGGTATTCCCCCACCTTGGCACTACCTAGTTCTGCCGTCTTGGGGGCGGAGGTCTCTGCCTCGGCATCTGTGACCCCCTTTCCTGCCACTAAGGATGGTATTGCTGCGCATATGGAAACCTCCTGGGCAATCTGCAGTGCAACGCATCATGTCCGAACCTGCCACAGTTCAAACACAGCCTAGATCTAGGATCTTGACACTGGGCTGGAAGGTGGTTTCCACCACAGTGTATACATTGCACATGAGCTCGGGTAGGCTTCCTTATTTGTTCTTGCAAATGTGCAAGCTCCATCCTCACCTCAGCCAAGTCCTGGCCCTGGTCGACTCCCTTATCCCGTGCGCTAGAGCTCTCTCTCTCACCTGATGTCGTAGACCGCTCTGAAGCCCTTTGGCCTGTACCATCCCGACTGGTGTTCCTCATGCTTCGCTCCCTAAGCTGGTCGTCCACCCTTATTGCTTCATCAAAAACCCTAGCCAGCACATCTCTGTGTCGGGTGGAGTTACTAGCCAAGGCCTTGTAGAGTTCCTCACTATGGATTCCATTTATGAACACTGTAGACATAGCCTTCTCGTTAGGTCGCTCATGGGCTGGGATCCTCTTAAAGAGGCTACGTACATGTGTGACGTAGTCTCTTACGTCCTCCCTTTCCCTCTGACTGACATTCATCAAGCGGACGATGAGGTTGTCGGAGTATCCTGCCTCAGAGAACCTCTTGATAAAGTGGTCTTTAAGATGGGCAAAGTTCCCATGCTCAGCTGCATCCAGGCTAGTGTATCACACCCTCCCCTTATAACCTAAGCACAGCCCAAAATCTTGGGAGCGTTGTGTAGGGTCTGTGAGGCCATTTGCTTCACAAACTTGTTCGAACTACTCCACAAAGCTATATAGGTTGTTGCTAGGTTCATACTTGTCCAGTTGTTTCGCCACTATAGGGATCCTAGATTGACCCTTTGCCCCTTGTGTGACCCCTAATCCTGAGAGTAAGGCTGTGGCTAAGGCTGCTACGCCCTGCTCAGCGGACGTGTTGTCCATGAGCTACCTGGCTACAAGTTCACTTAATGACAAGTCAGACTCCACTGCCCACTCTCTCTCCGCATTTGGTCCTGCATTTGTTGCTCCAGCCAGGGCTAGGATGCGCGGGCCTCGTACATATTCGCGTCTTGTTGGAGTTTCCTAGTCTTTTGCTCGTGGTTATAGGCAATCATGCTCTCTAGAGCCCTTCTGATCGCCTTCCTTTCCTCTTCTAGGGTCGCTACCACTTCCTCTACTGGCCTACCCTGAACTACCGTCCTGGCCAGCAAGTCATACTTGTTGACTAACTCCTACACCATGACTGGGAATTCTCCCAAGTCCAGTCAGTCCTCTCCTTGTCCGCCTTGGGATCCTGACATTGCTTCCACTTCTAGTTTCACCAGGTCGTCGATCAACTTGAGTAACTCTGGCAGCGTCCGATTCTCTATGTTGTGGTCCTCCAGATCCTCGTGTTCTCTTAGGGCCCTACAGATGGGGTTCCCTAGTAGCCAACTATGCTTGGGGATCCTCTCCTAATAGTGGGTTCTTTGATATTATTATGTTTCTTGTTAAGCTCCTTGTCATCACTAGAAACCGTCGTTAATCTTATCCACAACTGGTGCTTGATGCTTTCTAGTGCTTAGTGTGGAGGCAGGCTTTTCCTTTCCTTGTAGTGCACCCTAGGTGATGTAGTCAGAAGGTGAGGTAAGGATGCACTAAATGCCTGATGCAGACTCCACCCTACTGCCTATGTTTGTAGCTGGATGTGGGGTCTAGGCACAGGTCCTGGCCAATCTAGAGTCTTATAGAAAGACCCTGATACATTCCCTATTCTGCTTCAAGGTTGGTTAGTTGGTTGGTTGATCGTCGAACGTCACGTCCAATTCCAAATTATGTCTGCCCCGATGTCTAGCTATTTGGGGTGAAACTTCGGTCACCTCGTCTGGTCTCCAGCTTCCAAGATTAAACTGGGATCCCTAGGGGATCAAAGACGTGACCAAGGTACCCAGGACTGTGGCCTAGGTGAGCCACCTTCTATTCAAGCTCTGGTGCTCTGGTCCGATTCTGGGAATCGGACGGTTTGGTCTGATTCTAGGGATCGGACGATCTGGTCCGATTCTGGGGATCGTGACGGTCTGGTCCAATCTTACTCAGGTCTGACTTCCCTTAGTCGAATGGGGGATGGTCGGACCACTGTAATGGGTCGAGTGGATCAAGTCCGGGACTAGGGCACGTGGCCTGACTTGATGGGCCGGTCCGATTATAAGAGTCGGATCAGACCAACGGTCCGATTTTCAACTGGTCTGATTTTGGGAATCGGATTGTCTGACTCTCGAAATTGGACTGGTCCGATTCTAGGAATTGGACGGACTGGTCTGATGGCGCGGCTGACGGCCCGCAGGTTGCACACGACGCCTTTAGGTCAATGCCTACTCTACCAAATCGTGCCGCACCTTTCAAATGAATGTGAGCAACAGAGGGAAATGTCTGGCATAACTCGAAAAGATGGGGCGCTCGATCGGTCAGCACTTCACGATCTCCCGCAGCTCTCTCCCTCTCTCGCTCTCTCCCGGGCTCTCAGGCTCACAGTTTTCTCAGAAGGCAGGGTGTCAAATGTGGCCTCCCCTGGTCTCCTAGACCCCTTATTACCTCCCTCAGTCTGCTGTAGACTCAGGGACTAATCTCATACACTCCACCAGCCAAATGCCTGAATTTGCGCCCCAACTTCCTGTCTCCAGTAGCAACAGAACCCTTCTGTTCCCTTCTTTTTCCTATCCTACCCTTAACCTATTGCAACAGAAATCAGAAACAGAAATAAAGACAGATGGTCCTACTCTAACATTTAGCAGCAAATCAAAATACTTACTTGCTCCAGGGATTAAAACCTCCTAATCCTCCTAACTATCTCGAGCACCAGTTCACGCTGCAAACCCTACTGCCATGCCCGATCTGATGCGCGTGGTGCTCAAGGCTCGATTCCGTTTGTCCCGGCAATGGAACCAAAATGTAGGGTAGCTACGAAGCTCTACCCTGAGACCTACGGACTGCTTATTGATCAAGCATTTCAAGCCAAGCAGTCATGGCTACCTCTCACATAGTCGACGCACAATGCCTACTGTGCGGGTGTAGTGAGCTTACCTTGATGCTCGATCGAGTTCCCTCCTCTCTCTCACACTCTGGTAGCTCCACGATCCTTGTGGCAAGTTCAAGCAACCTCAAGCCCTCTTCGTCAAGCTCCATCCTCCATAGCCGCGCGAGACGAGAGAAGAGAAGAAGGGGAGGAAAGATGAAGAGAGAAGATGGGGAGCTTCTTCTCCACGATCCCTCACTCTCACACACTCACTCCCTCACACTCCCTCAATCCTTCACTCAAGCACAAGCAAGAAGGTAAGAAGCAAGAGAAGAGGAAGAAGAAGCTTTAGCCACATCCAAGAATGAGTTTCTCATTCACTTTTGAACTTTATATATATGCCCTACCTTTTGGGCAGTCATCTACACTTTTTTACATGGCCAGAGCCATTAGTCTGGCGGCCATTAGCCTAGGCCCTCTTTTCCTATTTCCCACCATTCCCACCCATCTTGTTCCCACTACTACATACAATTTGCATCGGAGTGAGCCCGGCGCTCTTTTTTACAAAGATTCGAAAGCGCCTTCATATCTAATGGCGCGCTTTTACTCTTTTCTTTTTTCGAGGCGACATCATCGTTTAAATCATTCAAATTTCCGGGCTTCCATTTTCCGCACTTCTGCTCCATTTTCCGTTCCTCTGTGCTGCGGTAAACATTACCTCCGGGCTTCCATTTTTCCGCACTTCTGCTCCATTCTCCGTTCCTCTGTGCTGTGGTAAACAATAAGGTAGTTTTACACACAAGGAAACTACATGTAACATAGTCAAACTACATGTTAGGTAGTTGTACACGTGACCATCTTCTTCTATCTAAAACTACCTTATAGATAGTCCTCATGTTATCCCAAACTACATGTAAGGTAGTCCTATATATAAGAGAACTACATGTAATGTTGTTAGACTACGTGTTAGATAGTTCTACACAAGGAAACTATATGAAATGTATTTTTTGATAGATTTAACATAATTCTTTATCTATCTATCTTCTATCCAAAAGTTCTTATTTTGTCTAGATCTACCTTATAGATAGTCCTCCTTCTATCCAAATGTACCTTATAGGTAGTTTTTCAACACTGGTAATATCCCTATGTAAACTATAGAAGGTAAAAGATTGCTTATCAAGAGTATTGTAGTAATGCTTCTATCAATTCTCTCAAAAGTATCAAAGAATTTGCTTCATGAGATACATTTTCATTCATCTGGTTGACTACATCAACAAATTGTTGTGCAACTTTCTCTGTCACCTTGACAAAATCCCTTACAAGGCAACCACTATTCTTTTCTTCAGGTAGCACAAATGGTAGTTCAAGCACTTCAAGTCTTGCATTTGCATCAATAGATGTGCCTATAGAACTTGGTGTCTCTTCATCCTTTTCAATTTTGTAAATGAGGCTTGCTCTAACTAGATTTAATCTAACTGATTGCACGTAGAAAACAAAAAATTTCACAAGAGATTTACAAATCATGGCCATGCCATGGAAAATACTTCTATTAATTCCATAGCACAAGGAAGCCATGGCTACTACAAGAAGTACAAGAAGAACAACTAATACTAATGCTAAGTTGAGAACTTGTTGTTTTGTCAAATGAGCCAAAAGTCCTTTATAACGGCAACTTGTGCCCTTCTATACTAATCCTAAATCCCACTGATGTTCTCCAATGCTTTTCTTCACTGACGGTTAATAAAAGCTCCTTGAAGCCATTTACATGAGCAACTTGTCCTTCATTATAGACCATCCCTATGCCCGAAGAATCTTTGTCCTCAAAGCTTAAGAATAAAGAGGATACAAAATAGTAAATATAATCAAGAACTTGATCATGGATGAAGGCTATTGAATGCTCCATGATGTAATGAAGTGTCCACCATAGGAAGAAAGCATCACAATTGTGGCAAAATTGTAGGATTTTGAGTGTTGTTTAGAATAGGGCTACAGTAGAAAAAAGGGCATAACTTTGGATAGAAAACTTTAAATAAGGAAAATAAGATATCCGAATGTAGAGGACACACCATAGTACCTATACATAGCATAAAATTCCAAATTTGATATATGTAGCCAATTAATTTTAATGCAAAAATGTAATACATAATGTTGTTTTCCTATTTTCTAGGTTAAGAATCTTCTTGAAGAAGCCATGGAAAGTTGTCCAACATATTGCTTTAGCTGAGAAACATGGAATACATCATGAATAAGCATGGTAGAAGGCACTTGAAGTCTACAGGCAAGATCCCCAACTCTTTGTAGCACTTGATAAGGACCATGGAATCCATGTGCCAACTTGTTGTGACCTCTGAGAGATGCATAGTGAGATTTTGGGACCTTCAAACATATCCAATCTCCCACTTGAAACTTGAAGGTCCATCTCTTTTCATTTGCATGAGACTTCATGATCTCTTGCACCTTGTGAATGTTGTCTTTACATTGCTTCATAAGTGCTTCCATACACTCAAGTTCTTCTCTAGCTTGAGGATTGACATCATCATGAAATAAAACAAAAGGTACTTGGACCTTATCTCTATAGAGAGCCTCAAAAGGAGATATCCCAATGCTCATGTGATAAGTGTTGTAACAAAATTCAGCTAGCTAAAGCCAATGATCCCAACATGATTGCATATCGTGGCAATAATGTCTCAAGTATGCCTCTAGCCATTTGTTTAGTCTCTCCATTTGACTATCGGTTTGAGGATGTATGTGGTGCTAGGAGTTAGGACAATGTCCATAGAGTTGAATAAACTCTTCCAAAATCTATGCATAGATTTTGAATCTAGATCGAAGACAACCTTCATAGGCATATTATGCAATTTCAAAACTCCTTTCATAAACTGATCCATCGCCACTTGTTTGGTTGAATATTGGGCCTTAGTAGTAGGAAGAAAATGGGCAAATTTAGTGAGTCAGTCAACAATATTAAAGATTACATTCCAACCATGCTTGGTAGTCACAAGACCTGTGATAAAATCCATTGAAATGTTCGTCCATTTACCATAGGGAATAGGGAATGGCTACAACAATCCACCGAGTAGAAGAGAAGAATTCTTGTTTTGTTGGCATAGTAAGCATTGGGGCACAAATCCTTCATATCCTTCTATAGCCCTTTCCAATAAAAGCTCTTATGAGCCTTGTCAAACATCTTGAAAAGACCCAAATGCCCTGTCATCGGAGAAGAATGCATCTCTTGTAGTATTTTCTATTTGAAATTGGATAGTGGTGTCAAGTAGACTCGACCTTTGAACCATAAGAGATCATTGTCCCACTTGAAGTTTGAAAATCAACTATCATCACCTTGCTATAATTTTTTTCATAATCATTGCAACATACTAGTCCAAAAAGTACTCTTCTTGGATATCATTGATCCAATATTTATAGATAGTGTAGATGGTTGATATCGAATATGCCCACATACGCGAAAGCACATCAACCACAACATTATCTTTGCCTGCCATATATGAAATCTCAAAGTCATAACTTTGAAGTGTGGCTAACCATTTTAGTTACTTTGGCGAAAGGGTGGGCTGTGAGAGAAAGTACTTCAAAACTTGATGATCACTCTTCATATTGAAGTGGCTTCCATAAAGGTAATGGTGCCATTCTTGATAGCATAGAGTATTCATTAGGAAAAATTTGGACTCACCTTTTGGTACTTGTAAGAATTTTCATGTCATCGCCCTATTAGAAAAAGGGGACCTATGGATAACTATATTACGTGTACCTCAAAACTATATCATGTAGCATCTACTTGAAAAGGTCTTGATGAGAGGATTTATGGTATCCTAACCAAAAAGAAACCTCAAGTTATGGTATCCTAACCAAAAAGGAACCTCAAAAGTTTTGTAATGGTAGCCTCACTTGCATTTGTCTCATTATGAAATATTCCCTAGAATACCAAAGAGCTTAAAAGGATCAAAAGTGAGTCTAAATCTCCCTAATGGCAAGCATTTCTTGTTTGTAAACATGAAGGCTCCTTTCTTTCTCATCAAGTTTCATACTCTCATATGCAATAAATCCATGATCTTATACCAAAACAGCCTTAATTCCATGAGTACTTGCATCTGTGCAAATTGTGAACTCTTTAGTGAAATTAGGGTGGACCAATATAGGCATTAAAACAAGTAGTGTTTTCAACTCATTAAAGCTCTTCTCTACTATAATATCCAAAAAGAATGCCTCTTTATTTAACTAATTGGTAAGAATATCACCACATGCGTATAATTCTTAATGAATCTATGGTAGAAAGATGAGAGCCCAAGGAATCCCTTTAAAGAAGTCGTGTTAGTTGGAGTAGTCCAATCCTTCACATATTGAATCTTCTTTGGATCCATCGTACCTTCCTCACTTACTATATGGCCTAGGTGCTCCACCTCTTTTGCCATGAAAGTACACTTGGACTCCTTTGCAAACAACTTATGCTACCTCAAGAGCTTAAACACTTCCTTTACATGCTATCTTCTTTGTTCTTATTATAGAT
The DNA here is from genome assembly GCF_053477565.2 of Lygodium microphyllum. Classification (NCBI taxonomy): domain Eukaryota; kingdom Viridiplantae; phylum Streptophyta; class Polypodiopsida; order Schizaeales; family Lygodiaceae; genus Lygodium; species Lygodium microphyllum. The sequence goes on along the minus strand of NC_141136.1, from coordinate 151,604,483 downwards.
CAAAATGTCATTAAAAAAATACAATGACTATTTTGTAGAGGAAAGACTGAAGTATTTTATTCATTAAAGATTGAAAAGTGGCATGAGAATTTGATAGCCCAAAATGATAGAGATGTCTCTCCATGTGAAATGTTGTTTTGTATATATCCCCTTCCTTCATTCATATTTGATGATAGCCTGAACAAATATCAATCTTTGTAAATACCTTGCTATCTTTAAGCTCATCCAAGATGTCATCTATGTGAAGATGGGGTATCAATTCTTGATTATACTCTTATTGAGATCTCTATAATCAATACACATGTGGAAGGATCCATCCTTTTTCTTGACTAGAAGCATTGGAGAGGCAAAAGGGATTGACTTTCCTAAATAAACCTCATTTCTAGCAACTCTTTTACTTATTTTTCCACCTCTTCCCATTCACACTTTGACAATTTATAGGGTAGCTTATTGATGAGTTTAGTGTCAAGAGCCAAATCAATCGGATGACCCGCTTCACACTTCAATGGTAGAGAAGAAGGAGGCTGAGAAAATGTATGGCATATCATTGATCTCCTTTTGAAACTTTTTTGGGTTGATTAACTCCACTCTTGTCTTTTCAATTCCATGTAGTACTACTTGTTCTTCTTCCCATATAAATTCAATTTGTTTATTCTCTAAATGCATAGAGAAGTTTCCAAGGCATCTAAGCCAAGCACTACATCAATGGGTCTCATGTCTAAAGCAATAATATTGATTTGAGTGGTAGATGTTGATGAAAGAACAATTGGGGTGTGTGGACACACTTGTTTGCTAATTCCATGAGTCCCATTAGCTACTTGCGCATACAATGAAGATTCCATTTATTGAGGAAACAAATTTAGCCCTTCAATAAATTTGGAATTTACAAAACTATGAGTGCTTCCCATATCTATAAGAATATGAGCAACTCTTCCATTTATTGATCCCTTGAGTTGAAGTGTATTACTCCCTTTGCATCATGTGAAATGGAGCACAACTTTTGAAGAATATTGTTCATTCCAAAAAGCATCCATGTAACCACCAAGGTTGAAGGGAAACCCATCCAGGGGATCATAGAACTCTTCATTGCTCTCCACTTCATTTGCATCCATTTGTTCACAAGTAAGATATCATCCATTTGAAATGCATTATTATCATGTGTCTTTTCTTCCAATTCCTCTTTAGTTATCATACTAACTCTAGCATTCTTTACTTTGCATTTTGACTTATGATCATAAATCCAGTTCTCTCCACATGTAAAACTTAATTCATAGTAAACATTACCTTTTGCTTTTCAATTAGTACACACTTTCCTTGAGCATCATTTATTAAAGCTTTGGCACCAAAATTTGCCCTCTTATGCTCCATTGTTCCTTTAGCAATAGGCCTAAAATTTGAACCCTATTTTGATCCATAAGCTATAGGAAATGTTGATTGGTATCCTACTATAGGTATTTTGTGGTCTTTTGTCTTATTTAAATCCTTTAGTTTTCCAAAACATGGTCTAGTTCTCATAAACAGATTATGCTAAAATATACCCCTTGTTTTAGGTTGAAAGCTCTTGTATTTTTTACTATACATCTGTGCATATTGAATTATAGCATAGACTAAAGTGGAGTACATGGCACAACTTTAAATGAGAGAGTGGGGTTAAGTCAAATAATATATTTATAGAGCTTAGCTCCATTAGAAATGACATCCACATGCATTGGCAAATTGAGAAATTGGTTAGAATAATCCCAAACTGATTGGCCTCATTCTTAGAGTGAATACCAATGCCTTTCCAATTTTTCTTTTTCCAGGGGTAAATAAAGACCTCAATCATTGCTTTCTTTGAATATTCACATATCAAGAATACTTGTCCAATCTTTGCCATGTATTGCCATCATGTATAAGCATATCCTTCTAAGTGAAGAGCTGCATAACAAACCTTTGCCTCCTCCACACGTGGGTGCAAGGTGAAATACATCTCCAATTTATCAAACCATTCCTCTAATTTTGTAGGGGATGTATTATCACTCTTAAAATTAGGGATGTTTATGTTTTCTTTGTATTATTATCTCATAAGAATATTGTTGTCCATTTATGATTGGTTGTGCATTATTGTGCATCCCAAAAGATAATGATATATGCACATCATTATTCCACGATCCTTAATCAATGGGAGATTTCTCAAAAGAATTATTTCCCCTACCATATGTTTGAGGCTATCCAAAGTGGTTTGATGGCATTGATTGACATCCAAAATGATTATGGATATTTCCTTGAACTAGAGGATGGACAAAGGAGTGATTATTGACATAGAACTACTACTGTGTATATGAATTAGGACCTCCATTTGCATGAGTGTTACCAAAAGAATATTGTTTTCCAAAAGAATGATGAGCTCCACTAGGTTGACCATGTGAAAATCTTCTTTCCTCATGAGGAGGTTGATGATTAACCTCAACTCTCTTAGGCACATTGGGAAGTGGTCCATAGAAGGATCTGTAAAAAGGACCACATCCATGGTAGTCTTCTTCTTGCCTTGGACTCACACATAACCCTTCAAATGGATCATGTGCCTTTGGGATTAATTGGTCCCTTTTTTTGTATTTGTATAATGTTGATTATAACCCCTTGCCTTTGAAGGCTCCCAAACTTAAAAATTCACACCATTTTATTGGTTGGCAGTCCTAGGAATAGGATTTTCAGGAATGGGACAAGTTTACAAATTAGGGGATGCTATGGGTGTAATATGCTCGATTGAGAACCCTTCAATGACACAATTTAGTACCCCATCAAGAGACTATCCTAAATGATGCTACTTGGCACTCCTTAGAATAACACAAGGTTTGTCACCTAGGCACTCTTGAGTCCACTCTACAACAAAATATTCCAGCTGTAATCTATAAGGATTGACCTGAATCTGGGTTTCTAATTTGACGCTAGAGTCACCTATTAGCTTAAATAGCATTGATCCTTAAGACATTGCATTTACAAGTCAACTTAAATTGAAGTAAATCAATGCTGCACTTGGTTCATAGTGAGTGAGAAACAAGGGGGAGCAAGGCACAATGACCCCTCTACTTGTAGGGTATAGTCTGGACTTCGTTCCCCTAAAATAGCATTGATCAAAGTCTACATTGGACAGTCACATATTCCACCACTTCCTAGATCTTGAAGGGGATGCAATGGCAGTGGAGAAGGAGAACAACAGAGATAAGAGCACACACAATGTAGGTGTAGTCAAGAATGATATGATAGCCTTATTGCACTATCTCATATATATGAATAAAGAATATGGGCAGTCACTATACATGGGCAGACCCAAGGGCCTTTTACCCCAACAACCTCCCACTAAAAGGCCAATGTGGCTGGGGAGTGAAAACAAAGAAAATAAAAGAAAAGACAAGGTGAGGAATCATGACATCTCACCCAATGCCCAATCAGAAAGCGAGCTGTGCAAGAAGTGTCGGGAACCTCTGCAGAAGAAGAGTCAAGCATCCCTGAGTCCATGACATCTAGGAGATAAGCGATCCCGCAGCTCCATACAATGGAGCAATCCAAGAATGCTTCTCATGAAGCAAGCACAACTCATCAGTGCACGGCTTTAAAGCATCAGAGTCACGCATAGCATCAGCGTGGTGCAGACAAGACAACAGAGAGCAGTCAAACTCTCCAGAGTCAATCACTGAAAGAGAGCCAACATCCCGGACACTCATCCAACGGGGTCTCAAGACTACATGTGGCCTCAGCGAACCGGAAGACTGACATATAGCTAGTTGTCCAACCTGTAAAACTATAAGAAAACGACTCTCATGAGCTTGCAAGGGGTCTAGCAACTGACCACCAACATCCTTACCCTGACTGCTATGCATAGCTACGTCATCTTGGCCAATAAGTGCCTCATTTTCAACATAAACAACTTACTGTAATGGCATTGTTGCTTATGTAAAATCAGTCATAAAGCATATTGAATGCTCATCAAGAGGCCTGATAGGTGTTTGCGTCTCAAAGAAGACAGCATGACGGTTGCGTATGACCTACTAGGCATCCAAATCCCATAATCTGTGGGCCTTAAAGTCACCATCTCCATAACCAAGGAGGATACATCTATGTGACATAGGCTCATGTGGCATACATACATATGCCTAGCAGCTAAACATCCTCAAGTAATCATAGGAGGGTTGCATGCCACTCCATGCCTCATGGGGTGTAATACCATCCAAGGTCAAGCACAACATCTTGTTAACCAAATAGACTGCCATCATAAGGGCCTCAACCCAAAAGCCATAAGACAACCGAGCTATGGTAAGCATAGAAGTAACCTTTGCCTATAAGGTCAGGTACATGCCATGAGTAATCCCATAATACAGTGGGCACAAGAAATCAATGCCATACTACTGATGACAAGAGGTCCAAAAACTGGGAGAGAGAGCATGACTCTCATAATCCATCTACAAGCACCTCGGCCTGCTACCAGCAGAATCCATAAACTTGTCAAGCATAACTGCAACATCCTCAATCTGCACCAAGGGAAAAGCCCAAACACAGTGGGTAGCATGATCAACAAAGGTCACAAAGTACGGCGCTCCACCAAGTGACTAGGAAGGCATAGGCCCATATACTACACAATGGACAAGATCTAAAGGAGCATGCCCTGTACGATTGCCATAAGCCAAGGGGGCTCTGCAAGGACCAAGAGTACAATCAAGGCAAGCATCAAGATCTGCAAGTGACATAGGAGGCAACAATGAGTCTAAATGAGACAAGTTCTCCAACTCTCTGTGGTGCATATGGCCTAGGCGATAATTCCATAACAATGCATGTGGTATTTGGATAACTGCAACCATAGAATCTCCCACGTGAGAGACATGCACTGGGTAATGAGAACCAACTCTAGAACCTCTGGCCAAAACCAAGCAACCACGATAGATCTTCCATGATCTATCCTGAAGAGAAATAGTATATCCTGCATTATGCAAGTGACATACAAAAATCAAGCTTTTACTGAGCATGGGAACATGTAAAACATCCCTAAGTATAAGAGAAGTCCCATTAGGCAAAGCTAGGTTATATCCCATGTACCAACAATAGCATAAGATTGCTTAAGGCCCTTTGCTTAAGGCCCAAATCAATACATCCATCAGACCTCTGTGTAAGAAGAGAACCATGCTCTATGAGGGGTAACATGACAAGATGCCATAGAGTCCAAAAGCCAATCAAATGCATAGGCCTGATCATTGAGCAAGTAAGCTGTAGGGAAACAAGATGACATGAGTACATGCTCAACTGCATCATCATGGGTAATTGCATGTACCTCACCACTAGTAAGAGTGGTAATACCTGCTGCATCTATTGTATCTCTGACTCTCTGCTCCTGTCGAGTCTGTCTCTGTCTCTGCTACTCTCTAATCCATCTAAAGCATTTTCTTTGAACATGCCAAAGCTTCCCACAATGGAAGCAAACAACATCTGAAGTAGAAGAACCTGTAGAAGGCGATAAGGAATCCAAGTCATCATGAATAGGGCTATCCATAGCATCCATGGAGCTCAAGCAGTCAAGGGCTATCCCAACGGAGGGAACCTGCTCATAAAGACAATCATCTGCAAGTACATCAGTGGTAGAAGCATGCTGCAAAGGCTCATGAAATCTCAATAGAGGGGAGGACATAAAGGCATCGACCAAGGATGCAAAAGCTCCCACATGAAGAAGAGTCGTAGAGCCAATTGCATGACATAACCAATCATAGTATAGTAAAGCATAAGACACTTGTCATAAGAGCATATGGTATTCAGCCATCAAATCATCCCTTTATCATAATGGCAAACATGACTCTACAATACTTCAAACCACATAGTAGCATCCAAGTCAATGCAAGACCGGTAAGTGGCATAAGATCCTGCAATGGTCAAGCTTTAGAAGAAGCCCAAGTATCTGCATAACAACATCCAAATAAGTGGCTCTGTAAAGTACATGACAATAGACAAAGTGCATAGCCGGGTAAGCATCAAGAGCAACTGCTCTCTGACCTATATGGGCAAAAGCGACCACAACTGGTATAGAAGCTAGGCAACACAGAAGCAACAAAGCCATAACTACTAAACCCAAGCACTGTCAAGAAGTCTAGTGATCAAGGAGTAACCCGCAAAGAACCAAGCATCAATGAGCAATGAAATATCAATAACCAACTGCCAAGACAATGGAGCAAGCACTGCTCAAACATGTATGTGCATCCAAGTAAATCCAAGATCCATAATCGGGGCATTAAGAGCCAAATAGCATCCAAGCTGCATAAGTGATAAGCAAACGTAATTCAACCTGCTCCACAAAATTCTCAAATGCAAGTCGATTCAAGCCCAAACATTTGCCATACTACAGCCGAACCCAAAAGCATCCACATCAGATATCAGTCCCATAATGGGTAGCACGGGGTATAAACCTTGTCAAGTGAAATGCTAGCTGCAAAGAAAATGATAGTGAACCAAGAATTGAGCTCTACTCTTTGCTCAAAAAGCATCTGGGAGCATAAACATCAAAGTGGCATCATTCAAATACATCAATATATCTTCTCGAGTAGTCGAGAGCACCCGTAGACCATAGGCATAACCAAACTGGAGGTAAAATAACATGTCAACCAAGGTAGCATAAATCCCAACCAAGAACAAAGTGTCAACATCCAAATCAAGGCTCAATAGCTCTCAAATAGCATATCCGAGCATAAACCATGATGACCAAGCATCAATACATCCAACAGGACACCCGAATGCCAACAAAGAGCATTATGCATAAGCCGTCCCTGATAAAACCTTGCTGCCTAAACAATGTACATCGGTAAATCCTTACATAAATCGAGCTATGGAAGCTCAAACCAAGTCCCAAAGCATCTCAAAACATTGGACAAACATCCCCAAAGCATTTGGGCATCAAATACCAAGCCTCGGGAGCATCACATAAGCTAAGAGTATGGCATTTTCTTGTTGTAAATCAACTTAGATCTGTTCCAGAAAATTTTATGATCAGAATTTGGCAGATATGACATCATCATTGCATTTCGAGCATGCCAAAACCCCAAGTTAGACTCTTACCTTGCCTAAATCGGGTTTTGGATGCCCAAGATATGAGAAAAAAATTTGAGCTAGATTTTGAAACATGTGCAAAAAATGTGAGCTGCTACTGTGGGGCATGCTGGTTATGCTAAGGATAAGGGGGCAAATAGCCAAGGAACACATGCAAAGAGCCTATGAGGGCCGGGGAGAGGTGGGAGATGAAATCTTACCTCAAGGGGGAAGAAGCCATGGTTGGCATTGAAGCTCCAAGCTCTAGGACTTCAATCTGAGCTGAAGTAATGCCGGGCCAAGCTCCACGATCAAGCTCTGATCCAAAGCTCTGATACCAGTTGAAGGGGATGCAATGGCAGTGGAGAAGGAGAAGAGGAAAATGCGAGAGAGAAGAGCACACACAATGTAGGTGCTGTCAAGAATGATATGACAGCCTTATTGCACTATCTCATATATATGAATAAAGAATATGGGCGGTCACTATACACAGGCAAACCCAAGGGCCTGTTACCCCAACAAATCTACCACCTTGAAGGAAAACTCTCTGCTCACTGAGACCACCCATCCATAGAACAGACCCATTGGGGATCTCGCCCTCTCGCTTTCCTCATGGGTGTGTCTTAGTTATCTAATTATCCTAACACATTTATGTTTAGACATGCAATGATAGCTTTTTTAATTGACCATTAAACACTGGTTCCTTCACATAATTTATTGCCATCAATACAAAGACAATGTCAAACAATCCTTTGAAAGCACTTGTAAAATAATATATTTTTATTTTGCACCTTCTTGAAGGCACAATGCCAACCCATTGTCAAGCATTTTCACATAATCTATAAACCCCTGGTAATATATCAAGTGGATAGGATTTTTTTTATGTTTAGGTGTTTGTGTGACTATTTGTTTTGTTTTTTTAAAGCTATATTTTTTGTGTTTGATTAGACTAGGATTTATTTTTTGTCATTTTCTTGGTTTTTGTGTGTTTTTGATAGCCTTGGTTGAGATTGGTTATTTTTTGACAAATTGGAGCTAGATTTTGTTTAAAGTTGCTAGACATCCTAAATCAAGTATATTTTCTTGCCTATATTTTGTACATCATAGGGATTAAGAATTCACAAGCACTTCATGTTGTATTTGTTGGATAGACTGCACTCGAGGGTCGTCTCTCAATTTTCTCAATTGCTTCCATGCCATGGGTTGGGTTAATGCACTTATTGCACCATCATTGAGCACTAGCACAACATGATGCCTGGTGCAGTTATATGCAGTAAATTTAGATGAATGCACACTTAAGAGAACACCTTACTTTGAGCACACACGGTTCTTTGCATGCACAAGAGTTGAGATTTTCATCACTAAATTAGGAACCTTAGGATAAATGGGAAAGGTGGTTGGGTGAGTTTGAGGGTCATGAAAGATGCCTACAATTGTGAGATGGGTTGTTTATCTGGTTAGTATATTGAGGACCATTGTTTCATGAGTGTTTGTGAGATTTGGGAGGGTGGAGCAGGGTGCAACAATTATTATTTTCACTGAGTGTTGAGAGGTGAGGTTAAGGATGGTAAAATAATTAAGAAATTGTGTTTGCATCTGGTATGATGCAAACACAGGAGTTGAGATTTTCATCATTGAATTAGGAACCTTAGGATAAATGGGAAAGGTGGTTGGGCGAGTTTGAGGGTCATGAAGGATGCCTACAGTTGTGAGATGGGTTGTTTATCCAGTCAGTATCTTGAGGACCATTGTTTCCTGAGTGTTTGTGAGATTTGGAGGGTAGAGCAAAGTGCAACAATTATTCTTTTCAATGAATGTTGAGAGGTGAGGTTAAGGAGGGTAAAATAATTAAGGAATTGTGTTTGCATATGGCATGATGCATGAGCACTTATTGCTAGGCTAAGCATTATTCTTTTACTGCATTCATCTTTTCACATATTGCACCAATTGTGAATTCATGGCATAGATTCTCATTTGCACATTTTCAAATTCATGTGTGATTGAGCATGGAGTTCATCTTCAAAGCATGGTTTTCAGATAGGACACATTGCATGATATCAATTTAGGTACACCAAAAATATCATTTCTTATTGAAGTTATATGAGAATGCTTTGCTTGGGATTGATAGCCAAAGAGGTTTAATGAAGATCATGGTTATTTATGTGCAAGCATGCTTCTTGAGTTTTATGCACCTCGTGTGCCTACTTGAATTTATGAAGGCAACAACATCATTTTATAACTTACTCAAGGTGTGTGATGCAGAGATGGTCATTTGTGAAACTACAAAAAAAGGTACTCTCCTCTTGGGTTACCATGATAGTAAGACTATTGGATGTATTTGATACCATCGTGGTTGTGATCAAGGTGTTGAGATATGAGAGGCACTTGACATGAATTGAATAAGTCTGGCTATGCAATGTTTTTTTAATGGTGACCCATAAAATGCAAAAAAGCATTAAAAAGAGAAAAACAAAAGAAAAGCTTAATGCTTTTCAATAAGGTTAAAAAACATAAAGCTTTTAGAGTGCCTTTAAACATGGAGAAGAGAATCTATATAAGGGAGAAGGTTAGAGGACTATTGGGCCCTTCTTTTGAGATTGGATTTACTCATGTGAGAAGAGCAGGGTCAATCAAATATAAAATCGAATGTAGAGCTTGGCTCTTTGATGTTTCTCACATCAAGGACGTAACAATTTTTGTGGATTTTTTAAAATTTTTTATGCCTTGAGAAATGAACTTTATTTCTTGGACAACGATTGTTGCTTTGAGTATTGTATTCTACCGGTTGATATACGATCAATGATCAAGAGCAAGCCTCACTCACAACCCATTAATGAGACAAGAATCGGGATATTCATCACCGAGTTAGAAACCTTGCATGAGTGGGAAAGGTGGTTGGGTGAGTTTGAGGGTCATGAAGGACATCGCCAGTTGCGAGATGGGTTGTTTTAATCTGGTCGTTATCTTGAGGACCATCATTTTTCTTGAGAGATAGTAAGGTTTTGGGTGGGAGGAGCAGAGTACGACATTTCTTCTTGTTGAGTGTTGAGAGGTGAGAATAAGGATCTTAAATAATAAAAGAATTGTGTTTGCATTTTGCGTGACGCATGAGCATATGTAGATAGGCTAGGCACAATTCTTCAATTCATCCATATTTTTGTGTGAAGCATAGCTTGTTTGATTGTATAGCATAAATCTGACATTGCATATTTCTTAAATCATGAAAGATTGAGCACGGAGTTCAATTTCAAGCATATCGTCAATTAGGACACATTGCATAAATGAAACTAGGTATACGTGGAAATTCTCAGTCTTTGAAGACCCAAGGGGGGAGATGATTTGAGCCAAACTTTTGATTTTGGAGAAGACTTCTTTGATATTGTGGATTGATTTTTTGTTTGAAAATTTTTTGCGATGGCAAGTTCATTTCTTGAATTTTGTGGAAAGAAGGGAGAGAATCCTCAGCGATTCCTTGAAAAATTGAGCTTGGATGTATTATCCAGTGAATAAGTGACTCAACCCTAAGACTCAAAATTTTGAAATTTCAATTGCTGGATGAAGGTCATAAATGGTTTGAGGATTATGAGTAGACTCTCAAATCAAGAGTCTTAACCTCCCCCCTTGGGTCTTCAAAGACAGAGAATTTCCACATGTATCTGGTTTCATTTATTCAATATATCCTAATTGAAGACATACTTGAAATTGAACTCCGTGCTCAATCTTTCATGATTTGAGAAATATACAATGTTGAATTCATGATATACAACCAAACAAGCTATGCTTCACACGAAAATATGGATGCATTGAAGAATTGTGCCTAGCCTATCTACATGTGCTCGTGTGTCATGCAAAATGCAAACATAATTCTTTTATTATTTAAGTTCCTTATCCTCACCTCTCAACACTCAACAAGAAGAACTGTCGTACTCCGCTTCTCCCACCCAAAACCTTACTATCTCTCAAGAAAAATGATTGTCCTCAAGATAAGGAACATATAAAAATAACCCATCTCACAACTGGCGACATCCTTCACGACCCTCAAACTCACCCAACACCTTTCCCAATCATCCAAAGGTTCCTCACTCGGTGATAAATATCTTAATTCTTGTGCGTGTAAGAAATTGTGCATGCTCACTGAATGGTGCTCTCTCATGTACCTGTGCATCTAAAATTTATTGCATATAGCTGCAGTAGGCCTCATGCTGTGTAAGTGCTCAATGATGGTGCAAAATGTGCATAAACCCAACCCATGGCATGGAAGTATTTGATAAGATCAGGAGACGACCCTCGAGTGTAGTGCTTCAGATAAGCGCAATGTGAAGTGCCTGAGAACCCATTATCTCGTGATGTGCAAAAGTTTCGACAAGAAAACTTACATGTTCCATGCTGTTCGACAACTACCAGCAAACTCTAGCTCCAACTTGTCAAAAAAAAAACCAAACTCAACCAAGGCCATCAAGTTTCCACACTCAAAAAACAAACAAATTGACAAAAACAAATCCTAAGCTAGACGAACACAGAAAATCCAACTATGAAACTACAAAACAAACAATCATGCAAATAGTCAAGCTAACAAAATTCCATCCTGTCTACATTTTTACTAGGGGTTTTCAGTTTTCGCAAAAATGCTTGACACTACTATCTGAGTTTTAAGTGTTGGATGTTTCTTCATACTTGAAAAAATATTTTGTTGAGTTCCATTCATAAACAAAGTCTTTCAAATTATCGGCACTCATTTTCCTCTTATTTTTTTGGGTTATGACTAGGGTTTATCTTGTTCATCGCTCATGAAACACTGTCATTCCATCCTTCACTCTAGGACTCGTGTTCAAATCTCAAACACACTATCCACTAATCCGCCCTTATCTAGCATTAGGGCCTTCCAAGAAGTCCATCTTGGGCTCGTAAAGGTTAGGTTGATCCTTGATAGACCCAAGGGATTTATAGTTAGAGCCCCCCTAGCACCTTATTAGAATGTCCTCCCTATGGAGAGACCTCTCACATCTGGGATCGCGGTCCTAACCTCCGATGTGGTCAAATAGCCCCTTAGTGAAGGGCTCCCACCACTAACCTTTGGGGAAGTTTAGTGCGTAGTAGAATTTTTGCCCATAAGGGCACAAGAAGTTTGTATAAATACACAATCAAGCAACTTATCATCAATAGCTAGGAAAACACCCATTTTTCATGATCTTAACCAAATAATTACTTTAACTATTCCACAAGAGTCAATCAGATTTATCTTTGGATAAGGAAATCATCTCTTTCACAAACAATAAGCCTTTCTTTTAAAAGAAAATTTCGATAAAACAAAGTAAAACAAAGTCCTTTGAGTACTTTGCAAGGAAAGATGCAACTTATGATAACTATTTCTTCCATTAGCTTGCAATCTCAAAGTGATACATGCCAATCACATGTTAAAATAACACATTTTTAGCTTTTTCTTTGCATCACAATGATTCAATACTTTATCATGTGCAACCCATGCAATACTCTCTTTGTTCTAATCCCATGAATAAACTTTACTTAAACGTGTGATTGTTCCATCACCCATTGCTATGCAAGAGCAAACTAGCTTAGATGAAAAAAGTCAAACTAAGTGTAATGAGCCCTAATCAAGCCTAAGTCTAATGATATTTACGATCCAACTAGCTTATTTGTGTGGTAACATATCTGCTGAGCAAGATAGCACATGGAAAGTTTGAGATGTAGGTGAAAAAGACATCATAGTTGCGATCCAATGATTTGTATTCGAGATGCTCCTCTTAGGTGTGACTCCAACTCCAAGCTCCTTTGCTTCCTTGACTACTCTTTGTGACAGTCCTTGTATAGTTTGTGGGTTGTTTTTGTAGCTTTCCATCTTTTTTTATTCCTCTCTCTCTCTCTCTCTCTCTCTCTCTCTCTCTCTCAATCTTCCCTCTCTCTCTTTCTGTACTTCTCCCTCTAACTTTGTTCCTCTTTCTCCTCCTCTCTCTCTTCCTCTCTCTCTCTCTCTCTCTCTCTCTCTCTCTCTCTCTCTCTCTCTCTCTCAATCTTCCCTCTCTCTCTTTCTGTACTTCTCCCTCTAACTTTGTTCCTCTTTCTCCTCCTCTATCTCTTCCTCTCTCTCTCTCTCTCTCTCTCTTCTTCTCCTATCCTTCCTCTCTCCGTCTACGTCTACTTCTTCATCTTTCCTTTTTCCTTTCCTCTTCTTCTTTTCTTGCTTTCTTCTCCTCTTCTCTTCCTCTCCCACTGCGCTCTCTCTCTCTCTCTCTCTCTCTCTCTCTCTCTCTCTCTTTGCGCAGCGTTCTGCAACATAAGGCAGTGGTAATATCCCTCTCAAAGGCTAATCCTTAAGGCTTATGTAGCCTTAGAGCAGGCTAATTAGCCTCTTACTCTTCTCGATACGTCGCTTATACTGAAGCTCTCTCTCTCTCTCTCTCTCTCTCTCTCTCTCTCTCTCTCCGAGAGATGGTTCTGAGGCTATTCGCAGTCACACACTTGTAGGGTTCGTAGCAAGGATTTGCGGTAGTGAGCTCGACATTGATCCGAACGAAGGCGTTGATCGTGATAGCAATCCGCCAGACCGTGAGTTGATGGTGCAACTCCTTGTTTGTTTTCTTTCTTTTCTATTTTTAATAAAACAAAGGTTTGTAACCTTAGTTTTAATTTCCCCCCCTCTAAGCCCCCATTCGCAAAGGTCAGGGGGGGAGGATATCATAGTGGGAATTATCTTCTAACCAAGTGAAGCGAAAAACATAAATGCCATGATCTCTTCAACCTTATTAGTGTCTTAGCATTGTGCCCATTGGTTGCACTTATCTCAACTTCATTATGTTCTTGATTCAAAGCCTCTTGAGAAAGTTCATGCTTATTGCGATATGCCCTTAACCCTACTGGAACCTACTTGAATGGTATCCAATATTGGATCTTTCTTCTTATTCTTGATCATAGTAAATTCTGATGTGTTGATGTCTTACAATCAATAGTTTGTCAATATCTTTTTGATTCCGATATCCAAATGAAAATATTTTTGACTCGAAGTCATGATGATGAAGTCCTCTATCAACTTCTAATCTATGTTTTGTGTTAGAATTAATGTCTCCTATTCTGGAACCAATTTTTTTAACATATCCAAAATAATTGCTAGACCTCTGTTTTGTCCCTGCTTCACTTGCAAACCCCATGTAACCTACAAGTGACCTAAAATAACATGTGATATATGTGAGGAATAGTTGTGGATACTTGTAAGAAAGGGTTACAACTTGTAAATACCCCAAATAATTGATGTATTACTCCTACAAGTCTTCTAAAACACTTGTAATGGGCATACACTTGGAATGATCTGCTCTTGGGTCTATTTATGATGGTAATTCCTTATGTATAAGTGGTATACTACTGAATACTAACTGAATTAGCCCAATATCAATGAGGTGATATCCTTGCACCTATAATATTTAAGGGTGCCATATCACCGAGGGTTTGTAAAGTTCCTCTCAAGCTAGGATTGTACCTATAATATTTAAGGTTGCCATATCACCGAGGGTTTGTAAAGTTCCTCTCAAGCTAGGATTGTGCACCCCTTTAGGATCATAACCGATAATGGAGGGTCAACTCTCTTTTATCCTATTGACTCACATGGAATCCACTTTTTCCTCGTGGAAATTGAACATGGCAAGGATCATGCTAAGCTAAGCAAATAACAATGATATGTATGTGTTGGAAATGGTCAAAAACATGGATCTAGAGCATGGTAGCTATGGAGGTTGGAAGATGCATACTAGATTCATAGTGACATGGACAGTGAATAGACCAACTGTTACACAAGTGATTTAGGTTCAAAGATGGAAGCTTGGACTCATAAACACAATCTTGTATAAGAGACTGACAATGACAATGACACTAACTAAAAGTACAAAGCATCATGATATTGCATTACTCATTGAAAGTGATAGTCAAGTACAATGCTTCATAGTAGTTGGATAGTAGCATTTTACCTCATTGTGCATATGGGATTCAGGACATCTCTTCCTAGAGGATACATCATTTGTTATATCTTTCAACACTCCCCCCTCAAATGATGAGTTCCTACACTTCCTGGCTTTTACCCCCCCTACATGATAACATGGCCCTGGAGACTAGCCATAGGAAGCCTAGTTCCTACACTTGCTGGCTTTTACCCCCCCTACATGATGACATGGCCCGGGAGACTAGCCCATAGAAAGTGATAGTCAAGTACAATGCTTTATAGTAGTTGGATAGTAGCATTTTACCTCATTGTGCATATGGGATTCAGGACATCTCTTCCTAGAGGATACATCATTTGTTATATCTTTCAACACCCCCCCCCCCTCCCCCTCAAATGATGAGTTCCTACACTTGCTGGCTTTTACCCCCCCTACATGATGACATGGCCTAAGAGACTAGCCCATAGGAAGCCTAGTCAAGTTAAAGCTTGAAACTGTACATCTTTGGCAAGGGTTTTATAACATTTGCTAAGGGAAATAAAATCCATTATAGGAAAGATAATTTCTTCAAAACAATCTATCAGAGTTGTTGATATATAGCGGGAGCATCTTCTTCATTCATGAACTAATTTTGATGGTTACCATTTTGCACCTATTGTGCTCTTTTCCTATGGAAACATTCATTGGCCATGGCCATGTGCCCAGTCTTACCACAATAATGACATGCGACCCAATCCTTGTTGTTGGTGTTGAATCCTCGTCAATATCCTTTTGCTCCATAAGTTCCCTTGGTGTATAAGAGATTATCCTTTGAGATGGTTTCTTTTGCATCCTTGTTTTTAAGTTTACTTTCTTCATCAAGTAGGGAATGCTAAATGCCGTTGAGTGAGAGATTAGGAATATAACTTAGGGTAGACACAAGGTTCTCATATGGTTCTTGATTTACACTTGCTAGTAGCACCACTATGGCTTCATCCTCATCTATATTCTTCTTTAAAGTTGCTAGTTGAGTTTTTAGGCTCTTAAACTTGTTGATGTGCATGGTCATAGAAGAACCTTCCTTTACATCTAGCTTATAGAAATGTATGAGTAATTTTAATTTTGAGTTTTTAGCTTGAGTTCCAAGGATCCTGTCAAGCTCATCCCATGCCTTTTTTGCATCTTTGATGCCGGAGATACGGTGCAATAGATCATCGAATAGCCCCCAAGCAATGATGCCTAGAGCTTTGTTGTTCATCTTTTTCCATTCTTTTGTCTTAAACTGGACTTCTTCAACGAACCCGTCTTTATCATCTTCCTTCTTGCCATCTGTATCTCTTGTATTATCCTCAAATAGATCCCAAAAGTCTTTCCTCATGAGATGGTACATTGTCTTTTCTTTCTAGGCGTGAAAGCTTTCACCATTGAATTTGGCTATTTGCTCAAGTTCAGACATTTTGAGGGAGGTCTTATCACAAGTATACTTGGGCAATGTCTATCCTTTTACAATGAGATTGAGGCTTACAAGGGATTTAATCAATTGGGCATTCCACATTAAAAATCTTCATGTTTGTCATTGCAAGAACTAAGATAAAACCAACAAATGAGTTGTTCTTGAATGTGCTAAGAACACAAGTGCCAAGAAGCACTACGTTAGTATCAAGAGATACTAGCTTGATGTCAGGATTTATGATGCTTGGTCTTATTGATCTTTAGGTGGGCTACTCCAAAACTTCTGCACTTGCTAGAAACTGACCAAACCTGAATGACAGAGGATTGCTTGAGCTGGGAACCATGAGCGATTGGAGTGGAAAAGAGCTTGAGCTTGGTGGCTATGCAGTCTTTGTTAGGGTTTGTAGGACAGACTAGTTCTTTGTTTTGTGCAGCAACAGCTATAGTGGATCATTTTACCACAATATTTATGTGGGAGGTAGCTTATGTATAGGCCTTCAAAAGCCCTATATGCATAGGGTGAATTGTGGGCACGTTGAGTGGTGTAGACCATACAACAGGCTACCAGTGTAGATTAGGCAATGAGCTGAACTTTCAAAATGTAAGGCAATGAAGCACACAATGTTGACATGTAAAGTAATACAAAGAACCGCATTGAACTATATAGCAACTCTCCAGAAGAAATTGAGTTGAGACATGGCTTGTAGAGAGAGTTATGAAAGCTCAAAGTGATGTAGGTCCTATTGGCTATGGCTGCCAAATAGTGAGTGCAAGATTCAAATGAAGAAATGAGATAATGAGCTGGGACTAAGCCAACCACAGATGGAGAGAGACCGGAGGAGCAAAGAAGAGAGCTAAGCCATGCTCAGTTGAGCTCTAATACCATGCCAAAAACATAGATCTGGAGCATGGCAGCTATGGAGGTTGGAAGATGAAGACTAGACTCGTAGTGACATGGATAATGAATAGACCAATTGTTACACAAGTGAATTAGGTTCCAAGATGGAAGCTTGGACTCATAAATACAATCTTGTGTAAGAGACTGATAATGACAATGATGCTAACTGAAAGTACAAAGCATCACGATATTGCATTACTCATTGAAATTGATGGTCAAGTACAATGCTTTATAGTAGTTGGATAGTAGCATTCTACCTCATTGTGCATATGGGATTCAGGGCATCTCTTCCTACAGGATACATCATTTGTCATATCTTTCAATAGAAATAGCCTTTATAATCTTTTCATATAGTGTAATGGGTTGAAATTGAAGAGGTTAATGTTGGGATATAAGTGGGATTACCAATATAATTAGTGACTCGCTGATCTATCACTTACCACTTTTTACAAAGGATAATATCTCTCCAATTTTTTAATTAAACCAAATTAGAGTTAGGAGTAAAGCAAATGGATCAATGAAGATAACTTTTATATTAGCAAGTAATCAATCGGAAGTTGAGAAAAACCTTTTTTGGTCACTGTTTTACATGCGTGAAGCATTCCAATGATAGAGTTGCAATTAAAGCATGAAGAAGATTCAATTCTTGAATCCCCAAGCAATAGGATTATTGCCAAGAAATTGAATAAGAAGGAGGAATCAAGACTTTGAAGGCTACCGCTATCAATAGTTTTCGACAACTTCCAAGATGCTTTGGATTAAAAAGATTTAGCTTTAGAGAACAACAACCCCAAATCAAGGTGGCAATTGAAGAAGAAAATTCACCCCATAATGCTCTCGGTTCATGAATCTTGCTCAGTGCTTGGAAGTAGCTGATGTAGAAGGCTTCCCATATCAAGATTGAATGCCTTTCTTCAAAAAAATTTCAACATTCAAGTAAAAATTGAAAATACCCTATTGTCCATAGAAGGTCGATGAAGAAAATGGCTCTAATGAAGAGGAGAAATGATTGAATGTTGTCCTATTTTCACATAGCTATTAGTAAAGCTTCCAATGATAAAGTTTAGTTCAATATTGGCCCATAAATCCATGTTGGGGCTAAACCTCAATCCATGTGACCAAAGAAGATCAAAAGCGGCTTGAAATAGTCAAGAAAACCTTCCATTCAATTGTTGACCCTATTCATAATAGTCATAAAAGATGACATCTCATAGCTTCAAAGATGAAGAATAATCTTTAATGCTTGCACAGAAGCTCCAAATGTCCAACAAAGCTTGATAGAATGACTATATGGCAAGAAATCTTGATTATGTCTTAGTTGAATAGGTGTTGTTCTGTTCACACTAGCTCAAGAAATGAAGAGTAAGGTTAATGAGGAGTAATCAAGCCTTGAATTCTTGAAGAGGGAGCTTTCCATGGCTATTTGGAAGGATTAGAAGCCATATAGAATTGGAGCTTGTTGAAGAAGCAAGTCCTTTTTGTTGCTATTCATGGCTATAACAGACGGTGTGAATTGCGCTGAGAGGACTACATTCCACATGGCTATTATCCCCTACAATATGTTTCTCTATGGCCTTCAAATGAGGGAAGGGATCAAGCTTGAGTGGCCATTAGAGAGGGAAAACAATGGGAGAAGGATAGAAGGTAAAATCTTCCATGGAAGCTTGAAGAAGAGTCTGAGAAAGTAAAGATGAAATGTTGTGCTCAAAAGTAGTGACTCATTTAGTTGTCTTCTACTCCCTATAGCCCTCCTTTTGACCAATAACCTCCAAAATGCTTTGGGAAATGGTCATGACTTGCTAAAATGGAAAGGACTCCACCATTTTACTCTAGATCTTATCCATACCCTTTAAGAATAGCCAAATTTTGTTGTAGAAATCCTCTTCAATCATTACGAGGGTATAAGCAAGTACTATGACCAAGTATCTAACTACATTAACCTACCTTATGATTGTAACTAGTTTGTGACATGAAAATGACTCCATTAATAGGATACCAATGTAAAATAGGCCTGCTCTAATCTAACTCAGTGCTCCTAGAAAACAATAAATTGCACAAGAGATTACTCAATCATGGCCATGCCATGGAAAATACTTCCATTAATTCCATAGCACAACAAAGCCATGGCTACTACAAGAAAGTGTAAGAAGAACAACTAATGGTAATGCTAGGTTGAGAACTTGTTGTTTTGTTAAATGAGACAAAAGTCATTTACGATGGCAGCTTGTCCCCTTTTATACTCATCCTAAATCCCACTAATGTTCCCCAATGGATTTCTTCTTCAAATGCTAAAAAGGCTCCTTGAAACCATTTACATGAGCAATTTCTCCTTCATTACAAGTTTTACGAGTCTCACAAATACTTAAAGGTGTTGCTTTGAATAGTGTTTCCATCTTCGTAAGGATCCTATTTTTCACTTAGGCCTTTCATGAGTCTCGTTGCCCTAGTAAATTGTATAGTTTGAGCAACCTTCAAAATCTTCTCTTTGTAAGGGATAAGTGCATATGATCCTAGTCTAGATGGCATGTGCCATATGTAGAGGATGGTACATATGACTACAAAGTAATGTATACAAGCCTACCATCTAATGACCTACAAGAGCATTTCCACGTGTAGCATATATCCATGGCATATATATTGGGAGCTCTACGTCAGTTGGGTTTCTAAAAAGACAAACATATATCAATCTTGTAGATCTGCCTCTTGCAAGGACTCCATCTCTTTTTGCAGATCAAGAAATAAAAACATAAGTATTTACAACTCATGAAAGGAAAGCTTTCTACACATCGTGCTATGAAATTCGAGCCATACTAAAGTACATTTACAAATTCCCCAACATAATAGGAGTAGAGGACATCTCACATGTTAACAAGCCAATCACAAATTACTATAACTATGATGACAAAGTTGTTAAGGTAAGGAAAAACTTTAGAAAACATGTCCACATCTTGTTGTATCTTAACTACGATGACAAATTTGTTAAGGAAAGGACAAACTTATTTAGCAAGTAGTTAAGGAAACATATCTGCATCATATTCTACATTAACTACATATCAATGTAGTTTGTGATTTCCTACGTACACTAAGTTCTACCTTAAGTAATAGTCATTGTACTTTTTCCTTACCTAAGTAGTCAAAAATTGACCTTGCATTTCCATTGTAGTTTTTGACCTAGGTAAGTGTGCTTTTACCCTCAACTACTTGTCATGTAGTCTTCTACCTTAAAGACTTGTCATTGTAGTATGTTATTATCAAGGCAGTCTACAATCTAACTTAACTACCTACCATTGCAATTTGTCATTACCTAGATAGTCTAAATTCAACCTTAGCTACTACTGGTACAATTTGGGCTTACCTGGGTGTACCTTGGATTCTATCTTTACTACTTGTCAGTTTGTGATTGCCTAGTACTCTGTAGAACTTGAAATAGAACATGAACAAGATGTTTTTTTTTTCCTTGCATAACATAGGCATTAACACAGAAAAGAGATAACTTTTACCTCTAGGTTTTGCATATCATGCTTTGCACTTGTAGTGGCATCAATTCCTAATAAAGCTAAGGTTTCATGGAGGGAGGAGATTTTGACATCAATCTTCATTTTGTCTCCTGTCAAGGAGGAAAATGCTTACTTTATTTAAAGTAGCTCTATCTTTGACATCATCACTATAGCAAACATTTGAGACTCCCTCACTTCTCAACACACTATCACATTTCTCGTGAAACTTTACTATTTTTTCTTTTGAAGTAGCATATTGAATTCATGAAGCCTAGCCTTTGATTTTACAGCCTAGTGATGTAGCATATGCCAATTGTGTAGCATTGGATATCTCATTATAATAAGGATATGGCACTTGACCTCTTGTGCTCTTCTTGCTTATTGGCTAACATTACGGGAACATTGTATCTTTTGTCTCACCCCTTGACATGTGAATTGATGAGCTTGTAGTTGGAGTATTTGAAAGTCTCCACGTTTCCATCTTTTCTTTTATGCCCCCAAGTTTACTTTGGTAAAGCTCTAAAACTAATGCTCCAAATACTACCGAAGCAATTTTATGGGAAGAGGGATTTCCTTGGGTTACTATACATCTCTCATATGCAAAAGATACTACAAATTTATGAGTGACTTTGTTGTTCAATGATGGTGCCTAGTAGACCTTGTTGTATAATGGTTTACAATCATCAACAAATTTTTGCATGAGATAATACTAGTCAGCATGAAACTTCAAAGAGACCCTTTCAAAATAAAACTATGTAAGCATAGGCAATGTATATCCCTCTTGTTCTTCCCCCACTAAAGACTCTTCTATTCTAAAGTACATTTGGGGTTGCACTTGTGGGATGGAGTTCTCATGTTGCTTCTTTTTGTGCATAACAAATGAGGTTTAGACAATACAAACCATGTGTGGAGAAGCATGCATGCATTTATTCAAGCAACAAAGTATGTCAATTTATAAGTGCTTTAACCTTAGCAAATAGATTACAAATATGCCAAACATTCATTTATTAGCATTCACCATGATCATGATGAGTGCACACACTAGACTAATAGATTGCATTGGCTAAATTTATATATTGCTCACAATGCCTTTGAATGTAAATATCAAAGTAATAGGCATTGTTCTAGAGCAAATGAGTCACACAAACCTATCAAATCCATTGTGAGTTAAATGGCCAGTATAAAGACAATAAATCAAATATTAATTATAAACATGTGCATGCAAAGTATTCTATTTAAGATCGCATACATGAAAATACTTATATTTAGTGATATCAAATCTTATATGCCATGCAAATTATTCTATATAAAATGTTAGAAATTTCAAAACACAATAGAAAATTAATCTTTCAGTTATTACATGTAATGCATGATCAACCTATACACACACAAAATAAATAAATAAATAAATCTTTCAGTTAATGCATGTAATGCATGATCAACCTACACACATATGCACACCCCTACTCTTAGTTTTAGACCAATGTAAATTTCATTTTTTGCAGCACGCACGCACACACACATGCACGCACGCACGCATGTGCGCACACACACATACACAACTCCAACATACCAGTAACATGCCATCCAATTCTTGTAGACAAAATGTGAGATTCTTGAAATATTATTTTTACTTTAAAAAAATCTTGTCGCCCACTTTTTTGGGTTTAAAAATTCCCACCTCCAAGATAAAAGCACCTTTGTATGCTTTCACCCAAATCTTGATGAAGCTTGATGGACTCAGTGATGTCCTCCCCAATGATGATGAACCCTCCAATAGCACTAAAAGAAGTTCCAATAAATGACTAGTGGTGATAAAAATCACAATTATCATCACTTAATGAGTGAGTAGAGTTTACAACCTTGAAGCTTTATGGAGCTTTCATGGTAGCTTCAAGGTTGTATATCCTTGTTCAAAGGTTTCCTTCTCACACACTCCTTAAGTTGAACTAGGTTAAATGTTTTTAGATATGAATTCCTGCCTATTTCCTTGTCTCATTCCCAAGTAACTTTGAAGAGATTAACACAGTAGAGGGAGAATATCCTCAGGCCGGTGCTTCCAAGAATTACCAATACTAACGAGGTTATCAAATGGCCTTTTTTGGGTCTTTTTTGCAAAACACGGGGATAGGCGGGTGTTGTGAGGGTTTAAATTTGACCGACGGGAAGTTGTGCCATCAGGAAATTAGGCATGGAGCAAGAGTTTTTTAATCTATAAATCCAAAGCTTCTTCAAAAGCATAGTAAAGTGCAGCAGAATGGTTGGTTGATGATCCTCAAGAGGAAGTCCCCCCATTTGGAGATGGTTCTTCAAAGACTTCAAACCCACATGGTTTAAATTTTAATTCTTGTTTGTTATGTTGAGATTACACTTCCATCCGATAAGGATATTAGGTGTCTCTATTTGAAATTACATTTGCTTTTAACCAAGATATTAAGTATATATATTTCGAAAGTCAACTAAAAGCTACTTATTATGGTAGATTACAAACAACAATCTACAAATAAATCAAATATATACGTAATCGCAAAGCACAAATATTAGGTAGAAAATGAAAGATGATATAGTTTGCTCGAAAATGTAGCCAAGCCAAGCCGACAACGGGCAGTTCAAAGAACTGATCAACACGCATCATATTATGGAATAACAACGTTCTCATTGAAAGAATGACGACATTCAGGATGGACGGCTTGCATGCAAGAACCTCACCTTGCCTAGATATCACCATGGAAAATGTAGTGTTTTCGTTCTTATTCCCACTTAGCCATGGCGCCTATGACCAAAAGAAATGTAAACATTTAAAATCACGATTAGTGACTCGAACTACATATGCATACATATTCTCCTTTCGACATCTTCCATGTATTTAAACAACGCAAAAACTTATCTACAAATGTACTCCGCTTTGAAATACAATGCGTGTCTAAACACCATCAGTAAAACTACTACATAACAAACATGCATGAACTGCATATGGAACTTCAAACTCCTTTACTGAGCTGCACATGTCAACCTAGTTGTAGATAGTAGGGTACTTATGGGAATGGAGATTGGCAAATATAGCTACAAAGTTTGTGCATGTACAAGGCATCTATTCATAGCCCACGCTTTTTCTCCCTCATAGCATGAAGTCATGCTACCTTCAATTGGGATGCTTCATTAGGAACATGCAAGGCTAGCAAACAAACGTTCTCCACTTCTTGCCCTTCCCAAAGGACTGCTCTCATGTACTTCTCCACCCCCATAAGTTGTGTCTCCCACTGCTTCCTCTCCTTCCTTCTTTTCTTTTCCTCATCTCGCTTCCTCTTCTTAGCTTCAATGGTGACCATCTTAGCCTTCTTGAGTTCTAGCCTCTCATTTCATCTTTCCTTCGTTTGGTGCTTCAATTCTAGCTTCTTTGCATTTTTTGCCCTCATGGACTCCATGCATTAATTATATGTAAGTATGAACGAGTGAGAATAGTCAACAAATACCTCTCCATTGATCCTATTGATGACAACATCCTCTCTTAGTACATTTAAAAGCTCAAGCAAGTTAGGGTTGATTCTTACATTGGATTATTGCATTGTGCTTGGTTCCAAAGGAGGTTTTAGTGATTGAGGCTATTCGCATCCATGCTTGATAAGAGTTCAATTGCATCTCCTTCATAGTCCTCATGTGTGGGGGTATCGGGCACTTGGCTACAACAAAGGAGTCTTGGACTATTGTATTGCTATCCACATGTGGTGCCCCTACTTCTAAAAACCCCTCATGAATATCCATGTTATGAGATGGCATGTGGTCGTACCCCAAGACATCATGATTGAATGGCCATATTTTCGTAGCATGGAATCCAACTTTTATGTTTGATTCTGAACATGCAATGGCTAGTGCCCTTGAGGCAACACCAGCAAGCTCCCCCTTTGATGCTTGATTGGAGTGTGTTCATAGCTACCACAAATTCCTCTCCTTTGTAAAATAGGACTTAAAAGGGCTTAAACATTGAGACATCCAAAGGTTGTAGCTTGTGTGAGGTATGGGCTAAAAGAGTGATAATATCTATGTTGACATCCTTTGCCCTTGCCACAACTTCAAGTCTTGTGTGGCTACCATGCCCATTCACAATAAGTCAATGTCGAGAAGGAGGATGGTTTGGGACAACCTCCATGAAGTGCTTCAACCACACTTCAAATAATTTCCATTCATCCATGCCTTGCTTTGCATGGACATTACAACCCCTTCTTCGCCGTCCAACAAATAATTTTGCATAGCCTTTTTATCTCTGAAGATGTAGTAGCCTGACAATCCATACCAAGCAACATTTACACAACACAATATAGTTGCTCACACCCTATTGTCAAGAGTCATATTAGAGACGTTCTTGGAACCCTTCCCAATATCGGGGGTAGTGATGCTCATTGTACATGGTGGTGGCCAAGTTATCATGAGATGTTCTTACCACTTCAGACTACAAAGCAATTGCACGAGACCTATCAAGGGTCTCACATACGTGGATAATGAGCTATTGGTGCCGTTTGTGAAATCCATCCTGCCAACCATTTTTAGGGATGCCATTACTAAAGGGTTTGTTGCGGGATTGAACAATCTCAGTAGCCTTCAACTTCATGGTGTTTAAAGATACTCCATGACCAATGTCTTGCATGCAAAGCGACCAGCTAACAAGTGCCTTTTCTTCTTTAGTAGACAATCCAGTTTTGCTAGATCCTTCCTCCTTTTCTTGGTACTAACCATCTGCCCACTTCCTCAATGCCATTGTACTCACTCCATATTGCCTGCTACACTCCTGCATTGTCATGCCATACTCATGAGCTACAATTTCCTTTAGCACATCACCTCTTGTCCTTGTTGGTTGTTTCCTTTTCTTATTGGAAATCTTTGTAGGGGACTTGGGAGGAGTTGGAAGAGACAATGTGGAAGCCTCATTGGATTGGTTGCCAAGTGATGGAGTGGATGGATCACTTTTGTTATTTGTAGGTTTAGAAGGATGTGTCCTTTTGTAATGCAAATCAGTTGGCTTGGGTGGAGCTCTAGTTATATGAATTTGTGCTTTGCAAATAGCCTTGTTGGGTCACCTTCGTGCATTTGTCCTCTTACTTGGCATACTGTATAAGAAGGAGAATTGTGTGTTAAAAAACACAGCATTAAAGAAGACGAGTGTGCATTAAGAAATGTAGCAAAGGATTGATTGATAGCCTTAAAGATGTAGTTGTTGGGGAGTGGCATGCCAAACATAACAAAAAATATTGCATGTTTCTTTATGGACAATGCCAGTCTAAGTAGCCCACTAAGGTTGACTATACCTTAGTCAAGTAAAAAGTGTCGTCACAACATCAAACCCTCTTTTTTGATTGGCTGTTACATGGGCAAATCTATAGGAATTTGATCCTCTCCTTCAGCTTTGGGCAACTTGGTAAGCTAGGTTTTTGGTGGTGGAATGAGGGGCCAAGTTGGTTTGACCTCTTTCTTAACAAGGCAAAACACAAGATATATCACAAGGATTCCTCCACATTGATAAAATCTATGCCCTTTATTATCTAACATCATGTTGGTGCATAAAATATGGGAAATAAAGGGATATCTTGAAGATAGACATGCTTTGCACTCACATGCTCGCAACATGCTAGGATAAGAAAAGCTTTTTGAGTCTAGCAATTAAGAAGTTAGACTTTTGCAAGGTGGTTTGGGTAGTTCTGTGCAAAGGAAAGTACTAAGAGTAGTAACAACCTTGAGTATAATATGCACATAGCATGGTAATTAGTAGCATTAGAATCAAGCACACTACAATTGTGTGTACTACAAGGTGCACAACAACAAGGCACACTCTCAAACACGTGAGACATGGCATAGCAAGGTACTTAGCAGTAGCGAAATTGAGGACCATAAAATTGAGCACACAACAGGTCACACAGTAGCAGGGTATTTAGCAAAAGCAGAATTGAGTACATTAAAATTCTGTGCTATAGGGTACATGGCAACAAGGCACACTTGAGACATGGCAGACTTAGGAATGAGATGATAGTTGCATAGCACTTACCTATCCATGGTAGGGTACTTCAAAGTAAGAAGATTCTTGGGTACACAAGCATGAGATTACAAAAGCAAAGTACTTAGGAAAGAGACAGGCACCATTACGATTCAGAAACTGCTGCAAAAGGCAGGGATTTTATAGGCAAAGGATGGGGTGGACAAATAGTCACATGCTTCAATTATTAAGTTTAGTTTTGAATACAAATAGGGCGGGATTAATCATGATTGGGGGTATTCAATGTGGTATATTTGTGATTCATATGTCAAATGTGCTCAGGAAAGAGAGCCTTTCTTGATGAATTAGTGTGTTGTGTAGGATTGGGAAGAACAAAGGCAGAATCGAAAGAGGCAGTTGTGGAGACCAAAATAAGCATAGGCACTTTGCACAGGTTTCTAGGATGCGATGGGTGTCGTGTATCTCTTTTGGGTTGCTACCTAAAGTCTATTTGGATCATGTGGCATAATTTTGATAAGTAGCCATTTGTTATGTCTTTCGGCCTTGACTGTAACATTTAAATGCCACTCTTTTGGGGACCATGACCTTTTCGGCCCCCTTACCCTATTGACTCGTGCTCCATTTACTCTGTGGACTTTGAACACACGACTTTGTGTCATTGTGTCGAGTCAACACTCTAGTGCATTGTCTGATGTATAGCTCATCCTCTTGCAAGTGGGCTCCATTGAATGAATGAACTTGAGTGTGATCATTTCAATAGCTAAATGGTGGTGGATGGTATTCAAAAGCAATTTTGGTATTTTTTCTCGTTGATATCTTTGAAGAAAGTGGTGCTTACTTGCAAAACTTCAAAAAAATCCTATTGATTAGGCATTGATGGGCTAGTGTGGCTACCTCCAGCGCGTGAAACTTCAATAGTTCTTTATAACCCATTGATATAATGCATGGACACTCCTTGTGTGGGACATTTTCTTAGACCTAGAAAACATCTTCATCCAGATCCTATGCAACCAATGGAACTCAATCCCATGCAATTGTTTTTTGGAAACCAAATTATAGTTTATTATGTTTTGTACATCATGTTGTTGTTTATATATCTATTAATCTTGAGTATGATTAAAATTATGACTCAAATAGACTTAGAAAATGTTTTTCAGAGAGTATAATGAGATTATACTTCTAAGGTTATGAGAGGCTTGTGCTTTGGTTGTAGTATTGCTCATATTATTTAGATGCTATCCAAGCATGCTTCTATGGCTTTATCTCTCAAGCATTGTTAGTACTTAGCAAAAATCATCCAGATAATGCTTTCCTTTCAATCCATCCTTGTTTGTTATTGGCAATCATCTTTTTTATCTTATTTTTAAAAAAGCTAAGGGTATTGTTGGTTTCAACTATGTGGAGACATGCTATTAGGGCCAAGCTTTGGTTGTTGGTACCTTCATGATGGTGAAAGTTAATCAATCGCATTAATATCAAGAACAATATGGACCCACTTTGCAACTCTTTTGCCTCTATAATTAATACTATTTGGAGTAACTCCTCTTTCTGTAGTCTCTTAGAAAATAATGTGCATCCTTATGCAAGGCAAAGTGATGAAGAAAGGTTGCATTTTCATGTTATTAGGTTATCTAGTTGATGCGGATATTAGGTCCCCATAATAGTTCAAATGGCTACTTTCTAAAGTTATGAATTGTTTGGGAAGTTTTAAACCTTGATATTGGAATGCTAAGTTGAGAATAACCTTAAACCAATACTTACCTCACTCTTTTTTTCATTGCTCTTGATGGATTGAGATTATGCCACTTTAAGAATATCAATTCATGATTTATCTATGAGAAGTTGATTTTAAGCCTCATTTTGAGACTTAAAGTTGGCCTAAAATTAGGATGTTTACTTTCTTTTTGCATCTAGGCTCTTGGATTACTACTTTTTATCACTACACCTCTAGCTATTTATGTATTCTACGATACATCCTTATTAGTTTTACTCGAGGTGTAGCAAAGATTTCTCACCTCTAACTTCAAGCATGATTTATGCATTCACCTCTGAAGTGTCCTACTTTATGCATTTATAACATCGATGATTATAAAAGGTTCTTTTAGTAGAAAAAAACTTCAAAGGCAAGAGGGCTCTAATAGTTAGTGCCTTGGAAATTGACATGTTGAGTTGTAACCAAACTCTACAAGTGCCACACAAGGCATCACACTTTGGGTTTAAGAGTACAATAGGATCTCAAAACCTCATCTACTACTCAATTGAAATCTTGGTTTTTTATTTATTTGAAAATGATATGTTATCTTGAAGCAATTCTATGTCCATCCCCTTAAACAAGGTTGCACAAGAATTAGAAGTAAATTGTTGATGTTTGTCAATCGCCATGCAAATGCATTATCTCTTTGATGAAGATCTAGCAACATTGTATGTCTTCTTTACTAGAATAAGATGAGCAATGTAGGTCAAACAATCAACCATAACCATAATAGAATCAAAGCCACCGCTGACTATGCCTAATAATGAAATCCATCCTTACTAACTATCGCCAATAATAAAGTCCATCCCTACATTTTCCTATTTCATTTGAGAAATGTCCAAAGGACATAACTCCCAGGTATCCTAGTAACACTTTCGGTCTGACCTTTGACATATCAAACACTTTGAAACATAACAAGACACCTCATGCTTAGGTCGTAGCTAAAAGAAACTCTCGTACTAAGTGTAGGGTTTTTGCATAACTTGGATAACTTGCTTAAGGACTATCATGATCTTCCTCAATAACAAGTTGCCTTAGTTAACTTATTCATGAAACACATAACTTCAATTGATAATATAAAAGACTAGTGTTAAAGAGACATGTATTACCCTATTCTTTCACATCAAGCTAGGCCTTTTCTAAAAGATGTACTAACTTGGAAAAATAAATTTTATCATACATTCATGTAGAATTTAAGGTAACAAAGGATGATTGAGCACAAAGATTACATAAAAAGTATTGAGATACATCTTAACTATAGTTACCATTGTAGTTGTTCCCCCAAATTCATTTCTTAGAAGTGCATGAGCAACAATATTTGACTCTCTAAGGTTGTATTGTAGTTCGAATTCATACACTTGTAAGAGTTCCATCCAATACCTTTGCCCAATGTTAAGCTCAAGATCTTGCAATTTTTTTCTTGCAAAATATTCATTTACTACTTTTGTTAATATTCGAGAAATACACTCCAAGGGTTGAATTATATAAAATCTTTTCCAAATGTTTCTTCACGTGGTTCAAAAAATATCATAATATGTTACCCTTGTCTTATCCATTAGTGCTTGCACAAAGTTGACATTACAACACATTATAATGAAGATATCCTATTTTCAAGTGCCAAGATCAAGGTGATGTTTTTACTTTCCATTCTATTAGCTTGAGATTCATCCTCAGTATATGTATCCGTACCAGTTTGTGACAACATGATGAGCCTCTTTTAACCATTTTTTAATGAATAAAATTGAAGAGATAGAAGAAAATACTTGGATTCGATTGAAACAAATTCTTATTGAATGGATGAATTGGGCAACAAAGTAAAGCTAGCAATAATTTAGGATCATGGCTAGCATAGTTTTTCTCACTAGGTTTTTAATTCCTACATTTGTATCTAGCAATGCTTCCTGTGTTTGAGACAAAAACCCACTAATTGCAACATCGCTAGTATCAATAGTGACCTCAAAGGTGATGTCAAAGTTTGGAAGATTTAGAACTAGAGCTATGGCTAACGATATCTTAAGTATTGTTGGATCTTGACTAGTGTCCCACACCAATTGTACATGCAACTTGAAAAATTAAGATACAATACAAACACCCTCGATTGATATTGGACTTCTATTATATCTAGTTGTTGAAATAAGATGCTTCTATTCTAGTAAACGAGATTCTCTCTCAAATCTAAAATAGGATAATAGAGCCAAGAATCTAACTAGATTGGGTAATGGCAAGAAATTTCCTGGTATAGAATCAGTTCAAATATGAATCCCAAACACTCAATAAAATCATTAGAAAATGTATATTTTCTCTTCTTATCATATAACTCAAGCTTCATGGGTAGCCCCAAAGTCGCTTTTATATGCTTCTCATATCCAAGTCACTTGAACAAACAAGTGTATCATCAAAGAATAGTATAAAGTCATCTAAATCTAGCCTAAAAATGCATTCATTAGCCTATCAAAGCTAGAAGGGGTATTTCTCAACCCAAAAGACATGACTAGAGATTCATAATGGCTATATCTAAGGTAGCATTCAATTTGTCTTCTTCTATTGGTATGGCCTTGTCTATAGTTAAAGATAGTCTTGTGTTTACCTTCTTCTAGTCTAATAGTAGAAAGCATTGGTATGGATTCTACCTTTGATCTTCCTAAGATGTCTACATGGAATGATGGCATTTTGAACATATACCCAAGTTCACCTATATGGAATGATGGCATTGGACCATGATATGCAAGTTCACTAAGCATGCCCAATTTGTCTTGGCAAGGAAAAACATACAAGTAGATCACATGGTCAAATTGTTCATGCTTAGCAACTTAAAACACACCTTTTGACAAGTGTGCCATATCTTTTAACATGCCTTGGACTTATGCAATACAGATTTCACCAAATGGTATGATCTCACAAAAGCTCTATAAGTGTTCCTTGCATTAAACACTTTACCTTTTATCGTTTGTGTTCTTAAGTGAAGCCAATGAATGGCATGTACTTACCTTGTATATGTATGCATATTCATGAACTACATCTTTCTTTTATTAAGTTAAAGAAAGATAGATTATTGAAGTTGTACATGAATCAAATAAAGTCTTCATGTTTGTGCCTTGCCCCTCATGCTTCTACTAGACTTTCAATAATTTCCAAAGTTTCCATAAAAATCTATCTTTTTACCTCAACCCTCATGAATTGGCTTAGCTTTTGTTTCATCATCCATAAGCTTCAGAAAATTTCCACATGATAACATCCTATCCCTTATCAAGGCATCTCAAATTATACTTAGATGGTGAGCTTCCACGTGCCAATTCAATTTTGTCTTGAACCCTTCACATAATCAACCAACCATTTGCTCTTATATACACTTGGGGGCGCACCTTTTTAATTGAATAACCTTTGCATAGCATTATCCACTTATAAAAGCCCTTGAACTAAACAAAGGGTCATACTTACATCATTACTATAAAAATGCTATTTCCACCATAGTTTGACCAATCTTATGGATATGTAACTTGCTTTGTAGAACCTATCAGCAACATAAAATATTACTCAAACTCAATCAATTTCTCGTCACCTTGCCCCCTTCCCTAAGAAGTAAGGTAGCTTCATCTACTTGGAAGTATTTTCCTCTCTTGAATTGGATCTGAGAGCTTTCTCAATGATTGAAGGCTAAGGGTGAAGTGCTAAGCTAGAGGAGGATGTTGAACCTAAAGGTGAAGTAAATCCAAAGCAGTTTCCCACAATTAAAACCAATAGCAAGTAAGATTTGAAACACCTAATCATTGCATTCAACTTGGCTCGTTGGAGATAGTATTAATCATTCATCTTCATGTGTTCTTTGGGTAGCTTGTTTTGCCACGTGACATAATTGAGATAACCCTTGGTGTGTTAAGATCTTAAGATTAGTATATGCCAATTTTGAGGCTTTAAAAAGATAGCTATTTTTTTGCAGGTGAAGGCATGCCAATGCCCTGAAAGACTACCACAATCACCTAAACACGACGAACAGAGAAACATCTGATGTATAACAAAATAACATCAAAAAGAGGTGACCATGCTTTAAGGGTAGCCAAATATAACATTTCTAAAATATATTCCAAAATGGCCATCCAACTAATGCCATTGTATTCAATCCTTTAAGATATGGCAATCAAAGGAAGAGGACAACCAAATCGATCACTTTAATGCCATATCCTTAACATGCCATATACGTAAAACCAATGCAAAGTCATGTTTTATTATGGTCATACAGTGAGCTGAACCTCGTGGCTTGTGTGACTTATCAGTCCTTTAGAGCCCAGCAATGCAATTATCACAACTATTACATATGCATGTGTTGATAGAGTATCAAACCGTTCTTCGAGAGCATCAAGGCAATGCTGTTAAAGCAAATGCCAGACAACCGTAGCAAATAGTATTGATTTGTGATATCTTGGTCACACAGTGGGACTCCTTCAACTCAGCAACTTCTCTCTTTCCTATCAGTCTTATGATATCTCATTAAGGTCTCGACTGTTTAAGCCCACTCAACCAAAAGTAGAACCCGTGAAAATTGGAAGTAAGATTCAGCGATACTCAGGTCCAGTAGTTGTGTGCTCTTTCTTTCCCCTGCGGAGTGTTAGTTAAAACATTAATATTATCTTGCCTAGTAACCCAGTCCTAGAAACCTTCCAAGCAGCTGACATTTGCCTCTGAAGGAGTATTAGTTAAAACATTAATATGTCCTCCCTAGTAATCCTCAGTTCCACAAGCTGTTCTCAGTCCCCAAATTGATTCAAGAGCTTGTAACACGTGTCAGTAATACAATGGGAAAAGAAATCTTCCCTTTGCTGATGCAGACCTTCTCATCTTTAGAATCAAGCTGTCATAGGTCAAATCAATCAAGATGCTTTTGCATCTTGGATTTCATCTTCATCACGATAAATGTTCTCTGCCATTTGCCAAATTTGCAAGATGTTATCATCTGCTACACTCGCAATCACCCAGTCATCCTTGCAGTTCCAATCAAAATCGGATATTTTGCTTGTATGCCCTCCATGTATGAACAGCAGCTCTGGTGGTCCATCTTCTGCATCTTCAGGACTTTGCTCTTCTCCAACCCTGTGTACACACACAAAGAGTAATAAACTCAGCTATCCTTCCCTTCTCCTGTGTGACAAGAAAAATAATTTGGTCTAAGCATTGACTTTAAACAGTAATTTTGATCCACACGTGTACACACACACACACATCACACACTCACTCTCTACCCTAATGGTAAGCCACTTGTTTTAATAACCCAGAGTCCCGGGTTCAAATCTTGTTTTTTATTCCTATTACTAGATGACTGTATAGGAATTCAACTAAGGACCATCTGATCACCATGCATTCAACCTACCAACAAAGGTACACATGTTTGCTCTCTCTCTCTCTCTGTTTTTTCGTAAATGCTCTCTCTCTCTCTCTCTCTCTCTCAAAATTACATCATTGGTTTATTGACCTGCAGACCCGGGCTTTAGTCCCTTTTATACCTATTACTATATGACCATATGGATGCGCGAATCAAACTCAGACCTATTGATCACCATGCATTCAACCTACCAACTAAGCTACACCTCTTTTGTCTCTTCTCTGAAAATGTGGTTAAAGAATTATTAGATTTACAACAGGCTGTGTGGCAAACATGCACAAGCCCTCCAAAAGCCAAGCAGCAAAGTAAAACTTCATGAAGGCCTAACTTGAACACTAAAAGCATCATGCACTATCACACATGAACAATCAGAAAAGTTGGTGAACAACCTCAAGACATGGGAAATCGACATCAGGGATAACACCACCAGTGATTTCAGAAGCTTGAGTGTAAAGCATTTAAAGTTTGTCACACATGTCAAAGCTCATCTAACAAATAAATAAATAAATTAGATTTTGCAGCTGCATTATGTCAAACAAGCAATCTCTCAAGACCCATACGAGCAATCCTGCAGTGTCATGGAAGTCCAAACCCTAGAAGTGAAATGTCATATCTCTCTAGCCAAAGGACAAGAAACAAAAAGGTGAGTGTCACTACTCATGCAGCACAGAAGACAGCCTCAAACAATGTTGTGTGACTATACCATGTCATCAATAAGAGATCTCCAATAAGAACTCACTAGACAAAACCTTTATCATGATACAAGACCTTTTAAGCATACCCTAATGCAAGATTTAATCCTTATTAGCCTTTTCTACAACTTATAGCATTTCCTTGATCATCTTATACCAAGGCAAAGTCCTCAAATTGAGGAAGCAATGTATACCATGAGTTTCTTGCTCAATCTAGAGCACACCAACCTATGATTTCAGTTTCTTTAGGGACAATTTCAGGCCAACACTCCAGCTATAAAAGAAGCATTTTGTCTAAGCTCCAATGGATGCCAGTAAGTAAAGATCAACTAGTCTTTGGCAAAGAGTAATAAACTAAAATAACCAGTCTTGGCAAAAAAACATTTTGTCTAGACTCTGATGGATGGCAACAAGTAAAGGTGAACAAGTCTTGGCAAAACGCAATAAAGCAAAACCATGAAACTAGACTTGGACTTTGCTGAGCAAAATTCAAAACCTGACCCCCAAGAGGCCTAAACCGTGGATTATCACGGGAAATCCATGCCTAATCTGCATATCTAACCCAAGGATACCACTTCTAACAAATGTTCTACTTGACAACTGATTGAAAAGACAGCAAGTGTTTGCTAAGATCCAGAAAGAGTCACCCCACAGGCTTTGGCTATAGCATGCTCCTAGGACACCCAAGTACAAGAAAACATTGAAAATAAGAAAAGCTACTATGCATAACATTTTTGCACCACTATCCACAATCCACTTGACTAGATGACAGCATGGGAAGATGGGATGGCCTCTACGAGCTGCAAAGAAACAAGGAGCAGATCATTGATGTAAGCCAAGGGGTCCATGCAAGGGCAGATGGCTGGCAGCTGGGGCGACCCTTGATGGACCCCTAGCAGTTGAGCAGAATCTGAAGCAACTGAAGACCACTTTTGTTGATGGCGACAAGCTATGGAAGCAGTGCTACAGCAATTGGCAGCAAAGGGAGGGCTGATCAGGTGATTAACAATGATGATAGAGAGGTGAAACAGCTGGACACACACATGATAAGTAGTGTGCACACCGAGTCCCTTTTACAAAATAAAGTCCAAGCCTGAACAAGTCTAGAGTGGCATACTAGCTATCTATAGTGTTGTACAAAAAAGCAAAAATGCCTTTTTGGGGCTGTTTAATGAGCTTTAAAAATGCCAAAAATATAATAATCCTAAAACAAGTTTTGGTAGCTCAACACCCCCTCTCAAGTCCAAAAAGAAAGATCAAGGAGAGTGACAAGATGGCTCAGCCCTAACCCAAGATATCCTAGATGTGAAGGAAACATAGGGCAGCAAATGCAATATGTGGGCTGAAAACACAGCCCAATCTGACAACAAATGATGGCATGATGATGATGTCAGCTCCAAAGCAGCAAAAACTACAAGCTACATCAAAAAATGCAAGAAGTGTGAAGATATCCTAGGGTTTGCACTAAGGAAACACAAAATGTACAACCATGACTGAAAACAAAGACTCAGACAATGACATGCAAAACTCAAACCCTAAACGCAAAACACAAAACTCAAATCTCAAAAATGCAAAAACACAAACATAGAAAGAGAAGAAGAGAATTCTGAATTGAATAAATCAATGCAATGGATGTAAGAGTAAACAAAATGCTCAAGGCAAAGCAGTGAGTGTCAAAGTGTGACATCCATCGAAGACAGATCTTGAGTGTTGTAACCACCAACCAAAACTGTCAAAGTGTAAAGGAGAAAAAAACACCGATCACCAGAGGCTGTGGAGCACCATACAACAACAAAGGTGATGAAAAATGATGTAGGCAATAGCCCAAACTGCAAAATGCAGCTGTGGAGGGAGTCGTTGGAGAGAGACCTGACACCAGATGTTGGGGCAACAAACGCAAGCAAAAACAGGTGTTGCAGGAGCTAGCGATAGCATGAGGACACCAAACACATCAAAGGGAAGTTGTGAGGCAGCATGGCAACAGCTAGGGGACAGTCATCACGTGCTGGGAGGGCTGATGGAGAGGTGGCAAAGTCGCAAAGGCTGGACAGCCATTGAGTGGAAGACTAATAACTGAAATCCGCACATGAATGCAAGAAACCTGCACAAAAGGATAAGGCTGAATGGTGGGCAATCTGTCTATTTATAGACATGGAAGGATTCTCCAAAATAAGAGTTTTGCATGTGGGACACAAAAACTCTCTAGAACCGCTCCTCGTTTAATGAAACTTCTAATAATATAATGTTTTTGGGGTTGTTTTAATGAGCTAATCAAAGGATAATGAATTTCTAGTTCAACACCCCCTCTCAAACCCAAAACTAGAACTAAGAAGGGACTAGAAGAAAAGCTCAAGCCCAGTTTTACCTCAAGGCATCCCATCCTAAAGCAACCAAGGCATCAAACAAAGGGTGCACATTGGTTGCCCAATGGCCTACCAAGACTACAGAGGCTATGGTTATCTTACCAAGGAAGTCCTAGTAGTCACTCCAAAGAAGACATTGGACAAAGGGTGCTTGTCGACCGCCCAATGGCCTGCCAAGTCCTACAAAGGCAGATGGAACCACATTGAACTTTTTTTGGTTTTTTTTTAATATTAAAAATAGATATGGTTCGCAGCCTATCAAGTAATTATGTCCCCTAGGGAAAGAAGGGATTTGAGAAGAGTAGTTTAGATGCTCAAATGCAATAGAAGATCTAGATATATCGAATGAAGAATGTTTGCTTCGAGACCCCTCTCTATTGAAGATTACATGTTGAAAATCATCCAAATCTTGCATATCAAAAGAGAAACATGAGAGGGTTTTGATTCATACGACTCAAAAGCGATTGTACAAACTTGACATTGAGCCTAGCTAAGATATGTCCACCATGATCGAAGAGTTGACCAGCCACCAACCTCACCAACACGTTCAGATATAGTAGCAAAGCTAGTAGGACGGGTGTAATCGGGTGTAAGCTCGACTATACGTAATGCACAAGTGCTCTTCAAACTCCTCCTCTATCATGAGACTAAAATGTGGAAAAAAAGAAGAAAAAGAAAGTGAAGGTGAGGATGGGATGTCGTCTTCCTCAACGAGTTCATAATGCCTCCTCAAACCTCCAATAATGTAGAAGCCTAATAAGACATTGTGGGATCTCAAGAAGATGTCTAAGACATTATGAATCAATTACATGTCATTTGTGAACCTCACACAAAACCAACCCACCACAAGCGCACCAGCTCTAATACCATGAGAAGATTATGCTAGTGTTTGCATTGAGAATATACGACCACAACTAAAGCATAAAGACTCACATAGAGACATACAGAACTCAAACCCTATATGGAAAATGCAAAACTCAAAGCTCAAAATAGAAAAACACAAACACAAACAGAGAAAGAAGAGAAATCCGAAATGAATGAATCAATGCAATAAATGAATATAAGAGTGTATAGAATTTTCAAGGGCAAAGCAGTCAATGTTAGAGCACCAAAGACTGTGAAGCACCAAGTGACAACAAAGGTGATGGAATATGATTAGGTAGCAGTCCAAATTGCAAAACGCAACATTGGAGGAAGTCGCTAGAGAGAGAAACCCGATGCCAAATGTTGGGGCAGCAAATGCAAGCAGAAACAAATGCTGGAAGAGTTGGCGATGGTAGGACACCAAATGCAACAAAGGGTGAAGCACCAGGTGACGACAAAGGTGATGGAAGATGATGTAGGCGGCAGCCCAAACTGCAAAACACAACTATGGAGGGAGTCACTAGAGAGAGAAACCCGATGCCAAATGTTGGGGCAGCAAATGCAAGCAGAAACAAATGCTGGAGGAGTTGGCGATGGTAGGAGGACACCAAATGCAACAAAGGGAAGTCGCAAGGCAGCAAGGCAGCAGCTGGAGAGCACTCACCACGGTCACAAAGGCTGGACAGCCACCAAGTGGAAGGCTGATGGCTGAAATCCACACATGAACATAAGAAACTTGCACAAAAGGATAAGGCTGAATGGTGGGCAATCTGTCTATTTATAGACATGGAAAGATCCTCAAAAATTAGGGTTTTGCATGTGGGACACAAAAACTCTCCAAAACCACTCGTCATTTAATGAAACTATTGGTAATTTACTGTTCTTAGGGCTGTTCTAATGAGGTAATCAGAGGATAATGAATTTTTAGCTCAAAAAGAAGCTACTCTTGTAGATGATTGGCGATCAGTAGGGAAGCAATGTGGAGCAACTAGCAATGTCCTCCAAGGCAGGGCAGCAGCAACCAGCAAGGTGATCACAAGCTGGGGAGCAAGGCAGCACCACCAGATAGCAAAGCGGCCCCTCCAATGCAGGGCAGCAGTTCCACCAAGGGGCATGGGCACTGGACAGCAGGAGTGGCAATGGCTGATGGCTCAGAAACAAAGTGATAATAATGATCATGGATAGTATGCCGGAGATGCTAGAGGACTATTACAAGGTGGATCACAAGAAAAACATAATCCTTGCATAACTCTCTCATAACTTCCCCTCAAGACTGCTACATATTCATCTTGGATGAGGACATACATTGACCTTGAAGGGAGATATTCCCTTTGAGGGTTTCACAATGGTGGGTCCCAGCACCCTCCCAACCACTTGCCTCATGTGGACAAACTCTTCAAAACACACAATTAAATTATCCTACAATAATCACTAATAATCTTCCCTCTCCCTCCAACTCACGGCAACCTGCTGGCGGCCATTTTTTGGCACCATACTCAGCGCATTCATCTCCTACCTCTTCCCTCACAAATGCTGCCCATCACTCCCCACCTGCAGCCACATTAGCTCCCACTCCAATGCTAGCTCAACCAAATTACCAGGGACAAATTGATCTGGATATGGCGCCCAGGAATCAGCGTGAACAGTCCACGCAGGCAGCCTGCATAATTCCCCCTGTCCCAGCAACCAGTCCAGTCCCTATCTCCTCCATTACTCCATCTCATCCCTGCAAACTTTCCTCTTTGGTTTTGGGAGGAGCTTGAGGATACCAATCCCTTAGAGCCTGTAATGAGGGGAAAACTCTATCTCCTCCATTGCTCCATCTTATCCCTGCAAACTTTCCTCTTTGATTTTGGGAGGAGCTTGAGGATACCAATCCCTTAGAGCCTGTAATGAGGGGAAAACTGCAGCTAGGAAAGCAAGCTCAGAAGGATGATGCTTTGGCAATGGTGATTGAGATATCTCCAAAAAGTGTTTTCATGTGCTCTTGAATGCCAAGCTTTCCGAATCAAGGCTAAGGTGTCAATCAAAAGCACACAACTCTGAAACCATGTAAACAAATTCTAGGGAAAACATAGAGAAGTGCAAAATTATGACACACTTAACACAATTTGATGAATGCTCAACGAAGAAAAGTGTATAGAGGTGAATGAAATGATACAAGAGGCCTTAAACTTCTGTGTCTCAAGGGGCCTCAAACTTCCCTATCTCAAGACCAGGGCAGAGGTAAGTTCAGAGCGCCAAAGATGATGAGAATGGATCCAAGAGTGTGCCATACTCAAAAAAAGGATCCCAAAATGCAGCAGCACCAGTCTACCGAGCAGGCTGATGATGTGGACAGCAGTGAAGGAGCAAAATGCAATCCTCTAGGCAGCAAGATGACAATGTAGACTTCAAGCAGTGAAATACAAGGTCTGCTAGCTAAAACACAGCCTCACAAACAGCTAGAGAGAATGAAGATTATGAAATTGGCAAGTTGTCCTAAGGGGCAGCAAAATGCAGGCTGCAGTCAAGAAAATACAAGCTGCACTGCACCAGCCCACAAGGCTGGCAGAAAAAGAAAAGCATGTACACAGTCTATCTGTGCATGTATCATGCGGTAAAAAGGAAGAAAACTGCTGCTTAATGCTATGAGATAATTAGATCTCAAATCCACATTAAAAACTGAGATACGGTTCATTTTTGTCACAAAGCCCACGCATCATGAAGTCTCTGCAGGTTATTATATATCCAGATCTTGGGACCAAATCGCTTATTTTCAACAATGCAGCTAGTCAGTGGCCACTAGTAATGGACAAAACAAGGTGGCTATGGGAAACACTCCTCAGCCTGTTACTGCTCTCAAGGGTTCTGATTCTAGGTGTAGCTCACAAAAAGGTTTTGATTCAGAAAAGAAAGCCCAAATTGGACACTTGCTGATATGCAGATATGAGTGCATATACAATATTTCCTGTTGTGGAGCTAGACAAAATGATTGTTTGTGTTTTCTTGGGGGTTTCCCACATTTGGTACAAAGTTGGCATTTCACCAAAAGGAAAAAGTGTATCAGTTCCCTTTGCTCATATAATTCGGCTGTTGTCTTACCATAGCTTCATATAGGAATGTGGCCAACAAAATTACCTATTCACATATATTCACCTATTGCCACCAATTAACTATTGACACACATTCACCAACCACATATGGCGGCATGTAAACTTACTAGCAAATGAAAGATAGCATTGCTCACTTACTTGCTTAGATCCCAGATCATCAGTCTATTATCACCCCCACAAGTTGCCAATATAGTTTCATTGTTTGGACTCCAAGCCAACTGAAGTACTTCATCCCTGTGGAAAGGGATACCCAAATTTTTCTTAGAAAATTGAAAAGCAAAACCACAGCGCAAACAATAAACTTAGGAGAAAGGGGTTCCATAAAGAGAGTATTCTTAGAAACTCATACGTATGGTTGCTAAAAGTGTGCAGAGGTTTCGTGAGCTTTCGCAAATCATGCAGCGAGACAGTTTTATCTGTTGAGCCCGTAGCCAATACCCATTCATTAAAAGGGTTGAATCCCAGACAATTGACCTGCTCATCAACAATTTGAACAGATTAAGACTCTCTTCCTCTCCTTCCCTTTCTCTCACTCCCTCCCCACCACCCCAAGGGATTCACAACACTTGATGTGATGTCAT
The DNA here is from genome assembly GCF_053477565.2 of Lygodium microphyllum. Lineage (NCBI taxonomy): Eukaryota > Viridiplantae > Streptophyta > Polypodiopsida > Schizaeales > Lygodiaceae > Lygodium > Lygodium microphyllum. The sequence goes on along the minus strand of NC_141136.1, from coordinate 151,562,968 downwards.
TGATAAATGCAAGAGCTTGCTTTCTTTTTCCCTCTTGCTTGTAATGCACTTCAAAGATCCTTAATGAGATGTCCAAGCTATTGAGAGCAGTTATTGCTTCTGTTTCATTTTGTGCACATCCTAAAGACAAAAAAAGTCCAAGAACATACTACCTTGCCCATAAGCTTGATTATCTTCACACAAGCTAGCAAAGCTTGATCTCGAGATTGTTGCAACATCGGGAGGACACCAACTCATAGAAAAATAAGAAGTTGACATTACCCTTTTTTTAATGCAAGTAATGTTGGTATTGTATTTCGGAAGAAATATTTACAGCTCCCTTCTGGAAATACAAAAAGTTCAAAGTAGCCTCAAACTATAATCCTAACAGCAATAACAAATTAAAAGCCTAGCAGCCACCTTGAAGGAGTGGATTCCTTCAAGGTTTTCCATCAAAACTTGCCTCCTTGACATATTAATCAAACCATTTGCCCAGTAAATCATAGGTCATATGAGCCCTTCCAAAGAGGACATCATTCCTTGGCTTCCATATGGCCCTAAGAAACATAGCCCTAAGCACATAACAAATTCTAATTCTTCATCATTCAATCTTGCCTTATCTCCAAAAAGGAGATATCTCACACAAAGCAGGTAAACAATCCTACCTTTTCTAATAAGCGTTTGAGGTTGGACCATATAGGCTTCACCTCAAGACATTCCTAGAACAAGTGCAGAGTCATCTCCTTCTTGCACTTAGAGAACATACACAAGGGGGGAAAATGCTTGAACTTCATCCACCTTTTGTTAAGCAATAGCTTTCCAAAGAGAATTCTCCACAACAATAAGTTCACTTTGGGACTAGGCATTGCTATCCACACCTTTGTCATTCTTCTCTGCTAAGCTTCCGTAGAATCAATTGGAAAGGAGGTGCTCCAAGATGCTACCAATTTCTCAATCCACATCATTGATTAAGGCTGAAAATCCTCTCTCTTCTTAAGTTTGACCAAGGGTTTCCCATTCATTGATTGCCAACTGTAACCGGCCTATTCACTGGGAAGGGCGGTAGTGTACAACCAAAATATATAAATGCTTTCACCCGATTAAACAGTTGCTCACTTTACCTGAACTTAAAGACATAGAATCAAGAAGACATACAAGAAGCTAGAATGCTCTTGTTGCAACACATACACCTTGTTGGCCCCTAAGTTAGGCGCCCCTTGCGGTATTTCTTTATTTTTAGAAAGAGAAAGTACAATGGGCTGTCTTTCACCTATTCTGGGTGAAATTTGACAACATAATAGTACAATTACTGACCCAAATCAAGTTGACCAGGAGGGGAAACTCTGCCCAAGTCTGAAACTTTTGGTTGGAGTGCAAAATTGACCATTTCAGTCTGCTGTAATTACTGGTTCAGACCTGTTCTGAGACCTGTTTTCAGCTCATACTGTTCCCTGCACTATCTTACATCATCTGGGCCAAGTGCCCCTTGATTCTGACATCAATTGGGCTCTGAAATACCCTCTGAACAGTCCAGAATCAGTTCTAGTTTAGTGCTGTTTCAGACACTTGCTTGGTGAGGTTACCACCCTCACCTGTCCCTGCTAGGACAACATACAACTGCTCCTGTTCCTAGAGAAAGGAGGCTCTTGCCTCATGCAAAAACAGCATATTCCCACACAGCTGTACCTGAATCAGAAGAAAGGCCCTTGATTCTGCAGCATAACCATATTGTCAGGGAGAGAGAAAGAGAGTAGGAAGCAAGCTCAAGCCTCTGTGCATCATAGACAAGGTAGACCAGCTCTCAAGAGCTCTCCATTTGCAGCAATCCATCTCCCTTTCACAAAAAATGAGCCCCCCATGCATTGAAACTCGTTTTTGTGCTGCCCTCTCTCTCTCTTTTGGGAATTTATGCCCAAATTGTGCCACATGGCATACATGTAACAATTTTCCTATTTAAACCTTTCGGTCTAAAATTCTCCATCCTCGGTTCAAAATTTGACCTCGACACAGACCAGAGGATTAATCCTCGTACAAAAATGAAGATAATGACGCGAACAGATTCTGGGGTCCAAAAACAGTAACTCCCTAAATTTTAGGAGTTGCTTCCATTGCATCCCCACTAGTCTTCTGACCATCTTTGCAGACTATGGCTACATCCAAATCTGTAATGTAGCTCAACTGAAAGTGAATTTCCACTGATGACCCCACATGGACTAATCTCTTGAAGATTTGTCCATCTTTACTTTGAACTAGTCTCTTCCAGGCTAGTTCTTCAACACACTTGTCCATATACACTTTCACAAGTCTCTTCCAGGCTTGTCAATCTACAGTGCCATCAGTCTCTTCCAGGCTTATACTGGACCTTAACCGTCTAGTCTTGACTCATTGGACATTCCTGTCCCTTTCACATACTGCCCATGCAACTTGGACGTTTAGCTTTCAAGAGGGATCCTTCCAAAAAGAAAAACCAAATAAAATATGTAATAAAGAAATCAACAAAAAGGCAATAGTTGTCACAGTCTTGTGACATACCTCCCTCTCGAAATCGCAAACGTCCTCGTTTGCATGAATGTCATACAAGCTTCTAGCTAACCCAGTGAACTTACACTTGGCAGCACATGTATAACACATACATGCTATCAGTCAACATTGTGAACTGAACACACTGTTAACACATGTATGTTCTAACTGTGAAACATGGCAGACTATCATCATGTGACTCCACATCACTATTTCTAGATATAGTGGCCGGTACACCACAATGATATCCCCATAGAGGCAGATTCTCATTTGATGACTCCACATCACCTTGACTAGAGATCTAGTGGCCGGTACATCAAAATGATATCCCCACTAAGTCAATTCACAAAATGCATGCCCGATCGAGTAACCATTGTTACAACATGTATTCAATTCAATAGAAGTAAAAATTGTAGTCTTGCAAGCAATACTTACTTCTTTAGCACTGAGAAAACCATATGGACACAATAAGTGTTAACCCATACAAAATATGTTTCTGTACATAATTTCTTTCTTAAGCAATTGTCATTTTGACAATCTATTTCAGCTTAGAGATACAAGGGGTCAAGGTAGGTTGCAAGCGAAATCCTTCAAGGTAAAGTTCCAATACATTAGGTGACTCTGCAAGTTCACCTTCGTCCATCCACTTACCATCTATAGCTGGATAGTTCTTGAACTTAACCAAATACCTTCTAACAACCTTGCCTTTCACTTTCCTTTCCTTGTGTGCCAGTACCCATTCTGGGACAAGAATTTCATCAAGTTCCTCAACTTCGGGCTATTCCTCAGCTGGCATATCTTCTGGCACATCATTCACATAGGGTCTAAGAAGACTTACATGAAAAGCATTATGAATCTTCCAATTGTCAGGCAATTTCAGCCTATAGCTGACATCACTAATCTTCTCTATTACTTGAAAAGGCCCATAGTATCGCATACTAAGCTTAGTGAAAAGACTTTCCTTGCCTTTCCGCTTCTTTAAGCATGCCTTTTCAAACCGCAACAGTACCCAATCACCAAGTGAAAATATCAATTCACGACGGTGATGATCAGCAACTTTCTTTTGCTTTGCCTGAGTCCTTTCAAGGGCATGCTTAACTTTCTGATACATTTCATCCATATTCTGCACATAATGATCTGCCTGAAATATCTTATCCTTTGTATGCAAAATGGGAGGAACCTTTTTACCACCTTCAACAATTTCAAAAGGGGCTTTGCCTGTTGACGAATACACAGTATTATTGTATGCATACTTGACCAAAGGCAAATATTGCTTCCACTTTGACTTGTGCTCTAACACATAGCACTTAAGCAAATCCAAGACAGTAGAATTTGCCTCTTCTGACTGTCCATCAATCTGTGGATGAAATGACGATGAGAACTTAAGCATTGTGCCCATGTTCTCAAATATTCCTCTCCAGAATAGACTTGTCATCCGTGGATCACAGTCACTGACGATAGAATGTGACATACCATGATACTTGAAAACATTGCACATAAACAAACATGCCATCTGATCTGGTTTTATCTTCTTCCTCACAGGAATGAAATGAGCCTGTTTGCTAAACCTGCAAATAATAGTCCATATCCCATCATTTCCTGTTTGTGTCCTTGGAAGATCAAAGATAAAATCCATAGCTATGCTTTCCCATGGTTTATCTGCAATAGGCAATGGCTGTAAAAGCCCTGGTGCTTTTTGCCTGTCAAACTTGACCTTCTGGCAAATCAAACACTGCCGCACAAAAGCATCCACGTCTCTTCTCAAAGTAAGCCAATAAAAGAATGTCTCTACTGCTTTGACTATTGCATCAATACCACGATGCCCTGCATACGCTGGAGAATGACTCTCTGTCATAACTTTCCGTCTCAATGGCATAGTCACACATAGTCTACCATGCATCAACATAAAACCATCCTTGAGAAGATAATGCTCATGATGTTGTCCATTAACAAGCTGATCAAAGATCCTTGCAAAATCTTCATCATCAGCATATTGTTCCTTCATATCATCAAGCTCATGATGATAAGGAATTGGCACAGCTGAAATTTGTGGCTTCCTTGACAAAGCATCAGCCACAACATTCTTTTTGCCTTCCACATGCACAATCTAAAAATGGAACATTGACAAAAAGTTTGCCCAACGCATATGCTTTTCTGACAGCTTAGTCTGAGTTAAGAAATAACGCAATGTCTGATGATCTGTCTGGACAACAAAATCTGCCCCAAGTAGGTAGTGTTTCCAGCAAGAAAGCGCATGAATCACAACCAGCAATTCTTTCTCATAGACTTGCATAGTCTTCTCTGCCCCTCGCAAGATTCTGCTTTCATAAGCCACTACCCGGCCATCTTGCATTAACACTGCACCAATGCTATTGCCACAGGCATCACATTGGACAACAAATGACTTCCTAAGATCTGGCAGAATGATCACTGGACTAGAAGTCATCTTTTCTTTAAGAAGATTAAAAGCTGAAATCTCTTTTTGTGTCCACTGGAAAGGGATTCGTTTCTTCTGTAAAGCATGTAAAGGTGAAGCAATCTCTGCAAAATTGCGAATGAACCTCCTGTAATAAGAACACAAACCCAAGAAGCTTCTAACATCATGGACAGTCTTCAGATCTAGCCATGTTCTAATTGCTTCAACCTTAGCAGGATCCATTCGGACACCATCCTTTGACACAATGTGCCCCAAGAACTGGATTTCTTCTAAGAAAAACTCACTCTTCTTGCCATTGATAAGCAACCTATTACTGAAAGCTCATCAAAGACTGCTTTCAAGTGTTCTCTATGCTCCTGTTCATTCTTTGAAAAGACAATCATGTCTTCAAAGAATGTACCAACAAACTACCTGTATGGACGAAAAATCCTATCCATCATTCGATTAAACGTAGCAGGAGCATTAGTAAGTCCAAATAGCATTACCAAGAACTCATAGAGACCAAACGTGGTCCTAAATGCAGTCTTATGCACATCCTCTTGCTTAATCCTGATCTGATGGTATCCACTCTTCAAATCTATCCTGCTAAAAATTGACGCTCCTTCCAAACAGTCAAGGATATTGTCAATTCTTGGAATGGGGAACCTGTTCTTGATGGTACTCTTATTCAGCGCTCGATAATCTATGCACATGCGCCAAGAGCCATCCTTCTTCTGCACTAAGAGCACTGGTGAGCAAAAGGGAGATGAACTTGGCTGAATCAGCCCTTTTTCCAACAGCTCATTCACCTGGCTCAATATCTCTTTCTGTTGGGCTGCACTAACCCTATACGGAGGTCTATTTGGTGGGCTACTTCCTGGCACCAAATCTATCGCATGATCCTCAGACCTCTCTGGTGGCAGCTATGATGGTAATGAGTCAGAAAAACAATCACTGAACTGAGACAAGAAAGCTGACATGTCTCTATTTAACATAGAGAAATTTGACTCATCATTATCCTTGACATCACGTGCAAAAATCAAGTACACAAAAAGATGATTATTTATTACAAATGTAATGGCAGAAGCCGATACAACAGGTACAGACTCTCCTTTAAGCTTCACATCAAGCACATGAGTCTTTCCCCTATGTTCCAAAGTCAGTGTCTTGTTAAAGGCATCCATCACACCATGCTTTCTGAACATCCATGGCATTCCCAACAAGACATCACAGCCTTCAAGTGGCATGATATAAAATTCTTTTGCATCAACATAAGACTGTATATGAAGACACAGCTTTCCAAGAATGGGTGTCACAAACTCTAAGTGGCCAGGACATGCCAACCCTGCCTCTGTTGTGTAGCCCATCTCATCTGCTCTGATGCCCAAAGTAGAAGCCAACTCTGGTGAGATAAAGTTTGCCTTAGCTCCAGGATCAAAGAAAATAAGTACATGTTGATCCCTAACTTTACCCCAAGCTCTGCAGAGCTCATTAGCATCCGAGTGTGGCTTGTCTCCCAACATATCTGGCACTAAACCTGCTGAAGGTTTGGGCTTCTTTCCTTTCCTATCCTCTTTATCATCATCAACTGATCTCTTATTCTTGTCCGGACAGTTAGACGCAACATGACCAATCTACTCACAGATAAAGCATTTCCTCTCAACCATTAAAGCCTTTCTCTCTTCAAGAGACTTGCACACAAAAGGTTTCTTCTGGTCCTTTGGCTGTTGTCCAAAGAACTTGGCTGGCTTCTTCTTGAACTGCCAAGATTTACCTGTGCTTTGAGAAATCTGAGAAACCTGTTTACCAAATGGCTTCTTTGCTGAAAATTTTTCAGATTTGTCTTGTTTAATGCTGCCCCCAAAACCACTTGACTGTCCCAACAATAATGCATTTCCTGTGGTAGCATTCTCAATTAACTGAGTCAAAGTGGTGACCTTTGTCTTTGTACAATAATTCCGGAGTTCCTTGGGCAGCTCACAACAATATTTCTCTATCTGCTCAGTCAATGGCACAACCCTATAAGAAGTGACTGGAAGCAAAGCCTCCCAAAACTTCTTGTTATAGTCTTCCAGATCCTTGCATTTAGATGCATCCAAATTGTGCCAAGCTGACATAACATCGATCTCAAATTCATTGGTCAACCAAGCAGAAGCAAATACTTGCTTAAAGTAAGTCCAAGTGGCAGGAGCCTGTCCTTGCGTCAACAGTGTACTCCACCACTGACTAGCATTGTCCTTAAGAAAAGTGGCAGCTTTCCGGACCTTAGAAGGCTCTGTAAAGTTCCCTCCTGCAAATGCGGCATCAAACTACTGTAAGAAAGAGAGAGCCTTAGTCCTATCTTCAAATCCTCGAAAGATGTCAAACTGTACAGCTGCACCACCTTCCTTGTATGGCTTTGGCTTCTCATGAGCCATCAAAGGGTCAGTAGGATATGCCTGTAACATAGGAACACTAACAGATGGCATGGAAGTTGCCGGACCACTAACTACAGGGCTTGTAGACACAATACTTGCTTGCTGATTTTGATAACCAGCCATACCAAAAGTGCCCTGTGGCATGCCAAAACTGCCCTAAACTCCCTGAAATCCAGGCTGCATGCCTATATTGCCATACATGGGGTTTGGCATAAAACCCTGTGTACCCCCAAACACTGTTCCAGGTACATAAATCTGGTTTCCAGGCACATAATCAGCCATATTCTGAAATATAGATCCACCTCCAAAGTACCTAGGATGTATAGAGGTCGGTGGGAAAACCTGTGGTAAAGCCTAAAAATTGTTTCCCTGTCCATTTAGGCCAACATTTGGCTGCTGTAAAGTGGCAGGCTGAACTAGCAATGCCTGTGTAACTAGCGTTTCCACCATCTGTTCCTGGACAATCGGAACCAATCTTGGAGTCTCCATTGACTCCGCAAGCTGTCTTGGTGTTTCCACTGGATCTGCAGCATGCTTAGCCTTATCCTGGACCTCTACTAGATCCAAAATCTTTGCAGATGGCTGCAAAAATGCCAAAAACCTTGGATTCTGCATCACTTGAGTAAACATACTCACACAGCAGCAACTAACTGAGTCTTGAAAATGTCTTCATCCATAGAAAAAGCCGTAAGAACTTGTGGCTCAACCATAACAGGAGGAGTAACAAACTATGAAGGTCTAGAAGACTCTCCCACCTCATGAACAACAAGGATCTCCTGTGATGAAGACGCTTCCTCTCTGGTGTCTTCCTTTCTATCAGCCATAATGCACAATTCTGTGTCTTACACCCAAACAGACCCTGGCTCACTCTTTAGGGAAAAAGTGATTCGGTCCCAGCAACGGAACCATGTAACCGGCCTGTTCACTGGGAAGGGCGGTAGTGTACAACCAAAATATATAAATGCTTTCACCCAATTAAACAGTCACCCACTTTACCTGATCTTAAAGACACAGAATCAAGAAGACATACAAGAAGCTAGAATGCTCCTGTTGCAACACATACACCCTGTTGGCCCCTAAGTTAGGCGCCCCTTGTGGTATTTCTTTATTTTTAGAAAGAGAAAGTACAATGGGCTGTCTTTCACCTATTCTGGGTCAAATTTGACAACATAATAGTACAATTACTGACCCAAATCAAGTTGACCAGGAGGGGAAACTCTGCCCAAGTCTGAAACTTTTGGTTGGAGTGCAAAATTGACCATTTCAGTCTGCTGTAATTACTGGTTCAGACCTGTTCTGAGACCTGTTTTCAGCTCATACTATTCCCTGCACTGTCCTGCATCATCTGGGCCAAGTGCCCCTTGATTCTGACATCAATTGGGCTCTGAAATACCCTCTGAACAGTCCAGAATCAGTTCGGGTTTAGTGTTGTTTCAGACACTTGCTTGGTGAGGTTACCACCCTCACCTGTCCCTGCTAGGACAACATACAACTGCTCCTGTTCCTGGAGAAAGGAGGCTCTTGCCTCATGCAAAAACAGCATATTCCCACACAGCTGTACCTGAATCAGAAGAAAGGCCCTTGATTCTGCAACATAACCATACTGTCAAGGAGAGAGAAAGAGAGTAGGAAGCAAGCTCAAGCCTCTATGCATCATAGACAAGGTAGACCAGCTCTCAAGAGCTCTCCATCCGCAGCAATCCATCTCCCTTTCACAAAAAATGAGGCCCCCATGCATTGAAACTCATTTTTGTGCTGCCCCCTTTCTCTCTTTTGGAAATTTATGCCCAAATTGTGCCACATGGCATACATGTAACAATTTTCTTGTTTAAACATTTCGGTCTAAAATTCTCTATCCTTGGTTCAAAATTTGACCTCGGCACAAACCAGAGGATTAATCCTCGTACAAAAACGAAGATAATGACGCGAACAGATTCTGGGGTCCAAAAATAGTAACTTCCTAAATTTTAGGAGTTGCTTCCATTGCATCCCCACTCTGACCATCTTTGCAAACTATGGCTACATCCGAATCTGTAATGTAGCTCAACTAAAAGTGAATTTCCACTGATAACCCCACATGGACTAATCTCTTGAAGATTTGTCCATCTTCACTTTGAACTAGTCTCTTCCAGGCTAGTTCTTCAACACACTTGTCCATATACACTTTCACAAGTCTCTTCCAGGCTTGTCAATCTACAGTGCCATCAGTCTCTTCCAGACTTATACTGGACCTTAACTGTCCAGTCTTGACTCATTGGACATTCCTGTCCGTTTCACATACTGCCCATGCAACTCAGGCGTTTAGATTTCAAGAGGGATCCTTCCAAAAAGAAAAACCAAATAAAATATGTAATAAAGAAATCAACAAAAAGATAATAGTTGTCACAGTCTTGCGACAGCCAATAGCAAAGGGGTCTTCAATATTACCAAAAATGAAGTCAACCATTTTTCATCAACCCGATCCAACACCCACTGTCACGGGGACGTAAAAATTTTTAGATGCTTTGCTCTTGCTAGTAACATTTGATTAATTTAATAATCAAATGTGCAATGTTGTATGGCAGAACCTCGAGGAAGCAATGGGTGTCAAAGGCAAAAGTTGTGCCGATTGGGTTTTGGATGTGAGTCGGTGTCAATTTTAGCCCTAGGACAATTAATTGACCATTAAGTGTCAATGGTGATACTAGGGACTAGGCATTAATTATTTAATTTATGCCTATCCATGGGTCAATTAAGGCTAGGGACCACCTAGGGCCCAACACACTTGGGGTTACAAATGGCTTAGCCAATTAAAGTACATTTAATTTTGGGCAATGTCAAAAGTGCCGAAATTAACTTTTAGAATTCATTAATTCTAAAAATTAATTAATTGACTGAAACTTGCTGGAAAAATGAGATTAGAAGGCTGCCACTTGGCAAAAATGCCCATGCAATGCAGAAAAAGACTGTTTGGGGGCTGAAAGAGACTCATTGAGTGTGTATGTTGGCTGTGAGAGAGAAGGACACTAGTAACTGCAGGCGACAGCATTTGCAGCATCAAGGACAGCAGGCGGCAGAATTTAATGCAGGTGACAACAGGTTTTGGGCTCTAGATTGCAGGTGACAGCATTCGTGACTGCTAAGTCAGGGCAGCAAGCAGTTTTGAAGCATTTCCCGCAAAGAAACTTTGATTTCTCTCTCATCTCAGCATTCTCGCACCTCCTCCAGCTTATCCTCTGAGTATCTCAACATTTTTGAGCCAATTGAAGGTGCTCTCTGTTAGATTTGGTGGACAGCAATGAGAATTCTGCTGTAAGCCCTAATTCTTTGCAGAAATCAGGGTTTACAACCACCTTGGGACCTATGCCAACAGATAAATGTGTCATTGTCATGAGGACATGTATTATTGAAACCTCACTTAACATGTGGATTAATTTTTAATCACATGGTTAAGTAAATGTTGCACCTGTGAGATGTAACTAGGGTTAGAGTAAATTTACGAGCCTGAAACCCGACAAGATGTCAAAGGCAAAAGTTATTATAAGTTATGCCTCACAAGTACTTGGTGGTATCTAGTGCCAGTTGTTCACCTAGGCCATTCAATTGGCCATAAGTTTCGGTTGGTGACACTAGAGAAGTAGCTTTTAATGGTACTTACTGCCAATCTGATGGTCAAAGATGACGCAAAGACACTCGAGAAGGAAGTTGCCTAGCCAATTTAATTATTGGCCAGTCTGATTATTTTTCAAGTCACCAAAATAATTATTAGATTGATTTTCAGTATTTAAATATTGAAAATTAGTATTTAATTATGGATAATGCTAGAAAAACCATTTGGGAAGGTTGTCACTTGTCAAAAATGCCCATGTAAGATTAAAAAACGTCTTTAGAGGTTGGAGAGAGGTATTTTTAGCGTATTCAGCCTGCAAGAGAGAGAGAGAGAGAGAGAGAGAGAGAGAGAGAGGAGATGTTGGTCTAATTTGCAGCCATTATAGGACCTTCTGAGGCAACTAGGGATAGGAGAAGACCAATCAACAACAAGTGACATAATCTGCAAGCTGTTGAGACAAGGTAGCAACAGTAAATGACTAATTTTCTTCAGCTCTTTGAATCTATAAGCTGTTGAGATAGAGCAACAGCAGTAAATGACATATTGTCTTCAGTTCTTTGCAAAGAAAGTTTGAATTTTCTCTCTCCTCAATGTTCTCTCTCATCTCCTAGCCTTTCAACAACCTTGCTCCGAAGATTATAGCATTGAGATCACCAGAGATTGAGAAGTTCCAAAATTCTCTGCTGTAAACCCTAATCTGCAAAACAAAAATTAGGATTTAGCAAAACAATCTCGAGAAGCGCGCCAAAAATTGGAAGCTCCAAGACTTGGATTCAACAGGAATGAAGCTATTTTTAGCCTATTCAAATGAAGAGACCAACAAATCATTGAATTTGGGGTATTTTTCATCTCCATCAAAGCGGATGAAAGCCAATTGATTGCCCGAATCAAAAGGCAAATCAGATTGAAAACTTGCGAGTCATTTTGGACAGCAAGGGGAGATGGAATACTGAAAGGGATTAGGAGAATCCCATTGTACATCAACTTTTTCTTCAATTAAGTTAAATAAATACCAAAAGAGGCACTAGTTTTGGGACCAACAAGGTGTCCAATATCCAAGATTATATGGTAAAGTGTGCATTTTAGTTTTGTGAATTTGTTAATTGCTATAAATAATGCTTAATCCGATTATTTACCACCTTAACTGAGGAGGAAGGCTAGTTACATGGTTCCATTGCTGGGATACAACTCAATCCCTTGATTTGGTGGGCCCAAGGCACTTGATTGCAAGCCAAAGCTTTGTGGTAATGCTGATTTTTAATCTCAGTTGAGAAATTACAACAATATATCTTCATACAATGAGATGGACTCAAGCAGTGATGATACCTCTAAGTATGAACATTCACATGGGAATGAAGAAAATGTAATGCTTAACCTTGGACAAGGCTAAGACCATGGACAGCAAGCTGAAAATGTTGTTCTTGGGCAAGATGCACGGCATTCAAGGCATAAAGAGATTGATGACCAACAAAGTGAAGACGAATTTGATGACCAGTTCAAGAATCGAATGAGGACAGCAACAAATCTCTTTACTGAATTGGCAAAGAATCCTCAATTTACCAGATATTTGAATGCTCCAAAGAAGAATAGCAAAGGCAAGAAGAATAAGACATCTTTTACACCTTCGGAACAACAAGATGTACCAAAGATAATGCCAAACCCTTCATTTGACAAAACTGTTGGTACCTACAGGGCAAAAAATGCAAATGCAAGGCCATCACAGAAGTGCCAATCCAATGGATTTTGGACAACCGAGCATGCATACTATGATGGGGCAGCCATGATATTTTGGTGGAAGCACAATTTTTCATGCTATGGTTGAACAAGGACCGCATACGGAAATGTATGGCACAAATCCCTGTGGTATGCAGCAACCAATGTATGATGTGCAAGGCCTAATATATTTGGGTATGGTTGGAAATATGCAAAACCCTATGTATGGCAGCATTGGCTTGATGCCTGGGGCACAAAGTAGCATATTTGATACTACATCTACACCCTCGAATGCTTATAGGGCTCAAGGAATGAATGTTGGTCATGCAAATGCTCTGCTTGGCGTTGGTTTTGATGTAAATTCAGTAAATGCACCCTTTTTGCAGCAACCAGTGTACGACAACTTGACACCCAAAGGGGCAGTAAAAGACTAAGATGAGGGTGAGAAAGCAGTGAAGTTTGAGTCCTTCAATGGTGTACAAGACAGGCTGAAAGCTTTGACTTTCATTCAGCAGTTTGATGCAGCTTATTCAAGGGAAAACTTCACGGAGTCCTTGAAGATTCAAAAGGCAACCACTTTCTTGAAAGGGAATGTATTACAGTGGAAATTTGAGCATTTGAAAAGTTGAAGGAAAAGATGACTTCAGATCCTGTGCTTGTATTGCTCGATCTAAGGAAGTCATTCATAGTTCAATGTGATACATGTTTAACATTGGGACTGTTCTTACACAAGAAGACCAAGTCGTGGCTTATAAGAGCCAAATTCTCCACGGTGCAAAAAAGAATCGGCAAGTCTATGAGAAAGAGCTCTTGGTTGTAATTCATGCATAGTCTACGAGGAAACATTATTTGTTAGGGGCAGATTTTATAGTGCAGACAGACCATCAAACTTTGAGGTACTTTTCTGACGCAAATAAAGTTGTCAGAGAAGCATATGAGATGGGCAAATTTTCTCTCTATGTTTCATTTTCAGATTGTACATATTGATGGTAAAAAGAATGTTGTGGCTGATACATTGTCACGTAAGCCACAAATTTCAGCTATTAGCATGGTTTATCACACTGAGTTGGATGCCATGAAATAGCAATATGTTGCTAATTCAGACTTTGCTAATGTTTATGATCAGCTTTGCAATGGCCAAAGGCATGGACACTTTGTGCAAAGAGATGGATTTCTAATGATGCATGGATGATTGTGTGTCACAAAGCAGTTAAGGCCTAGAGTTATTACTAAAAGTCATGCTCCTCCATATGCAGGGCACACAGGTATTGATGCCATGGTCAAGGGAATGAAGCATTTCTTTTATTGGCCACCTTTGAGGCATGATATAGAACAGTTTCTTTAGACATGCATCGTATGCCAGAAGGTAAAGCATGATAGGCAAAAGATGCCGGGTTTGTTGCAGCCCTTGCCTATTCCGGATAGGCCCTTGCAAAGCATTGCAATGGACTTTATTTTTTAGCTTCCTAAGACACCTACAAGGAATGATGGGATATGGACTGTCATTTGCAGGTTCAGCAAACAAGTCCATTTCATTCCGATGAGGAAGAAAATAAAGGCTGATCATATGATACAATTGTTTTTGTAGCACATCTTTAAGTATCATGGTATACCAAAGTCGATCATTAGTGATCGAGACCCCCAAATGACCAATTTATTTTGGAAGGGATTGTTAAAGAGTATGGGTACCATACTGAAATTCTCATCATCCTTCCACCCGCAAATAAATGGTTAATCTGAGGAAGTAAATTCCACAATGTTAGATCTTTTGAGGTGCTATGTTCAGACCACAAGACACAGTGGGAGCAATATTTGCCCTTGGTTGAGTTTACTTACAACAACACAGTGCACAGTTCTACGGACAAAGCTCCATTTGAGGTGGTTGAGTGTGGCAAGAAAGTACCACCTATTCTGCAAAGTAAGAATAAGATCTTTGAGGTTGCTTGTTATGTGGAAAACTTGGATATAGCCTATGCAAAGATAAGATATGTACTTCAGAGATCGCAAAAAAAGTAAAAGAGGACAGCGGATTGCCAGAGATGTGCTTTGAAGTTTGCAGAGAGCGACTATGTATAGTTGCGTTTTGAAAAGGCAAGGCTGAAAAAGATAAAAGGAAGAGAAAGATTGTATCCGAAGTTGAGTATGAGATACTGTGGCCCTTCCAAGTGTTGAAGAAGATCAATGATGTAGCATATCGGCTGAAATTACCTCCACATTGGCGGATACAAAATGCCTTTCATATCAATTTGTTGAGGCCTTTTCATGGTGATGTGTTAGAGGATATGTCTGCTGAAATTCAGCCTCAAGTTGAGAAGCTAGATGAGATTTTGGTACCGAGCAGATTTTGGCACACAAGGAAAGAAAGGTCAAAGGTAAAGTTTCCAGGAGATACTTGGTGAAATTTCAAAATTATTCACCAATGGATGCCAAATGAATGGAAGAGCATGACTTGGCAAGCCATCCTCAGTTGTTCAGCTTTACCTAGATGCCTTTCAATTAGAGCCGACTTTAGTTCAAGCTCCATCAGGTTCAACAGAGCAACAGTCCGAAGTATTGCCTGATGCTCAAGGGAGAGGTAGCACTTCTACTCCTCCAGTTATGGACAGCTCTCGTATGTAGTGGATCTTGGATGTATTCAACATGCATCCAAGATACTGTGCTGACAATACGTTTGCCATGAGGTCACTACTCAGTGTACTAGTCATTGTGAGATATATGCAGATGAGTATGAGTTTCACCCGGGCACTAGGACTATACTTTTACATCAGCTTATGATCAGTTTGGCATGAATTTTGCCTCAATTTTGAGACAAAATTCTGATCAGTTTCAGCTCGGTTTTTAACTAGCTTGAGAACTGTTTATGGTCACTCTTTGGATCAGTGTTTGCATTGATTGTTGTTTAGTTTTTGCGATGAGTTTGTAATCAGTTTGGAATCACATTTGCAGCAGTTTGTGATCAGTTCTCAAATCAGCAAGTGATCAGTTTATGATCAGATTATGCTCAATTTTCAATGGTTTACATTTGGTTCCATGGACAACAGCATATGTTATGTTGCCATTGATGTTTCAGCCATAGTTTATGCTTGGTTATGCTATGCTATGGTTTGGTTTTGCCAAATGAGTTGGGCTCATGAGTCATATGATATTCTAGCAATGTTTGAGATTCTTTGTGAGTCTTATGTTATGTTATGATTCGCTAGTAATTTTCAGCATGTATTGGGCATATGGAATGGTTATTGAGCAATAGTACGCAATGTTATGTTAACTATGATGCCTTGTGGAAATTCCAATCCACTATTTTACTTTTGATGCATCTGGCAGTGCAATCAAGGACGATTACAAGGATTTTAAGGGGAAGGGCTATCATGAGAACATGTATTTTTAAAACCACTTCACACGTAAATTCATTTTTAATCACATGGTTAAGTAAATGTTGCACATGTGAGGTGTAACTCGAGGTTAGAGTAAATTTACGAGCACGAGATCGAGAAAATCACGGAATGTCAAAGACAAAAGTTGATATAAGTTATGCCGCACCGGTACTTGGTGATATCTGGTGCCAGTTGTTGACCTAGGCCATTCATTTGGCCATAAGTTTCAATTGGTGACACTAGAGAAGTGGCATTTAATGGTACTTAATGCCAATCTGATGGTCAAAGATGACGCAGAGACACTTAGGAATGGAAATTGCCTAACCAATTTAATTATTGGTCAGTCATTATTTTTTAGGGCACCAAAATAATTATTAGATTAGTTTTCAGTATTTAAAGACTGAAAAATAATATTTAATTATAGATAATGCTAAAAAAACTATTTGAAAAGATTGCCACTTGTCAAAAATGCCCATGCAATATTGAAAAACGTCTTTAGAGATTGGAGAGAGGCATTTTTAGTGTGTTCAGCCCGCAAGAGAGAGAGAGAGAGGAGATATTGTTGGTTTGATTTGCAACCATTGGAAGACCTTCTAAAGCAGGCAAGGGTAGAAGAAGACCAATCAATAGCAGGTGACAACACATCTACAAGTTGTTGAGATAAGGCAACAACAGTAAATGACCGATTTTCTTTAGTTCTTTGCATCTACAAGTTGTTGAGATAGGGCAACGACAATAAATAACAGATTTTCTTCAATTCTTCGTGAAGAAAGTCTGAATTTTCTCTCTCCTCAGCATTCTCTCTCATCACCCAACCTTTCTACAGCCTTACTTTGAAGATTATACCATTGAGATCACCTAAGGTTGAGAAATTTCTCACCCAACCTTTCTACAGTCTTACTTTGAAGATTATACTATTAAGATCACCTAAGATTGAGAAATTTCAGATTTCTCTAATATAAACCCTAATCTACAAATAGAAATTAGAGTTTGGCAACAACCTCGAGAAGGGTGCCAAAAATTGGAAGCTCCAAGACTTGGATTTAACAAGGCTGAAGTTGTTTTTAGCCTATTTAAGTGGAGGGACCAACAAATCATTAAATTTGGGGCATTTTCCATCTCCGTCAAAGCAGATAAAGACCAATTGATTGCCCGAATCAAGGGGTAAATCAGATTGAAGACTTGCTGGCCATTTTGGACAACAAGGGGAGTTAGAATACTGAAAGGGGTTGGGAAAATCCCATCGTGCATCAACTTTTTCTTCAATTAAGTTAAATAAATACCGAAAGGGGTGCAAATTTTGGAGCCAATATGGTGTTCAATTTCCAAGATTATATGGTAAAGTATGCATTTCAATTTTGTGAATTTGTTAATTGCTGTAAATAGTGCTTAATCAGGTTATTTACCACCCTATCCGAGAAGGAAGGCTACTTACAGTCATACACTAAAATCAGCAACTGAAATTCAAGGAATTATCGGAGATTTCAGATACCAGCCCAATTGTGGTCCAATTTATACAAGACCTGGATAAAGATCAAGGGACAATTTGCCCGAACGGCTTGCTGATCCATTGTGATAGCAAGGGGCTTTTGGATCAATGGAGGAGAGAGTGAAATCTCAATTGTACTCCATCCATTAGCAATACAAATTAAAGAAATATTACAAGGGACACCAATTTTGAGGCCAACAGGGTATCCAATGTCCAAGAATGTTTTAATAAAGTGTGCATTTCAATTTATGTTTATTTATTAATTGCTATAATTAAGTGCTTGATTAAGTTTTACCACCCTCTCTAAGAAGAAAAGTTGGCTTCACCCACACTATCATCATCGTCTCTACAAAATTCCCTTGGCACTTCTTTAGCTGTTTTAAAGTTGAGCACCCCTTCATTCCATAAATGTCTATCTATAAATACATATTCTTCTAGTACGCCTTAGATATATGCAGTTTAGCTTGCATAGGACCCAACCCTTCTTTGAAAACAAAGGAAGACAACCAGATTACTATGGAGAAGGATGAGTCCCCTTTGGCTCCCCTTGCCATTTCAATCCACCCCTAGTGTGACCAACCTCTAGCTATTAATCAAAGCATGAGCCATTGAAGAAGTTGGTATCTTAATCTTCCCTTCAATTAGAAGTAACTTCTCCCACCAATCAAGGCAGCCTGACTAACTAGAGTCAACAAGAGCAATCTTTAACCAAAACATCATGATCAAGGCCCACGGTTAGCCATCTCTTAGCCTCAAGAGACAAGAGTAATTCGATATAATCACTTTTTGATCAAGCAACAGTCACTCTATCTTATTCTACTAGGACCATGAGAATGGGAAGAGGCTCCCAACAAAGATCACAAAAGAAGAGAAAACAGACTTTGATACTACCAATCTTGCTACTAAGCCATAGGAAAACTTAGCCCTTTCTCCATCTTCATTTGTATTTGCTAATATAACAAGTCAAAAGGGGTAAATAATAGAGGTGCAATAAGACACCCTTGTCTGATAGAATGCTTAAAACAAAGGGTTCAAATAGAATGCAATATACTACAACACATGCTAAAGCATTTTTTAATAAGGCCCTAATAAGATTACTAAAACTTTCTCCAAATCCAGCCCTGATCGACACTTCTAGGATAAAGTCCCACCTAACCCTATCATAAGCCTTGTCTATGTCCATATTTAAAAGGATAGTCTCTTGGTCGGAATCCACTACAAAGTCCATGATCAATCTCAACTTTAAAACTACATCCTGAATTTTTCAACTATGAATGAAGCCATATTGTCACACAAGGACGTGTATTTTAATGCTTAGCATTGGTGCTATTAAGCTATACACATGTGAGGTGCACATGTGAGAACAAGTCAATTAAGTCACAATGATGGCCTAAGTGATCCAAGAGAACAATGAGTGACATTGGCAAAAGTTATACAAAGTTATGCCCGACAAGTACTTGGGGGTACTTGGTGTCTGCTTGGGAAAAGCTTGTGTGACAAGTATCCTAATACTTGTCTCTTCTCTATGGCCCTCCTTTTTGGGCTGAGTACTGTAAAGAATAAAAACATCCAAAATTAGTTAGTATTACCAAAATACAAAACTTAACTATTTTTTTAATGCCATCCCTATTTTTTAGAACTAGCATTTCTAGACTTGGCTAAGGCTCCTAAAATTTAGAAACCCTTCCAATGTGAAACTTCAAAAGCATATTACAAAAACCATGTTGAAATCTTCACATGAGTTTTCTATGCAAAGATATATGCATTTTAAGCCTTCAACCTACACATGCATATTGTGTGCGAACATTCCATGATCATGCCAAATTGTTGATTCTGACTATTTGTTCTAGCAAATCTAGCCTACACTCCAAGGCATTAATCCTTTGTGTGTACAAGCTTGACCTTGATATGCTTGAGTTTCAATCATGCAAGAGTCCAATCGGGTCATACACGTGAAGGTATATACTACTTTTTATAAAACCCACTGTGTGGATCCACCGTAACTTATGGCCACTCATCAATGGCCAGCTCTAATGCACTTTTCTTTCTACCTAGTAAGTGCAAAGAAAACAAATTTGATAAACAATTAAATATGCAAATAATAAAAAGAATACAAATTCTTTTTCTATTGTGTTATAAGTGCGCAACAGAAAGAAAAGTGAACACAGAGAGGAGATAGAGAGAGAATGCAAGTAATAGAAAAAACAATCTGACTGCAATGGTTAAAGGATACAAGGCTGCAATAATCAACCCTAACATGCAACTCTATGTGTCAATATGGGTGTCCGACGGTAGCAGAGGACGTATAACCCCTTTGAGTCATATGAATAAAAACCGTCTCCTTTTTTCCTTTTGGTGTACAAAATCCAAATAATTTTCAATATATAAGTTTTAATTGAAAAGACTCTAGACGCAAATATACATCTAAACATACACCTGGAATTGTATCTTCTATTTCTTCTAAGCATAGAGTTCACATTTCTCAATCACACTTACCTTTCGTCCCATCCACATCTCCTAAATCTCTTTCTTTTGCATTCAGTAATTTAGGATTGCACTCCACCTCTGCATCCAGCACATCGGAGTTGGGTCGTCCATCTTTGCTCCTAGTTCCTTCTCTTTCTCTACACCCCATGTCTCCTATCCTTAGGTGAATGCCACTTTGCACCTTGGTACATCATTAGAGGGAATGGGAAACATCCCCCCTAGGATCCAACCTAAACACAAGACATGACGCAAGCCAAACTCACCATAAAAGGAACTAGGCATTAAACTCGCCTCCTAACCATAGAGCCAAACAAGCTCACCCCCTAGCCTGAGAGCTAGCAGCACTCTAGGTCATGATCGTACCCCAAGGATTGGCGTCCCATACTACCAACCGACACCATCCTGGTATACAAAAGCATCTACTAAAATAAGCCAAGAGTCCAAGAGTGGCAATCACACAATGAATGTGCTCAATAGGGCCTTGAGTCCTATAACTAGGACTCGATTGCCCTAACCCCAAAGTGTCCTTAGTGCATTCACGCTAAGTCACTTTGTAACCATCGTGACTAATGCTACTAGCACCCATCTAAATGCCCAAGAACATAACACTTCCCCCCTTATGAATAATTATTGTCCTCACTAATATCCTTAGGAAGGAAGTGAGGAAAACGATTCTTCAATGAACGTACCAACTCCCAAGTAGCCTCCATCTCTAAGAGATTTTTCTACTTGACCAAATACTTAGGATAAACAATCCAACGAGATTGTTTAGTCCTAAGGTCAAGAAGCTCAATTTGGGTTTGAGTGGAACATAACAAGCAATACCCTCAAGCCTCCAGACTTCCTCGATCGGACCAATCAGTTAACCTTGTTCCAATTGTTCTTTTAAACAGCTCACATGGATCACAAGGTGAACTTGGATTTCCAAAGGTAAATCCAACTCATAGAATACACTATTTATCTTCTTAAGGATCCCAACAAGAGACACAACACAAGCCAAACTCACCATGAAAGGGACTCGACATCAAACTCACCTCCCAACCATAAAGTCAAGCGGGCTCACCCTTGAGCCTACGAGCTAGCAGCACTTCGAGTCATGAAAGCACCCCAAGGATTGGTGTCTCATACCACCAACCCACTGTCAAGATTGTGGGAGAGAAGGAAGGAGTCTCACTTGTAGCTTTCTTGCTTGCACAATGGGAGAATACACACAAAGATGGAGGCTGAAAACAGTTTTCCTCTTCTTAGTTGTGTAAGCCAAAAGAATTTAAGTACATAGAAATAGAAGAACCCTATATATGGGTCTCAAAACCAAACTCAACTAACTAAGGTGGCATACTAACAGAGCCACGAACTAGAGTAGATAAGGATAGATGTCATATAGCTATTATTCATGGGGGGTGTACCAACCGCATTTGCAACTGACAAGTCGGTAACATAAATGCACAACGGTCACCCTGGCATATCACGAGTCGAGCTCGATATCTCAACACTTCCCCTCGAGCTCAATCCCAATTCCTACACACCAAGCAGGTCTCTGAACTTGCGCAGCTTCTCTACATCCAATGCCTTGGTAAATATATCAGCTATCTGATCCTCTGTGCTGACATAAACTAGATCAATAAGACCTAGTAAAACCCTCTCCCGCACATAGTGATAATGCACCTCAATGTGCTTTGTTCTAGCATGATAGACTGGGTTATTTGCCAAGTGCATACTACTCATGTTGTTACAATAAATGACAACTAGCCCATCTGTAGACTGATGCATATCATAAAGTAGCTTATGCAACCAAGCTACCTCACATGCAGCCATTGTTACACCCCTGTACTTAGCCTCTGTGCTCGACAAGGCAACTGTAGGCTGTTTCTTGCTGCTCCAAGTGACTGCAGCACTCCCAAAAGAAAACACATATCCACTGGTAGATCGTCTATCAGAAATACTACCAGCCCAATCAGCATCAGTGTATCCATGCAACTGTATCTGAACCCCAGTCTTATAAAGTAGTCCATACTGCAATGTGGACTTCACATACCTGAGTATGCGTCTAGCCGCATCCAAATGTGGTTTCCTTGGAACCTGCATAAACTGACTTACCAATCCAACAGCATAGCTCAAATCTGGCCTGGTAATAGTCATATAAATCAAACTTCCTACTATGCGTCTGTACATAGTAGGATTTTCCAGAAGCTCACCTGCATCTGCGCTCAGCTTCACATTCTACTCCAAAGGAACTGAAATAGGCTTACATCCTATCATCCCATATTTGGACAGCATGTCCAATCCATACTGCCTCTGCAAGAGCCGTATCCCACTTGGTGATCTAATCACCTCAATGCCCAAGAAATAACGCAGCTCTCCCAAATCCTTCATCTCAAACTTCTGCTTCAATAGTATTTTCACGTGAAGGATATCTTCATCACTGTCACTTGTCATAATCAAATCATCAACATAAATGACAAGTAGCATAATACATTTCTCTGTTTTTCTCACATAAAGTGAGAAATCTGCCTTGGAAATCTGAAAGCCAATAGTGACAAGATACTGTCCTATCTTGTCAAACCATGCTCTAGGTGCTTGCTTCAAGCCATACAAGGCTTTCTTCAACCTGCAAACAAACTCAAGATGAACAGCATGCACATAACCTGGTGGCTGCTCCATATAGACCTCTTTTTGCAAATCACCATACAAGAATGCATTCTTTACATCCATCTGGTGTAAAGACAATCCCTTTGATGCAGCCATAGCAATGACTGCTCTTACGGTTGCCATCCTTGCAACCGGACTGAATGTTTCTTCATAATCAATGCCATATGTTTGTGCATACCCCTTGACTACTAATCTTGCCTTGTATCTATTCACAGAACCATCTGCATTGTGTTTTACCTTATAAACCCACTTACAACCAATTGCATTGGTATCTTTAGGCAAAGGTACCAATTCCCATGTAGCATTTGCTTCCAAGGCATCCATTTCTTCATCCATGGCTTTCTCCCATTTTTCTTTTTCCATGGCCTGCTCAAAAGAAATGGGTTCTGATTCCTGTATCACTTTGACCATATATGCATAGTGAATAGCTGTAAATCCATCATATTTCAACCTATCCACAGGATACCTAGCTCTGGTAGACCTGCGCAAAGTAGGTTCACTCCCAGGTGCTCTCAAAACATCCCTGGTCTTCCTTACTCCAAGTGTAACAATAGAACGAATATCCAACTCATCATCAATGCTCTATTCTGAGCCACTGGATTCACCATTCACATAAGACTGACCTGCATTCACATCAAACATGGGCTGATCAACCTTCTCTTTTCCTTTTCGTGATACCTGCATACCACTATCTGCATTGCTTTGAGAAGATTCTCCTGATCTCAATCTGCCTATCCATGGCGAAGAATGTGAACCACTGCTAGAGGACGCTCCAGGTCCACTAATATCTTGTGATTGCTGCTGTGAATTATGTGCAGCATTACCATTTTGTGCATCTACATTATCAATCACATTTACTGGTTTATACCAGCTACTCATCTCATCAAAAACAACATCTCTGCTCACTGTAAACTTACGAGTAGAAGAATTATAACATCTATATCCTTTTTACTGCAGAGAATAACCAATAAAGATATACTTCTCAGCTTTTGGATCCAACTTGGATCTCAACTCATCTGGCACATGAACATAGACAATGCAACCAAAAATCTTCAAATGAGGAATATATGATTTCCTACCAGTATACCTCCTTCAGCCCAGTAAAAATCTGACAAGTCTTTTTCGTTGAGCATGGTACGAGATACCTCTCCAATATGCCTGTTTTTCCTTTCTGCAATTTCATTTTGTTGTGGGGTATGACTGCATGAATATTGCTGCTTTATGCCATGCTCCTGCAAAAACCTTGCAAACTCATTTGAAAGGTACTCTCCCTCTCCATCTGACCTTAGGCATTTTATTTACAGGCCTGTTTATTTCTCAACCATAGCTTTAAGAGTTTTGAAATGCCCAAACACTTCACTTTTCTTTTTCATAAAATACACCCAAACTTTTCTACTATAGTCATCAATAAAAGTGACAAAATAATGACAACCTCCGAGAGATGCAGCTTTAGTAGTCCACACATCAGAGTGGATTAATTCCAATGGCTTCTTACTCTCTTGAACATGTCTAGGAAATGATTTCCTTGCCTGTTTTCCAAATTGGCAGGCTTCACATACCTTATGCATTTCTGCAACCTTGAATTTAGGCAATCCTGCAACAATATTTTGGGCCTGCAATGATTTAAGTCGTTGTACATTAACATGACCAATGCGTTTATGCCAGATATCAATATCTGCAACTACACCGGTCCCATGTACAAACATTGTTGCACTCAATTCAGACATGTCTGCATCCAATGTAAACATTCTGCCATTCTTCTTTCCTTTTGCTATCAAGCGATCTTTATTTTTCATATCCTCAACAAAGCATCCATGAGGATTAAATCTGACCTGTAAGCCCTGCTCAACCATTTGACCAACAAAAACCAGATTCTTTGTGATATTTGAGACATGAAATACATCGGACAAATATTTCTTTTTCCCATCCTGCATAGACAAATGAATTTTTCCAATCTGCACAATAGGATGTGCAGTATCATCACCAGTCTCCACAAATCCTAGTTTTTCCATTTTCCTTACATTCTCCATCCATTCTGCATGACCTGTCATGTGGTTTGATGCACCTGAGTCAACATACCATACATCGTTGCTTTCTTCTGCACTTGTCACAGAATTGTTTATGTGCTGTACCATAAACAAATGCTCATTTCTGTCATCACCCTATCTACTAGAAGATGTATAATTCCCTTGTTGCGATTTTCCATTCATGATGTCATTCTGCTTTTTATAGCAATCTTTAGCCATATGACCCATTTTACCACAATAGTAGCATTCAACATTGTTGTTTGCATTTTGGCCTCTTTACCATCCACTACGACCTCTTTGGCTCCCCCTGCCTCTAGAGTTACCACGTCCTCCTCCATAGGACTGGTTTTCTTGAGTTTGCTGCATATTCTGATTTCTACCACGGCCTCCTCTACCTCTGCCTCTACCTTTGCCTCTACCTCTTCCAGCATTTGAGTAGAAGATAGCTTCTTTTGAAGTTCCTCCTGAAGAAGATGAACCACCATTTCTCTGCTCCTCAGAAATTAGAAAAACAATCAACTCCTCAAAATCAGGAAATCTTTCACGAACGAAAATGGATGTTCGGAACTGTGCATAATCATTTCCTAGACCATTCAAGGTCACAAAAACTAAATCATCTTCCACTGGTGACCCAATGGAAGCAAGTGCATCTGCAATCTTCTTCACATTCATATGGTAGTCATTGATGCTCATACTTTCTCTTTGCACATTATGCAACTCTTGCTTGAGTTGCATTTTCCTGGCTTGCGTATTTGTGCTATACATTTTTGACAAAGTATCCCATGCTTCTTTTGGTGTACTTGTATCCTGAATATGCACAATCAGAGTCTGAAATACTGATAGACAGCCAGTATATAACTTTTCTAGCTCTCTCATGTCA
This sequence comes from Lygodium microphyllum, assembly GCF_053477565.2. NCBI lineage: Eukaryota > Viridiplantae > Streptophyta > Polypodiopsida > Schizaeales > Lygodiaceae > Lygodium > Lygodium microphyllum. Next base: position 151,537,431 of record NC_141136.1, on the reverse strand, counting down.
TACTTTAAATGCCTGCATTTATTGTTGATTGGGAACATCAGGAAGGACTGGTTCTTCTTCATTTCCTGCAACAAATTCCCAATATCCTTTTCCCATAAGGAAATTCGTCATTCTAAACTTCCATGCTTGAAAGTTGTTCTTGTCAAGCTTTTCAGTGACAATCTGTGAAAGAGAATCAGACGCCATTACAGAACATTGCAAAAAGTTCTGTCACTATAAAAAACACAGCTTCAGCCTCCCAAGGGCAAATCTGCAAAACTGACGAAAGTGGTATTTGACCACACAGTCATTTCCTAGTGACAATTTTGCATCAACAGGCAACGAGTTTGATTCTATAACTCCCAATGTCTCTGTACACAGGCATACGATGCAATTTCTACAGTAACTTTTCACCGACCTATAGAACAGTAGTTGCACAGCATAAAACAGGGCATTTTCCTGAGTGCGTGCAGAAAACTTCCGCCTCCAAAACAGACCCCGAAATGGCCTCAAATCAAAAAAACAGGGTCACCAAGGGCTACAGCGCTGTCCCGCAGTATATACTGCCCTCTTGCTTCACCGCGAAAGGCGTCTCAACCTGAGACAATACACTCTTGCACTTTCCGGCTGTGCTACCTGCAGAGACTTGCTCCCAAAACAAAAAAATGGAAGCAACACTCGTCCTCTTACCAGAACACCGCGAACTTGGCTTGCTTTCTTGAGCTCCTTACCACGAACAAGGCTCTGATACCATGTCAAGATTGTGGGAGAGAAGGAAGGAGTCTCACTTGTAGCTTTCTTGCTTGCACAATGGGGGAATACACACAAAGGTGGAGGCTGAAAACAGTTTTCCTCTTCTTAGTTGTATAAGCCAAAAGAATTTAAGTACATAGAAATAAAAGAACCCTATATATGTGTCTCAAAACCAAACTCAACTAACTAAGATGGCATACTAACAGAGCCACGAACTAGAATAGATAAGGATAGATGTCATATAGTTATTATTCATGGGCAGTGTACCAACCGCATCTGCAAACTGACAAGTCGATGACATAAATGCACAACGGTTACCCTGGCATATCACAAGTGGAGCTCGATATCTCAACACCCACACCATCCCAGTGTATGGATGCATCAACCAATGGACTAAGAGTCCAAAAGTGGTGATCACACAATGAATGTGCTCAATAGAGCCTAAAGTCCTATAAATAGGACTTGACTACTCGACTATCCTAGCCCCAAAGTATCCTTAGTGCATTCACACTAAGTCACTTCATAACCACCATGACCAATATTACTAGCATACATTCAAATATCCACAAACATAACAAAATGCCACGCTTTAATACTATGCCTTACCCACACCTACAAGTGAGCACATATATTTATCCTGGAACGGCGATGATGGATATATCTCTCAATTCTTCCTAACACTCACCTCCCTCATCTACCAACCTCTCAGATACAAGGATTTTCATCCTCTATTTATGATGCACCGTCACATACTCCATGGGTCACTTCTATGCAAGGATTTCCATCCTTTGCCCCACGTGTTTCTATCTCTCCTCCATGAGCTACTCATGCGATCACCAAGCCCATGCCTAGTCAATCCATTCCCACTTTTGAATCCATTGTGTACACTTCACATGCATGGTGGACACTCTAAGATTCATTCTCAAGTGTACTCCACTTCCCCACGCTAGTGCACTATCCACCCTACCTATCTTTCTCATCCTATAGTACTACCACTCCTATTGCTATGGCCAAGAATGCCTTTACAAATAAGACTCATTTTAACACATTGAATTTTACTACTTGGTCAAGTTCATGCAATGAATTATTAAATCTCAAGGTCTTTAGAACCTAGTCGTTAGTCTAGAGTCTATGTTGGCTAGCTCACCTTGATCACATCCATCAATGGAGAGCCCGCAATGCCATAATCAATGTTAAGCTAATGCAAGGGTTGCTTCCTAAGTTCCACTCTCTGTTATAGCATTTTCCCCTCACATCTAAGCATTAGAGTCATCTCATTGACTACTACGCAGCGCGAGATTGCACTCCATGTATCAATCTTGAATCTTGACTTTCAGCTTCAAGAGTATTCCATTAAGAAATAGGATTTTTCACAAGTCGAGTTGGCCAAATGTAGGCGATCACTCACCAAGTTTACCACTACTAACTTTCCAAAGTGAGGAGATGACGATAAAGTTATATTTCTTTTGAACAAGCTACCTAAAAAGTATTTCCACTTCATCCAACACATCATCTTATTGCCCAAGTTCGAATGTCAACTCTTGTGTTACACGAGACTGCATGATCACATCTACAAGAAGTCCTCCCCATATTATTATTGAGAGAGGGATCTGGTTACCTCTTCTTCGCAAGGAAAAACTAGAGATGGCAAGTACTCACAAGATAAGATGGCAACCCAAAACAAGGGTGACACCCCTTCCTCGGACAGAAACAAAAAAACCAAACCCATCCGCCAACAACTCAAAAAGAATAGGTTTTGCCCAAATTGCCAAAGATCGGGCCATGTGGACGAGGAGTGTGGTACCAAGACCCAAGGTCTCCCGCTAAGAAACCACAGCACACAGCTGCGATTACCTCCACTCTTGTTGGACAATCCCGTGGGGCTACACCTCCCACTATTGCCCCATCTACTCCTCCTAGCCCAATTGTTGCTGGGGATATGTGGCACACGAACAACCTCAACAGCCCATATCTTTCACTATCCCTAAAGGATTAACTAATTGGTCTACTGGTTCCTCACCCATTGCACTCTTTGCATCCATTTCGTGGTGTCTCCCTATACCCCACCCTAGGCACACTTCGCCACCTCGTCATGCATTTCATTGGTAGACTTGCTAATGGAAAAACGCGATGGTGGCCATATCCTTCATTTTTCCTTCTTTAATCTTCCATTGCATTCACTCATACACACACACTATATATCTTTCATTTAGCTTTACTTTTCTATTTTAGTTTGCTTTGGAGCATCTTAGTACTAACCTCTGTTTTACAAATCCCGATCTCTTTTGCAAGGTTTTTGCAATTCCATGTAGGCCTAACATGCAAGTTTGCATCGGTCCTTCCTAGGTTGGAGACTTGGGATGTGCGCCATTTCTTTCATGGTTTCATCCTTCTATGAGATTTACTCTTCTACTAGCATGGAGCCTTCTGCTCTTGAGGCGAATCATGCAACATCTCTCTTGATGCTTTCATGACGGTGACTTCTACCTAACTCTTCCACTCAAGGTACTTCATCCTCATCTTTATCTATCATCATGATTCTCAACATCACACATAGACCGACATCAAACTCCTCTTCCTCCTTCAACCTTGACATCCAATCTTAAGAGGGGGTTCCTACCCTTTCTTGATATTCTACAAGATTCAACACTTGTCTTCGACATCAACCTCCCTTCCATATTTTACCTCCCCTTTGCATTGCATGATCATCATCATCTTTGTACAAGGGCGCTTGGGCAAGTAAACAATTTTCCCACAAGGAACACTATCCAAGTGGCACCTATTGCATACACATTCTTATCATGTAGCATTACTCTAAACATCTCATTGCGCAGAGACCAAATCTCGAGTTGTCTCCACCAACGGTCTTTATCACCTTACCACCACCTCAGCATCCTTCATCACCCTTTCCCTCATCATTGATACCCTTGAGTGGTTGGGCTAGCTTGTTTGTTTTGTGATGTGTTAGATCTAACCATCCCTTTCATTCTACTCACAAGGTGTAGTTACTTAAAATATCACAAACTATATATTCTCCAAAAAGAAAAAAAAAAGGTTCGGTGTGGTTTTATCCTCCTTTGCAAGACTTGGTAAGCCAATAGGTAGTTGTCATAAGTAAATTTACGAGCTCGGGACCTGAGGAAATCACAGGATATCAAAGGCAAAAGTTGCTATAAGTTATGCCACACAGATACTTGTGGTGGTATTCGGTGTCAATTGTTGGCCTAGGTCATTCATTTGGCTATAAGTGTCAATTGGTGACACTAGAGAAGTGGCGTTTAATAGTACCTAACACCAATCTGATGATCAAAGATGGCGCAAAGACACTCAAGAATGGAAGTTGTCTAACCAATTTAACTATTGGCCAATCATATTATTTTTTAGGGCATCGAAATAATTATTAGATTAATTTTTAGTATTTAAATATTAAAAATTAATATTTAATTATGATTAATGTTAAAAAAACCATTTGGAAAGGCTGCCACTTGTAAAAAATGCCCATGCAAGACTGAAAAACGTCTTTAGAGACTAAAGAGAGGCACTTTTAGTGTATTCATCCTGCAAACAACAAAGAGGGAGGAAAGACTGATGATCTGATTTGCAACCATTGAAGGACCTTCTAAGGCAGCCAAGGGCACGAGACGACCAATCAACAACAGGTGACGGTATCTACAGGCTGTTGAGACAAGGCAACAACAGTAAATGACTAATTTTCTTCAATTCTTTGCATCTACAAGCTGTTGTGGCAGAGCAATAGCTGCATTTAACTGATTTTCAGTCATTCTTCGAGACATAACTCTCAATTTTCTCTCTACAACTTTCTCTCTCATCTCCCAGCCATTTCACAACCTTGCTCCGAAGATCTCAGCATTTGGACCCTTGGAGGTTGAGAAATTGCAAATTTCTTTGCTATAAATCCTAATTTACAGCAAAAATTAGAGTTTAGCAACAGCCCCGAGAAGCATACCAAAAATTAAAAACTCCAAGACTTGGATTTTTCAAGGCTGAAGGTGAAATTCAACTAAATTCAGATGAAGGACTAGCCAACCATTGAATTTGGGGCATTTCCATCATCTATAAAGTAGGTCAAGGCCAATTAAGTGCCCGAATCAAGGAGCAAATCAGATTGAAGACTTGCTGGTCACTTTGGACAGCATGGGGAGTTTGGATTGCAAAGAAGATCGATAGAATCCCATTGTAAATCAACTTTTTCTTTAATAAAGCTAAAAAAATACCGAAAGAGCACCAATTTTGGGACTAATCAGGTGTACATTGTACAAGATCAATAAGTAAATTTGTATTTTCAGATTTACATTTATTGTTTGTTGCTGTAATCAAGTTGTAATCAAGGATTTACCACCCATCCACGGAAGAAAGGCTGGTTACAGTAGCCAACGAGCAACCATTATTCGATGCTTGTCCTCTCTAGAACAACTACTTGAACTCCCTTAGTAAGATAACCATAGCCTCTATAGTCTTGGTAGGCCGCTGGGTAGCCAACATGTATCCTTTGATGCCCTAGCTGCTTTGGGGTGGAATGCCTTGGAGTAAACAAAAAGGGCTTGATCTTTTCTTACAACCCCTTCTAGTTTCGATTTTGAGCCTAAGAGGAGATATTGAGCTAAAAATTCATTACATACTCATTAGCTCTTTAAAACAATTCCAAAACATGTAAATTACTAAAAGTTCATTAAACAAGGAGCTATTTTAGAGAATTTCTGTGTCCCACATGTAGAACCCTAATTTGGCAGGATCTTTCTATATCTATAAATAGACAAATTGCCCACCATTCAGCCCTATCCTTGTCTTGCAAGTTCAGCCATCAAGCTTCTTGCACTAGCTATCCAACCCCTAGTGACTACTCCCACATGGTCTACATTGTCACCTTGAGAGCTACTAGCTATTAGACAGCTCTGCCCTTGAGCATTTTGTACATTCTCTTATTCATTTACAACATTGATTCATTCACTTCAGAGTTCTCTTTCTTCTTTGTTTGTGTTTTTGAGTTTTGTGTCTTGCATTTATTGCATTGTGTTTCAACAATATTTGTACATTCTATGTTGGGTAAGCTTGATTGTCCTCAAACTCAAACTACCACTCTTCTATGCAACAATGACTCATGAAAGTTGCATAGCTCTTTCGCAGAAGTGCCAGAAGTGGTGCAACAATGGAAGCATAAACATGTGCTGAAATAAACTGCTGAACACAAGACAAAAGAAAAGAAAGAGATAACACAATACAAATGAGAACTCAAATGTATGCTCGGGAAATGGAATCCATATACCAAGACATGAGACAGTACAGATACAATGTGAATCACCGGCTGTGAAGGCATTGGCACCTGCTCCCTCTCTCCAAGAACCGACCAGTGATGAATGAATATGTGGAGGGAGCCAGACAATATATAGAACAAAGAAATGCCTAAAATATGAATGGTTAATGCCAATCCACAATAAACAATGGCAAATAAAATGCCTAAATAATCTCTGATGCCAGCCACAAGTCCAGACTCAACCATGAACTGACTAATCTGCTAGCACCCTCTCTCAGATCATGGGTGATCTAATACAATACAAAATACAATGATAATGCCACATCATGGTAGAACAATGGATACCCATCAGAGTAGTGGGTGCACAAACCACCACCAAGGTGCCTCGGAGAAAACCCGATATCAATGTTGATCGTACCAGCTCTTGAAGATAGAGAAGATCATAGCAACTCTCAATGTCTGTCAACAATGCCGTTGAAGTAGCACATGTGACCATCCTGTCACCAATGCCGAAGCGCATAAATAACCATGGATTTCCCTTCTTTGGCCAAATCGCCAAAGTGTCCCCTTGTATGAGCTCCAAACAAAAGCCACCCGCTCTCTGTCAAGTAACCAACCCATCATGAACCTGGATGTCAATCCTAGCTCCAAGATTTATACCTGCCAGACTTTGGTCGATGCGTCAGGGATGTCCCTCTCTGGAACCTGTACATCTATATAGAAATATAGATGAGATGCGGCCGCCCCATCTCACCACCCTCACACTCCCTCTCTAGCACTAGAGTCATGAGGGATGACCTCATCACCACCACTAGAAAGCAGCTGAGGAAGGGGCCACTAAGCCCTTCCCACGATCTGAAGAAGAGGATCCCTTTCGTGCCTTAGACTTTGCCTTGGCCAGAGGAGGATCGGAATCGAAATCTGAGGCTGATGATGACTCGTCGGAGGAGTCCACATCCTACTTCATCTTCTACTCCTTTTTCTTCCTAGAAGCCGCTAACTCTTTGCAGTCCTTCCTTAAATGACCTTTCTTGCCACAGTGGTAACACTGGGCCTTCGACTTCTTCATCTTCGAATCTCTCTCAGAAGCTACAAAAGCCTCACGGGAATCTCCATATAAAGTATCATCAGTGGATGAGCACGAAGGAGCCATCTATAGAGGATTTAGAAAAAAAGTAGAAAAAAGAAAGAATTGGAAAAGGGAACACAACCAAACCACAAGCACAGACTGCCAAAAACAAGAGTTCACATACAGTATAGCCCAAAATCTGAGCAAAATAAGACAAAAGTTGCTGTTAGAAGTCAAAAAATCAATCAAAAACTACCAAAAACAGCAAAAACGACCTGAAAATGCAAGTGCCCAGCCAATAGAAGGGCTACGTAGAGGCATCAAAACGCAAGCTGAAACACATACACAAGCTGTACGGATGCTGACGTCAGTAAAAAAAAACGCAGGCAAAACAAAACGCCTGGTTGGAGTAGCAGCTGCCTTATCATAAGAGTGAAAACAGTCCTGAAATCAGCAAGAAAACACAACAGAAACACAAATCCTGAAATCTGATACCATATCAAAAGTGGTGCAGCAATGAAAGCATAAACATGTGCTGAAATAAACTGTTGAACACAAAACAAAAGAAAAGAAAGAGATAGCACAATACAAATGAGAACTCAAATGTATGCTCAGGAAATGGAATACATATACCAAGATATGAGATAGTACAAATACAATATGAGTCACCGACTATGGAGGCACTGGCACCTGATCCCTCTCTCCAAGAACTGACCAGTGATGAATGAATATGTAGAGGAGGGAGCCAGACAATATATAGGACAAATAAATACCTAAAATATAACTGGTCGGCTGGCTACAAATAATGCCAATCCACAATAAACAATGGCAAATAAAATGCCTAAATAATCTTTGATGCCAGTCACAAGTCCAAACTCAACCATGAACTGACTAATCTGCTAACAAGAAGCACATCGAGATCTAGTGCTATTTTATTCAAAAGAAAATCTTGGATGGTCCAATTACCTAAGTACTATAAAGACAGAAAACAACTTTGTGGATCTCTACACCAAAGCTCTTCCTCAACCCATTCTACAATCACATCCCAAATCCGTAAGCTGCATGGTGCATCCAAGATCTAAAAGAGGGGATGTTAGCAATCACCTCCTAGATAGGCAAGGCGGGCTGCCAAGTGGGCAAGCGAGGCAACATGAGTACTGCAGCTTGAGCAGATTGCAAAAGGCAACATGTACGCAGATAGGTGGCACATTTTTGCAAGCCGACTTGCATATTTTGAGCCCCTACCTTAAATCTTTTTTATAGATGCCCCGTTGTTGATCACAATCCACTATAGTTTTGTATGTCTATACTCAAAGAGAGTGAGGTTTTGGCTATTTGAATACATGCATAGCTTGTTGTACCATTTTTGCCCTGATTGTTTCATTGTTCAACATTAATCTTCTCAATGTTCACTTTGTTTCTCTCTCTCTCTTCTCTTTATATTCAACATTCACTATCAATCTATGCATCTACTTCCGCATCGTTGCACTTTGACATAAGACACCTCCATCATATTCTGAGAAAAGGCCCATGATAACACATACTTTTCTTCTTTGTCCATTTCCCTCTCTTAAGCCTAGCCTTTTCAAATCACAAGAGAACCCAATTACGTTCTATAAACTCAAGCTCTATGATGACAATTGCCTTCTTTTGCTTGGTCTAAGTCTTTGGAGAGAAAGCCTCACTTTCCAATAGGCTTTATCCTTATTCTTTACATAGTTGCTAACTTTACAAAGATTTATATTTTATATGTAAAATGGGTGGGACCTTTTTGCCCTCTTCCACAAACTCAAATGATGCTATCTAATGAAACTAGGTACAACATATTTGTAAGGCTTAAGCAATCTCCACTAATGGCAAGTGTCATTTCCACTTTGCCTTGTACTCTCAACACATAAGATTTCAAAGATCTAGGAAAATGGAATTAGCCTCTTCCGATTCTCCATCTATCTATAAAAAGAAGATAAGAAGTTCAAGGTAGTTTCCATGCTCTCAAAAAGTAAGACTCGTCATGTACAGATTTCTATCATTGATAATAAACTATTACATACCATGATATTTAAAGATGTTCAACATGAAGAATCTTATCATGTGATTTGCTTTTGTCTTGTTACTATAGACGGCTCAGGAAGATCAAAGATAAAGTCCATGGCAATGCTCTCCCATGCTCTATCTAAAATAGGCAATGGCTATAAAAAGCCCGATGCCTTCTGAAAATCAAACTTAGACCTTTTAGCATACTATGCATGTCCTTATTTATTCATCCACATCTCATCTCAAAGCTAGCCAATAAAAGAGTCTCTACTACTTTCATTGTGGCATCAACATCTCGATGCCTTACATATCATGGTGCATGAGTTTCTACCACAACCTTAGGCCTCAATTGCTTTGCAACACAAAGTTGGCCATGCATCATGAGGGAGCCATTTCTAAGAGTATAATGTCAAATATTTCATCACAAAGCCTCGCAAAGTCCTCATCCTGTGTATATTATATCTCAATTTCATCTACTCTTGATGACATATGAAAGCCATTGTTGAAACGTGTGGTTTTCTTGAAAAATAAATGTAGTTGTAATTGATCATCCATAATGCATAATGTATGAACAGCTGTTTTTTATATAATGGTTGCATATTGGTTCGATTCACAAGGTCTATATAATTGCATTTTGTATATCAATTTTCCTAGGTTATTGGCTCGGTATTTCTCAACCCAATTTAAGTTTTTTTGTATATCAATTTTTTTCCTAGTTGATTGGTTTGGCATCTCTCAATCCAATTAAGGTTTGTTAGGTGAGTCACTCTATTCAAAAGAAATCTCATCAATTTTGAGTATTACTATTAGTTGTAAAAGTTACATAGCATAGTGTACAAATTTGAGCAAGGAATAGAGAGTACACATCAAATAAGAGAAAAACAAAAACTTCTTTAATTCTAGACAAGCTAATACGAAGATGGCTCTATCCGCCCATGCGCTTCCATTGTGAAGCTTAGATACTAATCTAAACAAATGATAGGTGAAGAGCTTAAGGCTACCTAGAATAACTCTGACTAGGTAAAAGATAGATTGTTTATGGCTTTGGAGGGTCTTCCTTTTATAGTCGAGGAAGGTGGTCTAGTCAATCTATTCAACCATATTATGAATCTTAACTAGTCGGCCAAAGAATTTTCCCTTTACTATTGGGCCAAGGGTTATGAGGGCCGCTTTCTCGGTCCCCAAACCCCAAAATAGGGATCCTTGATAACTACCATTCCCCACAACTCAATGCAATATACCTGGACTCCCTACCAACCTCACTATTTTATCTAACCCAAAGGCTAGACCTACAAAGGCCACCTTTTGCCATCTAGTCGTATAGACCTCACCTAACATACAAGTCGCTTGATAACTACCACGCTCTACAACTCAATGCAATGTGCCCAAAGGCTAGACCTACAAAGGCCACCTTTTTGTCATTTGGTCACATAGACCTCATTTGAGATACAACAAGTCAAGACCCAACCAATGTCCGATTCACACATGGCTTCTCCTCATACTAGGGGCTTACAACTTTGAGCACCATTGATCATTGGTGGCACCTTACACATGGGGCATTAAGCATTTCTAGCATACGAATGTCATTTTTAAACCATTGATTTTTCATTTCATCTGAAATGAATAAGTATCTTAACTATCAACAAATAAATTGTAAAGCCAATTTATCCAAGTCTAATATAACTAATCGACTTGTGTATGTCACACTTAAGAAAATTTAATACTATCCTTTTTCTAAGTGTTTTAAAAAACCAACCTCTGCAGAATGAGCATTAACTGAATGCAACGGCATATCACCACTCTTGCGAGTATCCCAAATCAGCAGCTTATGATCATCTCCAACAGAACCAAATAGATACTCATGTTGCAAATGCCAAGCAACATCTCCCACTACCCCGTCGTGATACTGAAATTCATAAAAACAATAAACATCCATAAAATGTTCCATAACTTGTATGTGCTCAGAAAAAATTTCCAGAAAAGACACCTTGAAGATCTGCTTTGCTTCCACCATGTTTTGGCCTTTTGGATTTGCACTGAGATCCCATAGACAAATGCAAGCATCATCTGATCCACTAAGTAAATAACCCTCTTTTATACTATTCCATGATAAGCCATATCCTTCTTTCTCGTGACCCTGTAATCTGAAGTCTGGATTGCAGTGACCCTGTTGAGGTGGCTTAGAAGGGTGCTTACTGTAGTCAAAAACATACACTTCAGCACTCACTGACTTAGTAGCAATAAGAAAAGGATTTTGAGGCATATAGCGAGCCCGATTCACCTCCCCAGTATGATTTATTCGCTGAGTGATTTGCACCTGAAATGCAAAAGAAACACATATAATTCTATTCTTAAGAAAAAAGCTGGAAAGAATATGCAAAAGGCAAAGCACAACTTCCTCGTGTCTTTCTTGATTCAAAATTAAACAGATTGAAAATCTTATTCCAGCAGAGATATTTTCTTTAGATGCATGAGCAAGTATGCCAAAGGCCTACTTGCATAAAGTAAGGAATGCATTGTTGAGAACTCCACATGTGATTATGTGTACCCATCTGAATGTCATTGCTGTATCCATCTGCATGTGATCATGTAATCCATTTCCATTCTTTGACAGAAAAGCAAGAAACTAAGTACGTGCGTAAGTGTATCTATCTTAATGTATTGTGTATCTCTCTGAATGTGATATTGTGAATTTTTCAGAATTCAATTTGCGATTACTCATGTTATAAGGATGTCATTTTGTCATTGTGCATACCCATCTGAAAGTAACTGCATGATGATTGCAAGTATGGTCATAACTTATTACACTCATGCTGGGTTTTTTGGCAGATGGAGGTCCCAAGTCTAGCCTAGGATAACTCGAGCCTACGACTGATGCACTACCTGCACGGACATGATAAGGGCTCACAATTTACCTTTCCACAAGCAGAACCGAATCCTCCGACCTCCCCTCGCTCTTCATCATACTGCTTCGCGTCCATCTCCGGCTCTTCCAGAGGAATCTGGACCTCAGCAAGCATGAGGAAATTGGGCTCGTCATCGGCGGTATGGGTGCCAAGGATGAGCTTCTGCAGAGAGTAATCTTTCCCCTGGGGCTCTTTCCGGTCGGGGAGCCACTGGACGGTGAGGGAGGGCCACTCCAGGGCATGCGTGACCACCAGGTCGTAAAGGAACGGGGTGTTCTTCTTCCAGATTTTGTATTCCTCACTGATAGTGCGCCTCTCCATCTCCTCCCGGTGAAGGTCATCTGCGGAGGACATTGTGAGAGAACGCAGGCACACAGAGAGAGAGAGCCCGCCAGTTTATTCAATTTGATTTGTTACAGCGAAAGAGTCTATATGTATATATTTACTTCACACAGTCCCCAGTACACATTCACAAAAAGACAGAAGGTCAACAGATCCCATCTTAGGCAGTAGGTCTATTAGAGCCAGCCAGGACATCCAGGTCCCGTAAGTCATCAACTTTCGACTTGTGTGTGTGAGTTATGGTAGAGATCAATTCACCCTCCACACACAAGTCAATAACTTACAACTCAGCAGGGAGAATATATTGAGTAGGTAGGAAAAAGAATATATCTCCAGTAGGAGTGAGGAGTTGTACCAAGCTCGGAATGGGAATGCGTCGACCATCCATGCAATTCCTTGTCTCTAAGAATTCTGTTAGTTAATGGAGTACCTCTATTTATGAAGGTGCTCCATTAACTCCAACCAATTCTAACATTTGAATTGACACAGTCAACCCGTGATCCACATGGCTGTTAACTTGATCGTGTGGACTTGCACAAGTAAATTTTACCTATAGGTGGCCTTGCTCTTAGCATTATTGAGCAAAAACATTTTGATAGCAAATATAAAAGCTTTTAATATGAAATTTCGAATGGATTTTTCAATCTAATTACAAGAATTTATTACTCTCTATGGTGCAATTTTTTTTATTCTCAAGGATTGAAATATACTTCAAATTCACAATTCATTTCATACTAGCCCTCGATTTTCTATGAAGATTGAACCTATGTTTGTGGACATCAAAGGATCTTTTGGCATGTGAGCCTAATTCTCAAGAGGCCATAAAAGTAAGAGGGCCAATTATATGACACATAGGGAAATGTAGCTCAATCTCTATCCACAAAGAAAATTTGTTAAGTAGATTTCTATGCACAATTGTGGAACATCTTAAATAACTCCATAATGAAATCCAATACACAAGTACTCTCAGTAAAATCTATTGATATGAATGCAATTAGTAATAACTGAGATAGAGAGATATAAAGAGCTTACATGTTCATTTAGTTTGTTAATATTCAAAAGAATGTAACTTTCCTTCAACGTCCAAACACACAAGGAGCTAGAAGGTCAAGCAACAAACCATTTGCAACCTAGGCCTATGTTTTACAAAGGACTTGTTTTGAAGCCGCCCACGCAAGAAGCCATAGGGTTAAGACGGGTCCCCTATGACATTGGAAACATGGGAGTTGTCTAGGATCAAAGGAGAGAGAGAGAGAGAGAGAGAGAGAGAGAGAGATGTTATCAATCCACTTGCTTAATTCCATATTTAATATCTTGCCTTTTAATAGGTTTCAAATACATCACTTTATGGCATAGTTGGAGACCTTCAAGGGTCAACCCACAATCACATGGCACCTCCCTAAATGGTGGATGTACCCCTTCATTCTCTTTCCCTCTTGGTGGCTTTGGAATGTCCTATTTAGATTGAAACTCTTCCAAATTTGTGCCAGTGCTTGCATCATTGATTTAGTACTTCAATCATGCTTTGTATCGTGGTTCTACTAAACCAATTTGATTTAAAACCCTAATCTATTATGGCATATTCTCAACACCCTCCCCCCTTTAAGGATAAGTTATGTTGATAAGTTACATATTACATAAATAAACAATCCCCCCTTTCATACTAAGGCTACATGAGTGACTACATAACTTGATAGCTTCCATAGAGTTCAAGAAATGGTGGACAAAGAGCAGCACCCCCCCCGCCCCCCCCAAAAGAAAAAGTGGATGGCCTTTTAAGAGATAGATATTTGAGATAAGTTGCAAGGGTTTTTGAAGTGTATTTGATTTTTATTTAATTCAATTCGTGGTCAATATTCGTCTCATAGCTTAGGATTTTTGCTTGCTTTACTTCCATTCTTTAACTCCTTGGATCTTCATGTTGCTACTTGTCTTTTTATTTTTGTATTCTTGGTGACCTTAAGTTATATCTTGGGTTTTGTCTTTGTCGTTTGTTCTTAGATTTGGCTTGTTGCTCTTGCTCAAGCTTGACTTCTAGTCCTTAGGCCTTCTTTTGTTGTAGACTCCAAGTTTGTCTTCTTGTACCTCTTTATGGACTTCACGATGGTCTTCTTGATCTTCATGCTTTTCATCTTCTCTTGGGTTTAACCCTATAACTTGAAAGCAAACATCACATTTTCTTATGATTTTGAAACAATACATTCTGGAAGTGCAAAGATTGACGTAGATTTGGGGAGAGATTTTGTTCATGGCTCAATGGTGTTATGCAATGTCTTGACTTTTATGAAGGAAAATTGATGCCTTGGTTGGATTTTCAAGTTGAGCTAAGCATCTCGCTAAAGGATCAAGTGTGGAGGCAAATATCTTTGATTTCTAAGATTTGTAGGAAAATGAAACTTGGATGCAAGGCTTTAGATTAACTTTGGTTATGCTTATATGAGTATCTCAAAGGACAAGTAAAACAAACTTGATCTTAAGTCTAGGAAATAAAAATTTATTCGATGTGGAGATTTAAGTGAGATGGGGTACTATCTTTGGGATCCTAAGGCTAAGAAGATAGTTTGCAACCATGATATTATATTCAATGAGGAGAAGATATAGAAATACCCCATCAAGACAATTAAGAGACACAAGGTAGTATTCAAGAGGATGGAGAATCACCATATGAGCAACATGCACAACTTGTCCCACATGATGCAAGGCTTGGATAACCAAGAAATGTTAAGGTAGTTGTACCACGACTAGGTGGACAGCCTCACATACAGTAGAGTAGACATTTGGGACAACCACATGCTTAAGTTGAAGCATTGTTAACATAATCTATGAAAGTCTCAAGACCACCAAAGAGGTACACTCCATCTTTTGATTATGCCACGGTGAGATTGTGGAGAGCCTTCATGTTATGTTAATGGCATGACTAAGGATGATAATCATAAGTAGAAGAAGGCAATGTAGTCAAAGATGGACTTTTTGGTTATGCTACTTGGAAGTTTGTGCATTTGCCTAAGGGTGATCATGAAATACCATCCAAATGGATCTACAATTTGAAAATTGTATCCGTTTGTTGCATTACCTAAATACAAGGCAAGATTGATAGCCAAAGGGTTTAAGCAAAAAAAGGATATAGAATTTTATGAGATATTCTCACTAGTAGTCAATTTGTCCACTCTTCTTATGGTGCTTGCATTAGTTTCCAAAAAAGGAGGATATGGAGCTTATATAGATGGGGTTAAGACAACTTTCTTGCTTGGAAAATTTCACGAGGATATTTATTTGCAATAGCCACAATATTTTGTTGTGCAAGCTTCACAAGAGTTTATATAGATTGAAACAAGCTCCTAGGGAACACTATCACAATTTTGATGTTGTTATGAGGTATTGAGCATATACTAGGAGTGAGGCCTATTACTGCTTATAGACATGGAATACTATAAATAATAGCCTTGTGATCTTGATCCTTTATGTGCTTATTTAAAGACTTAGGAAATGCAAGTCACATTCTTGGCATGCAGATTACGAGGGGCTAAAGATAAAAAACTTTTCTATCTATCTCAAAAAGAGTACTTTATGGGAAGGTACTCGAGTGTTTTAATATGGAGAGGGGGCCATTACCTCCATATTTGAAAGTTAACCAAGAGGACAACCCTACGTCTCATGAATAGAAATATAAAAATGGCCAAGCTACCTTATGGATTCACTATTAGTAGCTTCATGTATGTCATGGTTGCAACAAGTCTAGACATTACTTATGCAGTAAGAGTGGTTATAAGTTTTATGGCAAGCCCTAGCAAGAAGCATTGGGAAGCAATGAAGACTATCATGACATACTTTCATGGCACTAGAGCTATGTGCATTTGCTTCAAAAAGAAGGATGCATCTATTTATGGGTATGCAAATAGTGATTTTGCAAGGAATGTGGACTCTAGGAAGTCTACAATTGTTTTGTCTTCACATTCACAAAGGGTCCAGTCTCATGGTTCTCTCGATTTTAGCCATGCACGGTCTTATGTACCATTGTGGCTAAATATATTGCTACCATTGGGGTATGCAAGGAAGCTAGATAGCGTATTCGTCTAGTGCAAAATCTAGGCATTATTGGAGAGGCATGCATTTGGATTGTGATACTCTGAGTGCCATCTAATTTGCATAGATTCCTGTCTTTCTTGCAAAGACAAAGTACATTCAGGTAAAATATCACTTTATTGGGGAGGAGCTTGATAAGTGGATTGAGCTTGTCAAGATTCATATGGATGATGACCTTGTAGATATTCAAACAAAGAGTTTATCCTCCATGTGTTTTGCACATATATAGAGTGTTTATGGAGTTAGATAGTAGCTTCACTTGCTATTTTCCATTAAAGGCACATTTAAAGTGGGAGGTTGGTAGGGTGAAGTCCAATGGCCAAAGGCCAGGTGGGTACCCCTTGTACAAGTACACATTGTACACCCATATATAAGTGAAGATAATGCATATTAAAAACTTATTGTGCTCTCTCTCACATAAACACTAATTTACTTACACTAGGTAGTATAGTCATCTTGGGTTTCTTCAAGCTCCTTGTATCAAGGCCATTTAGCATTACTCTATCAACTATGAGGCCTTTACCCTCGTCAATACCTCCAATAACACCCACTATCGCCCTTTCCTCCAACCCCATGACCCAAATGCCATGTGCTTCATCATTGTTGACACCTTTCCAACTACAAGGGGACATATAAACCTCTTTAAACTAGCTAGATGAGAGCATGGCCAATAGAAGCATGCTTGCAAAGTGGACAAGCTTGCACCATGCCTAATAGTAGGGTTTCCATGAAGTGACATATGGATACTTACTCAAAAAACTATACATTGTGTGTGCATGTGCACATGCACACATAGATGCACGTGTGTGTGACATTATTTATTGGAATGTGAATTCATAGATAGAGATTACAAATTAGTTAACACAAGGAAACCAATGAAACTCCCATATTTTGCCTTCGCCTTCCCACATTACCTCTAACAAAAGTTTGTGTTGGATGATGTTGAAAACTCACCCTTTACCTACAATGGATGTTGTTAATTGACTAAACACAAGAAAATAGCCATGTGACTTTTGTAAAAAGAAAAAAAAAGGGTTTAGCTTTGTAGAATATCATGTGCATGGAAATGCAAAGATTCCCCTAGTTTCATAGTTAAGATTATGAAATAACACCATGTATAATATGCAAGGGTAGATCATAGGGTTTTAGATCAATTACTGCTTCAGTCCCTGTTTCAATCAAGCCTTGGTGCAAAATGGTTGAAGCGCTAAACCAATGATGTGAGCATTTATGTAAATTTGGAAGATTTTCAATCTAAATAGGACTTTCAAAAAACCATGAAGAGATGGAGAAAATCAAGGGGTGAATCCACCCATTTAGGAAGGTTCCATGTGATTGTGAATTGACCCTGAAGGTCTCCAATGATGTCCTAAGTGATGTATCCAAAGCCTATTTAAAGGCAACATATTCAATAAAGTGAGTGCATAAATGAACACACACACCCACACACACACACACTCTCTCTCTCTCTCTCTCTCTCTCTCTCTCTCTCTCTCTCTCTCTCTCTCTCTCTCTCTCTCTCTCTCCCATTTGATGTTGGATAGCTCCTGAATGTCCAGCACAGTACTAAAGTCTACTTCTCTCTATCTCCTCCACTTGGATGTCAAATCATAATATCTATCCAATAACCCATTCTAGGTTACTTTCACTATAGATAATAGACAATCCTTGATAGGCATATGTATATTAACATCATATCTCACCACACAAATGTCCAATCTTCAATGTATCACTCACTTGCAAATGACCATAAGAGAGTTTCTTGCCAAATCACACATCAATGGCTTACTAGGTAACCAATTAGTCAAGTAAAGAACTATCTTAATAGCTTCAACCCAAAAACCATAAGTGAGACCTAAATTAGGTAACATACTTCAAACTCTATTCATATTTTTAGCCACCCCATTTTGAGCTAGGGTTTTAGGAGTATTCAACTCCTTCTTGATATCATGCATCTCATAAAAGTTCTAGAATACACGAGAAGTACAGTTACCACCATTATTAGTCATTGAGCATTTAAGCTTCCTACCTAACTAATTTTTCACATAAGCCAACAACTTTTGAAATGCATCACTCTTCCTATGAATAGGATGATCCCACACTTTTTGAGTAGCATCATAAGATGCTCCTCCCAACTAGTGGCATAGGTAGACACACATCATTATGAACTATTTCTAATGATTCAAATTTCTTCATACCAAGACCCTTCTTATGTGACATTTTAGTTTGTTTTCCATGCATGTAGTTCTCACACATAATCAAAGAAATTAAACAATAGAAGATACTACAAATGAGAAAGAGCTTTCATTCTAGTCATTGACATGAGGCCCAAACAATGATGCCAAATAGATACTGATGGAACAACTACAATGTGAACCTTTACATTAGATACATGTAAAGAGTACAAAGCATAGACTTTAGCCCTCTAGTAATAACAAGCAACCCTTTACATTATCTTCTAAGCATGACCACCAAATATAACATGGTAACCACGATCATCTAGGTTTCTAGTACTTATTAAGCTTTTCTTTAAGTTCAATGCATCTCCCACTTTAGCAATACTACATGCAAAGTCATTTTCTTGATTGAACACATCCCTTTATATATATATATATATATATATATATATATATATATATAATTATAATTTATTACCATCTTCATAACTCTTTTGTTTGCCTTTGTTCTTGTTCTTCCACTTGAAATAGGCCTTCTTGATGTGGCCCTTCTTGTTGCAATAAAAGCATTCCACATATTTGTTGTGCTGACTTACTTGTTGAGTTCTCTCTATCATGGGATTTCTCCCTTGTATTTGACCTCCCTCTAATTGTAAGTATCGTCGCTCTCGCTAGCACACCGCCAAGACCCATGGATTGCTTATTGTTTCAAGCATTTCAAGCTAAGAGCTATGGCTACATCTCACATAGCCGTGCACACTCTCCCACACACAAATGTAGTGAATTTACCTTTGAATTTGATCGAGTTGCCTCCTCCCATGAATCCACCGGTAGGTCCATGATCCAAGATGTGCTGTCATGCAAGCTCCATCTCCAATCTCTAAGCTTCAACCTCCATATCCATGTGCCTGAGATAGGAGAAGAGAAGAAGATGATGATGAAGAGAGGAGAAGAAGAGCTTCTCCAAGGTCCCTCACACACACACACACACACACACACACTCTCTCTCTCTCTCTCTCTCTCTCTCTCTCTCTCTCTCTCTCTCTCTCTCTCTCTCTCTCTCTCTCTCTCTCTCATACACAAGAATGAAGCAAGAAGAGAGCAAGTTTGGCCACACAATAAGAATGAGCTTCTCCATTCATATTTTGAATTTTATACATGCCCTAGCTTCGTGAGTAGCTCTCTCACTATAAGGTTTGTGTCTAAGGCTCTCTCCCTATCAGCATTTCCTCTCATTCTATTTCTACATGAGATGGTTAGGATCCCGTGAATCTCATTGAGTTGTCTTTTAGTGCAACCTCTAAGTCCTTTGCTCTTGGCTATAGCTTGCTATGTGCTATAGTGCTATCCTTCCTAGTCTCATCTCCTCCTTAAGGTTGGCTATGATATTAGCTACAGGTCTTCCTTGATGCATTATCCTTGTCTGTTGGTCATACATACTGAGTGATAAGTCGTTGGATGTCGTTTGGGTATCCTACCATGTTAAGTGTGCAAGATAGCAGAAGAGAGGAAGAAGATGATGAAGAGAGGAGAAGAAGAGCTTCTCCAAGGTCCCTCACTCTCTCTCACACACACACCCTCTCATACACTCTCTCCCTCTCTCATACATAAGAATGAAGCAAGAGCAAGAAGCAAGAAGAGAGTAAGTTTGGCTGCACAACAAGAATGAGCTTCTCCATTCAATTTTTGAATTTTATACATGCCATATCTCCTCCTTGGGTGGCCATCCCCTTTCTGGTCCTCCACTCTTTCTCCTCCTTCTTTCCTATTAATTAGCATGGCCTTAGATTTTTTTTTTTCTATGTTTCATGTCTTCAGATTTTCTTGAGTGCACCTTTGTCCTTCATCTTGCTCTTGCCTTGGAACTATCTTCCACTTTTGATTTTTCAGATTTTTTCCATCTTGGTCTTTTGAGGGTTAATAGCAAGTCATTAGACCTCTTGGAATATGCACTATTCTTTTTTTTCACCTCTTTTGTAAGTAAGTTGCTTTCTAAATTAGCACTAGTCACTAGTCAATCCACTAATAGGTGCCAAGTTACTATTTGCACTCTTGAAAGTATCCCAACTTTCAAAAAGGTCATAAGAAAAAACATTACTATTTTTTATGGAGACAATAAGCTAAAGATAATGCTTGACTTATTTAAATGATTAGATATGGATGTCCCCTCCTCCGTATGAAAGGTCAATGAGTTTCTTTAGCTAGTAAGCTTGTGATTCAACACTTTACTTCTCATAGAGGTTGTACTTCTTCCAAACTCCATATATGCACCACCCTTAATATTATTTACATTGAAATATACTAAATTTTGAGGTCAATATAATGGTAGAGCATGCAAGCTCATCCATCTCATCCCATATATCTATGTCCATGTCCTTATGTCTTTCCCCCTTACATTTGATAGGCTTAACCTAATTCTTTTGCACCAATACATTATATATTTGTTACTTCCAATATAACAAGTTTGCACCATCTAACTCCTTAATGTTAATCAAATCATCTTTGAAAGCATAAGACAAATCCATAGCCACTGTGTCCAAATCAATAAACAATCGATATGGTATTAACTACACATTTAAGAAGACAAATATAGTTGCAATTTGAGCGCCATTATAATAGCTAAACAATGGCCCAAATTTGATGTCAAAATGCTATCCATGTAGTTCTCAAGACCTAAAAAAATTTCAACTATTCTTCAAGCATAAGATTGCCCCCAAAAGTTGCATAAAATAATATGCACCATCTCCATGAATGCTCATGCCCGAAGAGGTTGCTACAATTAATCAAAGGGTACAATCCCTATGTCCACCCATAGGATATGATTCATCACTTGGCAAGTTTAGTCACTATGGATGACTCAAGTCTATCTAACTTACAACCACATGTTTAGTATAACTTTATCAAGGTAAGAAATTTTGTAATCACACAAGATCATTGCTTTCTAAAAGTTTTTGTAGACAACAAAATGCTAATGTGATTTTTGTAGCATGTTTTATTACTTGTTATCAATAGTTGATTGAGAAAGGGTGCTTGAGATGTTATTTACTATATAGGATTACTTGTAAGGTGCTCATGG
Organism: Lygodium microphyllum; assembly: GCF_053477565.2. Classification (NCBI taxonomy): domain Eukaryota; kingdom Viridiplantae; phylum Streptophyta; class Polypodiopsida; order Schizaeales; family Lygodiaceae; genus Lygodium; species Lygodium microphyllum. Next base: position 151,515,740 of record NC_141136.1, on the reverse strand, counting down.
GCTAACTATCTAGTGTTTAATTATAAGTTCCAAGTGATTTGATTGACTTTACATGTATTGTTTATTCTTCTTGACACGTGGATCACATCCAAAGTAGCACATTGATTTGTGTCATAGCTTTTCCAAGCTTTGAATGCTAGACTTGACATAACACTTATTGATTCAAGTGCTTATAGCGACATGGCTACGACTACCCCTCATAACCATTGCATGCTCTCACGAATGACATAGTAAACTCAACGATTTACCTCTTTGTTGTAGTCTATCTGCAAAGGCTGTTGATGGATCCACAAGTCAAGTAGTGCACCTCATGCAAGCTCCATCTCCATAGCTTCAATTTCTGCTTGCGCTTTGCAAAAAAGAAGAAGAAGAAGAAGAAGAAGAAGAAGAGTTTCAATAGCCTCTTTTTGACCTTCAAAATGACTAATTCTTCTTGTTGCAGTGTGAATATAGAACCATTGAGCTAGTCCATAAATAACCAATTGAGTCCAAAGCATAGTGTGGAAATAAATTTTCTCCAAATTTCTTCAAAATAGCTAGCTTACATCTCTACCAATACAATTTCGAGATATCTGGTTCTAGTGTTTTGGTGTGAAAGGGTTTTCCAAAATATTTAGATCCACTCAATTCAATGTGAACAATGATTCAAAGAAAACTAGTTGTTCAAGGAGTGGTGTGAAATGGATTTATGCTATTAAGGTTGACTCTTCGAGAAGACTTAGCTTAAAGAAGGGGATAGCTTGGATGAGGTGCACTAGGACCAAAATATCATGGATGCATTTAAACACTTTGAAAACATACTTCTAGTGTTGCTGATGATTTTGGAAGCTCAAGAGGCTCAATATTAATAATAAGCCATAAACTTCATAGAAGCTGATTGTTGAACCTTCATCTATGCTAATATTAGGACATGAGTGGAGCTCTTATTCCTTCAAAAGTTCAACCTACTTTGACAAACTAGATCTCATTAAGTCACTCTCTTCCCCTCTCTAACCATGAAGTTCACTCCTTCAAGAAAGCAATCAAACCAAATGATTTTGAGATTGTAATAGACACATCTTTTTCTCCCATTGTAGTTGATCCAATTTGCAGTTTGAGATGGTCTTGCAATCCTTGCATGATCCTCCACACTCCAAGTGCTCGATTTATGCCACAACTTGCTTCAAGCTCATACCACCAATTACAAGAGAAGAAGCAGAAAAAGGAGAGGGAGAGGGAGAAGTCAATGAATGCTTCACCCTTGCTCCCTCACACTCTCAACCTCAATCACTCTTATTCATTCACACACACACACACGCACACACACACACACACACACACACACACACACACACACACACACAGTGTCTCTCTCTCTCTCTCTCTCTCTCTCTCTCTCTGTGGAAGCAAGCAAGAACACAATGCAGGCAAGAGAGCCAGCAAGCTTGGAAGCAATTAGCACACACAAGAAGGACCTTTCATTCTTGGATCTACATTGGACTCCCATTTCTCTAATTAGGCCCTTGAGTTGGCTCTTTGCCTTTAAACACTTGCCTTGATTGACTATGAATTATCTTATTTAATTTTCTATGGGAGTTCCTTTACAATTCACATAGGAGTGAGCTCAACCCTCTCAAAAAGAGATTACAACATGACCAACTAATTATTAGTTCTTAGAGCGTGTGGAGATCCTAAAAATTTCATCCTTTGATTTTGTAGCATGGGGCTTCCTCTTTATTATTCTTCCTTGTAGCCACTAAGGGTAGGGTTAACATTATCCCCCCTCCTAGATGATGCAAGTCCCTTAACACTTTGTGTTGTGATGGGATGTATCATGTTAGGGATGGTCTTGATGTGAAGTCCTATTGGAGGGGTGGTACACATAGGAGTTGGAGCTCTCTTGGTCATCTTGGAGGGTGTAGGTGATGGCTTAATGGTAGAGTGTTGCTACAAAAAGGGTGAAAGATGGAAGGAATAGAGGGCGAGTGGCCATTGATGTTGTTGAGTTGTCTTTGCTATGGATAGCTTAATGGTAGGATTGCTTCAAAAAGGGTGAAAGATGGAAGAAATAGAGGGCAAGTGGCCATTGATTTTGTTGTAGATGGTGGCATGCTGTAATAACAATTGTAAGCACTCCCTAGGGTATGACTACCTTATCGTATGGTGTGAGATGTGTATGAAGTGCTTAGGTCAAAACCCAAGGTGTTGGTCCATATTTGAGGACCCATTGGTGCATAATTATTTTGCGGTGTATTGTTGATGGTGACATGTCTTTGGTTACAACCCTTTGTTTGTTCTCTCTTTCTCCTTTGGCTTGGCTTGTCTTTTCTTTTCCTTCCTTTTTTTCCCTATTGTTTTTTGAATAAATAATAAAAGTTGAATTTCACTATTTAGGGAGGGCACATAGCATGCACTAGAGGTGGCCCCTATCAAGTAGATATTCTTTTATAGCCTCACAAAAACTAAGAGGGGAGTTGGTAAAGAACAGATGGGTGCACATGGAAGATCTACTATCCACCATGAGTTTAATCATGAGGTAGGCTAGTGTTACAACTAGTTCTTTCCTATTGTCTATGTTGGCTAGTGATACAATCAATTCTTTTCCCATCATCTTCTAGGTTGCTACTTATAATTATTCTCACTTTGAAGGCTAGTGGTATAACCCATTTAATATTGAGGTAGGCTAGTGGTACAACTAGTTTTTTCTTGTTGTCAAGATTGCTACTTAAAATTGTCCTCACTTTGAAGTTCTATGTCTCAATTGGGTTCTCAATCTTATTGCAAGGGAGCCTATTTTGTGTTGCAATAAGCTAAACGTTGTTCATATTTAAGTGCCCTAGGGACCGTACTTTTTGATGTGGCTCTAGTTGAAGTGGACCTAAGGTTGAGAAGGTATTGGCTGCATCATGGGGACATGTTCTTAAGGATTCATCTAATTTCAAAACTCCTATCTATGATCTTGTGCTCAAATAGGATTTTCTTTTCTTGGCAAAACAAGTGCAGGTGCACATACAACATGATTAATAGACATACTTTCCTTTGTTGGTCTTACTAATTTTCTAGTTCACCACTTGTGTCTCTAGTCTATGCATGCACTCGAGGCCCACACTATTCAAGTATGTCTCTTTGAGTATTTAAGAGCACTTTAAGTTTGAGAGGTGTTGGTCTACAAGCTCAAGGGCTTCACTCTAGGGTTAGATGATTGACCACTTAATCATGGTGATGCTTGATTGGGTCGAGTGGTGCCTCGACTCAATGATTAACTTATAGGTTTGAGGGTCTAATTGGAGGGTGATATTTGATTGTTCTTGTTGGTGAGGTTTTGAATACTCACTGGAGAACAATTAAGAGGGCCCTTCATGGATGAGCATGTAAGTAGTAGCTTTAGGTTCCTCATGCTAGATTCCAATTGTCAATACAACTCAAGCAATCAAGCAAGTTAGGCAATGTTTTTTTCATTTATTCAATTTAGTGTCCCTCCATGTCATTTCAAATCTAGGTTCACCAGCTATAATCATCCCTTCTTGCCCTCAACAATGGTGAATACCCACTTGTCGATTAAGACATGCCCCCAGCCCATAGTGGATACTTGGTTCCATCCAATTGTCCTCAACAACCAACACATGAAATACGTCATTCTTGCCAACCATGGCCATTGACTACACTTGATAAAAAAGTTTCATATATAGAGAAAAATATACACAAAACCAACCAATGCTATGTCATATAGTACAAAATAGGCTCTAAAGGCTCTCTTTTGCCAAATTGACCACTATCAAAAATTTTGCACAAAAGGATGGAAATATTGCATTTCTCTTTTTTTTTTTTTTTTTTGGCAATGTAGCACCTAGGTTCTTTAGATTTGGATGACCTGTGATATTTTGGAGGATTTACAACTATCTTAGGTTGTTTTCTTTTTGTGTTGTGTGATTTTATCATTTCTATTTCGATATCTAACCTTTCAATTTGAGCAAGATTGCGGGGTTGTTTCTTGTTTACATTGGATGATTCTATGATTTGTCATTTGGCGTCTATCCTAGTGATTTGAGTAGCATCACATGTTGCTACTATTTTTTTTCTTGCTTTTGAGTTGATGGCTTCCTAGACATCTTTAGTTCCTCTTATAGAGTAGCATTTACGTTAGGCTATTATGCTTTGATAGATGTAGGCTCTAATGTATTTTTGATAGATAAGAACTGGCTTTTCATCTAGCTAGCTTGTGTAGCTTTCATGCTTTGGTTGACTTGACTTGCATCATTAAATTGCATTTTGGTCTATTACTATATATTTTGGTAGTAATGTGCGTGAACACATTTAGGACCATTGCATCACTTTTTTTCCTCTCTATGAGGTTTTTCCTCCCTAACCTTGTATATATGCCTATTCACTTTTTAAGGCATACTTAGTCTTGTAAATATTCTCTATTAATACTACTCAATACATTGTCTTGTGCTCTCAATCATTTTCTTCTACTCCAAGTTGTGTGTGTGCATCCTAGAATACTAAATCTAACATTTGATATCGATGTCTTGGGTAGATTCATCAGTACCATCTACTTGACTTTGATTGTAATGATATTTGATGAGTGTTTGTAGGCCAAGTTTTTTATTTGGGTTTGTTTTAGCCTCCATTTGCACTATTGCCAAGATTCCATATACAAAACATCAAAGGCCAAAGATTGCCATGCAATCCATGACCAAAATCTCTAAGGAAATGTCCACTTCCAATCCATCCCAGGATTTAAGTAGGTGATTGTCCTTGATTGCTAATACTACTAAGCCTACTAGTACTTCCAAACATGGAGTGGAAGCCAAACAATGGTAGCCCAAACTGTAACTAAAACCATCAACTAAGCTGAGGAACAAGAAACTAGGCCACTACAAAAAGAGAAACAAAATTGGAGAGTGCGATCAATACATCTCTAAAGATTTCCTTTGTTTGACTAGGCCCTCCCACAAATTAATCATCAGATCTTTATTGGAGGTACTAGTCTTTTAGGAAAAGGAGCTACCCCCACTTGAATTTTAGGATTTGCTAGGGGCACATGTAATAACGGGTCATCATAAGAGTGTTGAGGAGAGTCCAATTCAGGTAGATCTATATTAGGATCTACATCCTTAGATTTATACTTTCTAACTCCTTTTAATTGCAGACTCTCTTCCTCCAAACCTTGCTCCTTTTGTTGCTGCCTTTGCACTCTAGTAACAACACCAACCATGGGTATCCTTAAAAGTCACCATACAAGGTTGGATTTTTGACTTAGAACTACTCTCTTGCCCTTTCATTTCTACTTCAACTAGATTTGTAGTAGATGTCAAAGGATCATTGGAGGATTGTTTTCCTTTTCCATTATTCTTGTTATCCTCTCACTTGGGACAGTTCTCTTCATAATTCCCCTCGCCACCACACCTCTTGCAAAGAGGGATATAGTCTTGATTTTTGTAGGCATTTGGACAATATGTTGCTATATGACCTTCCTATTGGCATAGATAACAATTTATTAGTCCTCTAGGCCTTTGATGTTCATTCTGCCCCATTGTATTTGTGGGAGCTTTCACTCAATCGCCAAGACCCACGGACCGCTTATTGTTTCAAGCATTCCAAGCCGAGCAATAATGGCTACCTCTCACATAGTCGACGCGCCATCCATATCTACAGGTGTAGTGAGCTTACCTCCATGCCGATCGAGTTACCTCCTCTCTCGCGCACTCCGGTAGATCCACGATCCAAGTGCAAGCTTCAAGCAAGCTCCATCCTCAAGCTCCACGCTCCAAGCTCCATAGCTGCGAGCAAGAGAAGAGAAGAGAAGAGAAGAGAAGAAGAGAGGAGAAGATGGAGAACTTCTCCTCCTCGGTCCCTCACCCTCACACACTCACTCCCTCACACTCTCACACTCCCTCTCTCAAGCACAAGCTCAAGCAAGCAAGAAGAAGAAGAGGAGACCCACTTTTGGCCGCACACAAGAATGAGCTTCTCATTCACTTTTCAACTTTATATACAAAACCCTAAATCCCTTTTGGGTGGTCATCCCCTTTTTTACATGGCCGACCGTAGCCTAGGCCCTTTTTCCCATTGTCCTTCTATCTTCCTAGCTTCCTTTCCACTGCCCATCTACATTTACAAATTGCACGGGTGAGAGCCCGAGGCTCCTTGAATTAAACCATGATGTGCTTGTGCTCTTTTACAAAGGTATTGACTTGCGCTTTTCCTTGTGCGCCTTTCTCCCTTATTTAGGACTCTTCTCCTTGTGCGTCTTTGTCTTCCGTTTCTCTTTGCCTTGGCCTTTGTCTTTGTCTTCTACTTTAGCTTTTTCAGATTTTCCACCTTTGTTCGTTTGAGGGTTAACAGTATTATAAAAATTACCATTATTTCCCTGAAAAGAATAATTCCTTCATCGATTGCCATCACTATTATACTTGTTTCAAGGCATTGGGGGTCTGCCTTGGGTAGGCAATCCATGGGGCCTAAAAGATTGATTAGGGGGCCCAATCTCATAAGTAGTGTTATTGCAATCCATGTAATTGTAATTTCTTTGCATTGCACGAGCTTGTTTTGCTGTTGGTGTATTTTATGCCAACAATTTGCATCCACATGCTATGTTTTAAGGCAACAGCTACAAAATGGATGGTTAGTCATTAATATTGAGAGAGTTGGGCCTTCAGAAGCCATATGACCATATTGATATGACACTTACTACACCAAATATTTAATCTGGGTGGGCTTGAAGTCGAGCTGCTTGACAACTATTGTGCATTAGAGGAAGGAAAAATAGTTATATTTTAGAAGTTACATAAGCATTGATGGTGGTTGAAAAGAATTTGCCAAAATATTTTTGGCCTAAAGCTATTCATACTATTCTCTATATTATAAATAAAACTCCCACACCCATAGTTTCATAGAATGACCCCCAAATAATGCTTTACATGATGTAAGAAGCTTGATGTGTCATACTTGAAGGTGTTTGGTTGTATTGCATATATTCATGTGCTAAATGAGCTATGAAAGAAGCTTAATCCGAAGGTTGAAAATTATATTTTTATTGGATACCCTTTAGAGCAAAATGAGTATAATTGTTATAACCATGTCATAAGTGAGTCTAGAGTGAGTAGGGATATTATTTTTTATGAGATGAGTAGCTAGCATGTATCTAGTGGTGATACATTGGAGGATCATGATGACCAAGATAGTTGTGTGTAGAAAGAAAAGTAAGAATCACGGAGCCTTAGTGGACCATATACATCATCTGATACTACATCTATAATTAGCCCTTGGTTTGGAAGAATAAAGAGCAATTTCACATCTTCAAGTGCATCTACTAATGTTATAGGTAAAGACAAAGGGAAGAAGAAAGTGACAAATAGTAACGATGCATTTGCTAGTCATTTGGGATTTCATAGAGATTCCAATGATTCAAAGAGTTTGGATGACGAGCTTGGTATTCCTTTAGTTAGGTTACTTGGTGTACAAAGGACATATGGTAATGTAAAGGCTTCAGTAAGTGATCTAGTGACACCTGGGTCTAGCATGATTAGATATCTTGTTAAGAGATTCGGTCTTGAAGGTTATGCAACTCACCATTATGCTTATATGGTAAAGGAGGTTGAGAATGTTGAGTCTACTCGTTTTGAGGATGCTATTGACCATGTTCATTGGTATGTAGCAATGGATGAGGAGATGGTTGCATGAGAGACTAACAAGACTTGGAATGTAGTACCATGGCCTAAGGGCAAGAAAGCTATTGGCTATAAGTAAGTCTACAAAATTAGGCATAATGTAGATGGTCTTATAAGCATGTATAAGGCTAGACTAGTTGTTGGAAAAGGCTATTCTAAAATATATGACATAAATTATCAAGAGACATTCAATCCAATTGCTAGGATGGGAGCTATCAGACATGTGTTTGCTTTGGCAGTAGCCAAAGGTTGGAGTTTACAACAAATAGATATAAATAATGCCTCCTTGCATGGTCAATGGCAACAAGAGGTGCATGTGTAGTATGTGACCTTAACAAGCAATGAAATAGGCATCCCAATAGACATCATAGCATTCTAAAAAATTATGTCCTAACATGATTGCATTGGTCCAATGTACTTAACGCAAGCAAGCATGTACTCTCACGAAGTGACAAGTTGATGCAGAATGACACAGGTCAATGTCTAGAAGCGTTTAATATCCAAGTCACCACAAGACCACCAACCCCACAAAGAACCATTATGGAGGAAGTGACAGGAATACCAAGAAACAAAAGCCATGACAGAAATGCCACTAGATGAGAACCCAAGGACACCTCTACAGAAAAAGCACATATTGTAACTGAGCATGGCCAAAGCATAATCATCGATTACCTCCTCCTTCTTGGCCAAACTCTATGTTTGGGCAGGAGCCACGCTATCAACAAGGGCGAAGGTCTCTTCATCATTCAGGATTCAATTCGCAAGATGCTCTACCCTTGTCCATGCACAACTTACTCCAAGTGCTACCTCAATTGTTCAATGTCTGACATGTTACAAAGAGGATTGCAAATCTCTAGTGTATCTCTTCATCTCGACAATAGTTCCTCTAGCATCAAGGCTGGTGACACAATCATCTATGTAATATCTATTCTTCATAGCCTTTGAATCCCAACATTTCTCAATCCAAATGAAAGGCTAACAGCCTCAATGTATGGCATTGATTGTATTCACTTTTTCCACAAAAAAAAAGAGAAGGAAAAAAAAAAAGGAAGAAAGAAAGAAAGAAAGAAAAGAAAAGAAAAGAAAAAAACGCGCACGATCACAGCACCACACCTAGGGGTCCTCAAATTAGGTACGTCTAGTGACCTTGGTTGGCTAGCTTCGTCCCTAATTCCCTAGCCCTTTGTACATCCCCTACAATTTTTCAGGGCACGTCAAGGGCGACATACCTAGGGAGCTCGCCTCGCCAATGGTTAGACCTGTCACCCTGAATCACTTGCCATTTCTTTTGCACTCCATCTCAATGCCATTACAATCAACAGTGGTAAGCAAGGCATGGAAGACAATGGAAAAGTACACCATACTTTTCAAGCACAACAAGTAGTCACTAGCTACCAAGAGCTAGACATCAAGGAGCTCAATTATGCTACATGGCCTTGACAAGACCATAACGATGTCTCAAGCAATCTTCAAGGGTACTCTCCGTCTTCATTGACAAAATTTTCCATCAACTTAGCCCCTTGCTTCACTCACCCATTGCTATACAAGGAACCAGGCCGACAATCTTCTAACTAAGTAATATCTAAGTATGCACAAGCACTCACATAATACCTGCACCGAAGTATATACACAGTTTGGGTCCTCAAGTGCAGGATAATACTCTCAGCTTGCTTAGAGTTCGACCTGTCTCCCAAACTAATTGCACTATGTCTTGTGCACAATAGAGAAGACTAGCACTACCCTTAGGGAGAGACCACATGAGAGGTTTTCAATTGCAGGGGTTGAAGACTCCAACGAAAGTGTCGTTCGCTCTTCATCAACACCCAACTCTGAATGCTTATCCCTTACTATCCGACAAGCCCGCAAAGAATCGTCATGTGCAGAATCCCCAACAAACCAACACTTGAGCTGGCCATCAATGCAATCCCCAACACAGAATAGCCCTACCACCAACTCCAACAATCTTCCACTAGCCACCTTGGCCACCAACAGGCCCCCAGGACCTTCTGCCACACCACCATCAACACTCCTCCACAGAAACCACAGGCGTCCTTGTCACCCACGTCTTCGGTGAATGCTACAGCCTGCTACCTACGACGGTGAGTGCCATGGGATTGGCACTCGTCTAGGAGGAGGGTAATGTTAACCCTCAAACGAACGAAGGTGGAAAATCCGGAAAAGCTAAAGCAGAAGACAAAGACAAAGGCCAAGGCAAAGAGAAACGGAAGACAAAGACACACAAGGAGAAGAGTCCTAAATAAGGGAGAAAGGCGCACAAGGAAAAGCGCAAGTCAAAACTTTTGTAAAAGAGTGCAAGCGCATCATGGTTTAATTCAAGGAGCTCCGGGCTCTCACCCGTGCAAATTGTAAATGTAGACGGGCGGTGGAAAGGAAGCTAGGAAGATAGAAGGACAATGGGAAAAAGGGCCTCGGCCATGTAAAAAAGGGGAAAAGGGGATGACCACCCAAAAGGGATTTAGGGTTTTGTATATAAAGTTGAAAAGTGAATGAGAAGCTCATTCTTGTGTGTGGCCAAAAGTAGCTCTCCTCCTCTTATTCTTCTTCTTGTTCTTGCTTGCTTGAGCTTGTGCTTGAGAGAGGGAGTGTGAGAGTGTGAGGGAGTGAGTGTGTGAGGGTGAGGGACTGAGGAGGAGAAGCTCTCCATCTTCTCCTCTCTTCTTCTCTTCTCTTCTCTTGCTCATGGCAATAGAGCTTGGAGCATGGAGCTTGAGGATGGAGCTTGCTTGAAGCTTGCACTTGGATCGTGGAGCTACCGGAGTGTGCGAGAGAGGAGGTAACTCGAGCGGCATGGAGGTAAGCTCACTACACCCGTAGGTTTGAATGGCATGTCGGTTATGTGAGAGGTAGCCATTAGTGCTCGGCTTGGAACGCTTGAAACATAGGCGGTCCGTGGGTCTTGGCAGTTGAGTGAAAGCTCCCACAATTTGTAGTTGGTGCCATCCAACTTCTCAATATTGAAGATAACATTGCCATTCAATCCATCCACCGCCCATAATGCAAGAATGAAAGCACATCCCAGGAAAAAAAAAGCTATTGTAAATGATAGCAAAGTATACAAAAATCAAAGCTAATACAATGTCTAACAAATGAGAAATAGCAAATAGTAGGGCTATCAACTAACTACGAGTAGATGATGGTCAAGTCAAAGCATCTATCCTCATAAAGGATGCATAAATCTGCAATTACAACAAGCCGAAAATGATGATAGTAGTAAGACCCAAAGCCATGTGTGAGAAAATCAATTGATAAAATCCAATCTACAACTACCATGTATATCTTACAAGAAGTGAAATATGTACAAACCACTAGCACATTGAGCATGCAACTAGTATCGAGAATTATCAAACTTAATGTGTTAGATAGAGATACATCCAAGAGGCACAATTGTTATGCATATAGTCGGTCTCAAGATAAAAAAAGAGAGTGGCTATGTACACAATGTCACACGTTTTTAGGTAAATTGAAAAACCCTAGCGTTGTATCTTGTAGGTAGGATTTTTTGTGCTTAATTGTTTGTGTGATAGTTTGTCTTATTGTTTTTTGAATAAATTTTAAGTGTTTCCTTAGACTAGGTTTTTTTTTTTGTCATTATTTGGGATCTCTCAAATTCAAGAAATTGATTGTCTTGGTCAAGTTTATTATTCTCTTAGATAGATTGGAGTTGAATTTTGACTGTAGTTATTAGACATCCTAAATTAGGTATACTTTCTTGCTGATATCTTTGCACATCAGAGGGATTATGGGTCCATGAGCACTTCATCTTGCACTTGTTGAATGCATGGTACTCAAGGACCATCCCTTAATTTCTTTCAAATACTTCCATGCCATGGTTTAGGATAATGCACTCTTTGCACCATTGTTGAGCACTAGTACAACATGATGCCCGCTATAGCTATATGCAATAAATTTGAGATCCACGCACACTTAAGAGAGCCCTTCATTGTGCATCCACTATGTTTCTTGCGCACATGAGAGTTGGGATGTTCATCACATAATTAGAAATCCCAAGATGAGTGGGCAAGGTAGTTGGGTGACTTTGAGGGTTGTGAAGGACGCCCCTAGTTGTGAGAAGGGTCATTTACTTGGTCAACATCATGAGGACCATTGTTTTATGACTATTTGTGAGATTTGGGTGGATGGAGCAAAGTGCAACATTTTTTTCCCACTAAGCAATGAGAGATGAGATTAATAAGTTAAACTAATCAAGTAACTATGTTTGCATTTTGCACGACTCATAGACACTTGTAGATAGATTAGGCACAAATTTCAGTGCATTTATTTATTTTGTGTATTTCATAGATTGTGTGTTTGCATGGGGGAATTAAATTCAAAACAAGAAGCCATCCAAGACTGAAAGATCTAGTGACCATTTAAGGAGTAGCGGAAGAGTAGGCACGATGATGGAATAGAAAAGCTAGTTAATAGGCTCCCACCTCTTTAAAATAATAGCCTAGCTTGGTAGGGCACATGTTAATCTAAGTTGCTGATTACTATGATAGATGGAGCTATATTAACAAGAACAAGGGGGTAGTTGGGTGTATGCTTAGAGGCACGACAACAACAGTTTAATGTACCTTGATTGATGAATTACCAAAATCCTACAAGAAGTGGAGTTCATAAGCATTAACTGAAAGGTGAGAAGGATCGAAGCTTGCACGCAAGCTATGGCGGGAGAGCAAGAGCAAGAAAGAAAGAGACAAGAAATGGGAACTCCAACAGTCACAATGTGTGACCGGGCCTTCCTTTATTCAAACTGTCACTAAAAGAATAAAGAATAAAGTGACGTGACGGGCGCCCGCCACCTACAGTGTGCAGTGGCGGGTACTGTCAGTGTAGTAATACAAGGGGCGGCACGGCGGAGGCGCCTTTACCCCCAACAACCTCCCACTTAAAGGCGAATCTGCCCTAGTGAGAGAGAAAAGAAAAAGAAAAGACAGTACAAATGTACATAGGTACAAGGGATGAGGAAAGGTGACATCTCATCCAACGCCCATCAACCTCCTGAGGAAGGAAAAGCGCTCAGTAGTGAGAAGTGGACTTCCTACTATCTGCATGTCCTGCATAATCGGAGTCAGTGTACCCCACGACCCCTGTATCCTGGCTGCCATAGCAAATACACATATCTGCTGTGCCCTTCAGGTACCTCATGATACCCTTCACGGCATCCCAATGTCTGCTGCCAGGTGTAGCCATATAGCGTGCCACAACACCAACTGCATGTGCAATATCTGGACGAGTGGCTATCATGGCATACATCAAACTGCCCACGGCTGATGCATAAGGGATCTTGGCCATCTCGGCCCTCTGCTCATCTGTCTGCGGACAATCGGCCTGTGATACCTTCACATAAGAAGGTAATGGACAGCCAATAGGCTTTACGTCCTGCATGCGGAAGCGCTCAAGGACTTTATGAATGTACTCCCGCTGCGAGAGATACAAAAGTCCCTGATGCCTATCGCGCTTAATGCGCATCCCAAGTATATGTGAGGCCTGTCCCAAATCCTTCATCTCAAAGCTCTTCTTCAGCTGAGATTTAAGAGCATCTAGCTCATCATGAGCTTTCCCTACTATCAGCATATCATCAACATAGAGTACCAAGATAAGCAAACTGCCATCACGGGCTTTCTTCTGTAAAGACACGGATCCATAGCACTCCTGCTGTAGCCCTGTGACTGCATAAAGGCATCAAACTTATGATACCATTCCCTAGGTGCCTGCTTCAAGCCATACAAGCTCTTCTTCAACTTGCACACTAGGTGCTCCCTGCCAGGTTCTGCAAAGCCCTTAGGCTGATCCATATAGATCTCATCATGCAAGTCCCCATGTAGAAAAGCCGTCTTGACATCCATCTGATATAGATCTAAGTCAAGCTATGCAACCAAAGCCAAGACTAAGCGCAGGGTGGTCATCTTAACCACAGGAGAGAAGACCTCATCAAAGTCCACACCATGTTCCTGCTTAAAACCCTTTGCTACCAATCTAGCCTTGTATGCCGGCTTGGGGTGTCCAGGGGTACTTTTCAGCTTGTACACCCACTTGCATGGCAAAGCCTTCTTGCCCTTAGGCAAGGCAACCAAATCCCAAGTCTCATTCTTATGCAGGGAGTCTATCTCAGACTGCATAGCCCTCTCCTAGGAGTGACTGTCACCCCTGCGCATAGCCTCATCATAAGTGAAAGGCTCTCCTGCATCTGTAACCAAAACATAATGCATAGAGGGCTGAAATCTGTCAGGTGGACGTCTATCTCTAGTAGGCCGTCTCACCGCAGGCTCTGCTGCCTGTCTAACTACCTGTCCAACATCCTGGCCCTGTGGAGGAACTGCTGCAGGCTGTACTACTGGCTGTGCTGGAGCTTTAGGCTCCTCCTGAAAGATCACTCTGTGGATCTCAACCACCTTCTCAGGCTACCTGTGCATCTTGTCTTCATGGAAGACGACATCATGGCTGCGTACTATTTTCCGCGCCTGCGGATCCCATAGGCGATAGCCCATCTCTCCTGACTCACCATAGCCAAGGAATATGCATTTAATGCTCTTTGGATCCAATTTACTCCTCTTGTCCTTGGGCACATGGCAGAATGCCTCACATCCAAAGACACGGAGATGCGCATAAGAGGGTGGCTTACCAGCCCAAACTTCCTCTGCAACCTGGAAATCCAATCCACTGGAAGGCGATCAGTTTATGACATGCACTGACGTACTAACTGCCTCAGCCCAAAAACTCGGGGGTAGGCCTGCATGGCTAAGCATAGAGCGCACACGCTCTTGAATAGTCCTGTTCATGCGCTCAGCCAAACCATTCTGGGGTGGGGTGTAAGGGGCGGTCAACTGACACTTAATACCCCTGTCATCACAAAACTGCTCAAAAGCATGCGAGACATATTCTCCCCCATTATCTGTCCTAAGGCATTTCAGCCTATACCCAGTCTGGTTCTCAACAAGAGCAAGCCATCTCTGAAAAATTGCCAAGACATCGGACTTCTGCTTTATGGGATAAGCCCACACTTTCCTAGAAAAATCATCAATGAAGGTAACGAAGTACTTCGCGCCACCCATAGACATGCAAGGCATAGGCCCACAAACATCGGAATGCACCGATGCCAAGGGCTCACTCATGCGTGGCCTACCCGATTTCTTATGCGTAGACCTATTCTGCTTACCATAAAGACAATGATCACACGAGTCAAAACATGCATAATCCAAAGGCGGAAGATACTGCAAACCAGATAACATTTTCATTCCTTTCAAAGACATATGCCCCAAACGGGCATGCCAAAGTGATACATGTGGGATAGAGCCCACTGCCAAAACATGGTCTACAGAAGACCCAGATACAACAAGAGGATAGAGGCTGCCAGCCTTGGCGCCTCTAGCAAGCACAAGTCTGCCTTTGGTAATCTTCCAGGCAACTGTCCTGCATCATCCAACTGTCCTGCAGACATAAGACTACGCGTAAGCGCAGGTACATGACGTACATCCCTGAGCAAAAAGGAACTGCCAGTGGAAAACTGCAACTGAATATCTCCACAGCCCACAATATCAAGAGACCTGTCATCTCCAAGTCTGACTGATCCAGACACAGTATGGTAAGAGTGAAACCACTCACGGTAAGGCGTCACATGGAAGGACGCACCTGAATCCAATAACCAGCACTGTGCATACATACTAGGTGTCTCAGTCAAGTGTGAAGCATCAGAAGAACTAGCTGCAAGTATAAACTCATCACCACCATCGGACTCTTCAGTCTGGGTGACATTAATTTCCTCAATCTTGACGTTGGACTTCGCAGGTACTATGCTGCGATCAGAGGACTTCTCCTGCACTTTATCTTTCCCCTTATCCTTGCGCTTCTCATTGCGCAACTCATGACACTGTGGTCTAATATGGCCCTTTTTCCCACAATGATGACAAGTGACATTTGCATTGCGTCCACGCGACTTACTACGCGACTTGCCACCACGAGATTTAGACCGACCCTTCTGCGGTTCACGGCCTCGGCCATTACCACGGTCATACCTGTCATTCCTGCCTCTAACTGTCAAAGCATGACTACCACGAGAGGCATCCAAGTTTTTGCGATTCACCTCTTCCTGAAGAAGAGCACTCTCAACATCTGCCAATTTTAGAGTAGCACTAGAGGCACAAAGGGCAGTGCGGAATACATCCCATGACTCATTCAGAGTTCCAAGCAAGAAAAGAGGAGTTACTTCCTCTCCAAAGGTGATATCCTGCGAAGTCAGGTTCTTCAGTATAGCATGGAACTGGCTCAAGTGAGCAGACATAGTCGCATTATCCTTCATGCGCAGATCCATAAGCTGCTTCAACCAGTACATCTGACTCGTCGGACTTTTCTTATCATAAAGATTCTTGATCTTATTCCATAGATCCCATGCACTCTGTGCTTCCTCAAATACATTATAATGTACCTGTTCAGTGAGAGACAATACAATCGTGGACTTGCATAGCTCATCAAGTTCAAGCCAGTCGTCATTGTCCATAGTTTCAGGCTGCTCCCCACTCAACCGAAGTGGCTTAATCTGAGATTTCTGCACCAAAACCTGCCATATTTGACTCTTCCAATAAGAGTAGTTGGTACCATCCAACTTTGTAATGTTAAAGATGGCACTATCATGCGAAGATGACGCCATTATGCAGGCTGGAAATGCCCAAACAGTCCAAAACTGCTTGCTGTTTTACTGCAGAAACTGCCCAAAAATGACCAAAACGGGGTCCAAAGGGCGAGCAAAGTGTGCCAAAAGTGGCTGCCCACTTAGTACTAGGTGCGGTACACCAAATCAGGATATTTCAGCATGAAAAGTACACCTCAGTCCACCAATAACTGCTTGCTGTAATAAATTGCAGGTATGCAGTCTAGAGAGCAAACTGTCCCAAAATAGGATCCAATGTCAAGCAAACAATGCTAGGTCCAAAGCCGGCATGAAATGGACATAAGCAAGGCCAATGACAGTGAAAAGAACATGAGCTCAACACCAAGCATGTCAAAATAACATCTGCCAGTGAAAGGCACACCACCAGACACTCTAGGCAAAGTGTTCCTGTAACTGCCAAAACCTGACACAAATAGGTATGTGCTCAAAGAGAAAGATCCAAATATGAGACTCAGCTCATAAGCATCCTGTGAACCAAGAGTACATCAATGCATATCCATAAAGATCGGAGTATGATCCCAAAGTCTCAATGTGTATGTAGCTGCTCAAGACATAAACTGCTCCAAATACATGTAAGTGCTCCAATAGCATGCAACTGTCAAAGGTCAAGAAAGCATGTAAAATGCTCCCACTGGCACAAAAGGCGTACAAAGCGAGCTCAGAAGCTCAAACAACCCAAGAGAAAGCACCAGTGATAAGTGACCATGCCAATGCATCAAGCGCATCCGAGAGAGCATGACATACATGAAGCACCGGTCGTATTAACCATGAAGCAATACATAAGCCCAAATAAGCTCTCGGTCAACTCAATGACATCCAAATAGCAACCAAGATCAGTGATCAAGTAAGCCGGGAATGCTCAAATACATCCAAATCCAAGCTCCAAATGTCGGTATCGCATACACGAACCAAATAGCATATGTCACGAACCAAAGCATGTAATGCAAAAGCCTAACTGTCAAGCAGAGACATGAGGCATAGGCGGTCCACGAGCATGCCGAGTCGGTCCAAATGCCAATGAAGACGGAGCTAATGCGAAGCTCAAAAGCATCCCATAATCTCATACATATGCTCCAAGTCGTCCCCAAATGTCAGAGATATCATGCCAAAGCTCAAAGCATACATCCGGTATCGGTAGGTAAGTGCCAAAGCATGTAAAGTACCTTCAGCCCACTGTTATTCCAGCATGTATTTACTGTTCTAAACAGTAGATTTCAGCCCCAAATTCAAGCCAAAATCATGGTCAAACCAAATGCATACATCCCCAATACATCCGGGTAGGAAGTAGACCGCATACGGGCATCAAACAAGGTAACCGGAGTAGAGTATAAGCATTAAATGCCAATGCCAAGTGTGGCTGCCCTGTTTCCAGCACTGTATAACAGTAAATAACAGTCCCAAATAAGCCAATATTTCAAGCCAAAATCATGGCATAATCATGTGCATACATTCCCAAGGCACTAGGCATCATGTAGACCGCATACGGGCATCAAATAGCACAACCGGAATGGAGTATAAGCAACAAATGCTAATGCCAATGGTGCTGCCCTGTTTTCAGCCTGTTATGACAGTTTATGACAGTCCCAAATCTGAAGAAATCAGCCCCGAAAGATCAAGACCAATGCCCAAAGCTTTAATGACATCAAACATGAAGTCTATAGCCCTCTTGATCAAGGTAGAGAGCAAGAAGCAATGGCCAAGTGTGGAGCTGAAGTAGATGAGTGCTCACAGCCTGGAAAAAATGATGCAATCTACCCTGTTGGTGCTGAACTTGCTACTGCTCCACATGGGCTGAAAAGGGGGTAATGGGGGGCTCAATGATGGCCCAAGGTAGGCACATACCAAGCCATGAAGGCCCAATGCAAAGGGGAGGGAAAATATGAGCTATGGAGCTCAAGAAGAGTGGCTGCCCTTTGTTCCTGCCCTGTTTCAATCTGAGAATACACTCAAATGCCTGCAAATGCTGAAGCAATACCTCAAGGGCAAGGCCCTGATGAAGCTCAAGAAGGCCAGGATGGAGCTCGGGAAGCCGGGGAGAGTCGGGAGCTCAAGAGGTCGGCTATGGCTGCCGGGATGGAGACCCAATGCGTGAAGCGAGTCGATGCGAAGGTCGGGAAGCACCGAGTCGAGCTCGAGCAAGAGAATGCCAAGCTCTGATACCAGTTGAAAGGTGAGAAGGATCGAAGCTTGCACGCGAGCTATGGCGGGAGAGCAAGAGCAAGAAAGAGAGAGACAAGAAATGGGAACTCCAACAGTCACAATGTGTGACCGGGCCTTCCTTTATTCAAACTGTCACTAAAAGAATAAAGAATAAAGTGACGTGACGGGCGCCCGCCACCTGCAGTGTGCAGTGGCGGGTACTGTCAGTGTAGTAATACACGGGGCGGCACGGCGGAGGCGCCTTTACCCCCAACATTAACATAGTTGGTGATTAAAAGAAGATTCATGCATGGCAATGATTTTACCTTTGAAGAAGATAGATAGGATGATCACGAGAGTGGTGTGTTACAAGGAGATGAGATGTCTAAAAATGAGAATATGATAAACCAACAGCTAGTCGTTGTTTTGAAAAGGGCAAGAAAAATCATTTGGCAATTGTGCAAGTGTCATCAAGGAAGGCTATTGAAATGAACAAGTGATCCTTCAAGTATGCTTGGGTGCTCGATAAGATCAAGGTTGAGTGGGAGCATGGTATTACAATTAATATTGCTATCTAGAAGTTTGAGACCACTAAGTACTATTACATTGACATAGATGATCATGGCCATCATGATTGCATCAAGAACATGATTACTAGAACTTCATTGGTTGATTACATTGTACACATAATTGTCACCACCTCTTGTGGTTTTGAGGCCGGTATTTCAAAGGCTGTGGACAAACACATGACCATACCTTGTTTGCATTCACACTTTGTGTGAAACAAATGATTTGCTATTGCAACAAGCATTTGGTCTAATCTTGTCTCAAGAGCTCGTTCACCATCACCAAATCTTAAATTCCAACCATGCAAAAGCATAAGACTCACATCAACATTGTGGTAATTGGACATGTCTACTTCGACAAGCCAACTACCATTGGCCACTTGTTCCACAAGCTTGGAGGTGTTGACAAGCATGAGATTGAAAGGTTTGAAACATATGCTTTTTTTAGCATTATGTTCTTGAACATTCACAAGAAAAGTCATCAATTTTAGTGCCATAAGAAGATCCAAGAGATGGAGAGGCATTTTTAAAAAAAGAAAAATAAATTGTGAAAAGTAATATTGCTTTTCATATAAGTTTAACAATGTAAAAGCTTTAAGCTTTTAAGATCATGTTGTATGTAAAGGGGATAAATTTAGATAAAGGGAGAAGTCTAGGGAGTAGGGGTGCTTTTCTTATCATAAAAATATGTTTGTAAGAGAAGAGGAGGGTCACACAAAAGAAAAATCGGATTGAAGAGGCTAAGGACTTATGTTGAGATCTTTGGATCATATGTTTGTGGCTTCACAAACTTTTCAAATTGAGATAAATAAGTTTATTTCTTGGTGGTTGCCTATGCTTTACATTGTATGTGTTTTGTGGCTACAAGAGGCATAAGTGTTATTAGTTTGCTCGTGTTTGGAAATTTATCTTGTTGAGTTCCATACTTTGACAAAGCCATTCTTTTTTCCGCATTCCTTTTCTTTCGTGTCTTTGAATTCTGTAAGCATTGAAGTGACATTTGTTTTAGGTGCCCACATTAAGGAGTGTCAATTTGACTTTGTTTTGTGATTTGTGATTGTTTGCTTGAGAAAGTTTTCAATGGCCAATTATTTTTCTAAATTTCAAGGTTTAAAAGGTGAGAATCCTCAAGGATTCCTTGAAAAAAATGAGATTGGATGCATAATCTATCATATCATTGACCCGACCTTGAAACTTCAAATTTTCTAAAATTTAATTATCGGATGAAGGTAGAAATTAGTTTGAGGATTATGAAAAAAGTTTGAGACTGAGAAATCCCCTTATTTCTTTAGAACACGAAGCTACCAAATAGGCAATTCGATTGAAAGAAACTAAGATGTCTTAAGATCTCTGGCGGAAGATAGAACTTAGCCAAAAAGAAGAAGAAGACCAGACCATAGAATATTTTACCTTAGAATTCACTCGACTTTGGGATCATTGGAACATATCTCTAGACATAAGAGCGAGAGTACCTAAAATGTTAAAAGTAAAACATCTTGTTGAAATTTTACAAGGAGAGATGATAATTAAATTAAAAATGAAGGAACCAAGCACTTTTGAGAAAGCAGTAATGATTGTGATTGAAAAAGAAGAAAAAATGAGAAACTGAAAAGAGAAACCAAAATTTGTAAGGGGATGGCCAAAACCATTAGCTATTAGTAAGACAAAATGCATAACTAGCTCCTGAGGAGGTAGATCAATTGTCTGAGCAAAGGCAAAACATGAGGTTGGAAGCTTTGAGAGGATGGCCGTGGGGAAGAGGTAGTGGGGAACCTATAGGACAAACTAGTCAAGAAAATTCAGGAGAAGGAAGAGAAGGAAATGGAAGAGGTTATATCAGGAGACCAATGACTTGTTATTAATTAGAGATATAGATCACATAAACACAAATTGTCCTTATCCACCTAGAGCAAGAGGGGATATGTATTGTTTACTACCAAATCTTCCAAATAGACAAAACGATTATGGTATAGAGATTAAAGAGCATACCACATCTCAATCACCGAGACCAATGAAATAAGAGAAAGTAAAAACTGTCATAAATTATATTCTTCTTGAAAATAGAAGTGAATAAAATAAAATAATTGATGTAATGCTTGCAACCAAGAGGAGGAGAGATGTAGAGAGAGAGAGAGGAAGCTAAAACTAGTGTTAACCCCAACACGAAGGAAGCAAAAAGAAGTGGAAAAGACGCACGGCAAAGGCGGAAAAAAGATAGCCCGACTGAAGAAAGAAAAGGAGAAAAGGCCAAAAAGCGCAAGGGCAACCTTAAAAGTCCAAGGCAAAGGCAAAAGGGAAAAGGCGCATTTTAAAATAAAAAGGCGCACCCTGAAATCTTGTAAAAGAGCGCCGGGCTCTCACCCATGCAATTTGTAAAGGTAGACAGGCAGTGGAAAGGAAGCTAGGAAGATAGAAGGACAATGGGAAAAAGGGCCTAGGCTACGGCTGGCCATGTAAAAAGGGAAAAAGGGGATGACCGCCCAAAAGGGATTTAGGGTTTTGTATATAAAGTTGAAAAGTGAATGAGAAGCTCATTCTTGTGTGTGGCCAAAAGTAGCTCTCCTCTTCTTCTTCTTGTTCTTGCTTGCTTGAGCTTGTGCTTGAGAGAGGGAGTGTGAGAGTGTGAGGGAGTGAGTGTGTGAGGGTGAGGGACCGAGGAGGAGAAGCTCTCCATCTTCTCCTCTCTTCTTCTATTCTCTTCTCTTCTCTTGTCCCACCGCTTGAAACAATAAGCGGTCCGTGGGTCTTGGCGGTTGAGTGAAAGCTCCCACATTTTGGTTCCGTTGCTGGGACAAACGGATTCAAGCCTTGAGCGCTTGCGCGCTTCGAATCGAGCATTGGAGTAGGGTTTTCCCCGAACCGGTGCTTGAGGTAGATAGGTAGGAAGTGAGGGGGTTGAAGAGGGTATTCGATCTCCTTGGCAAGTAGGTTTTTTGCTTTCTGAGATTTATGTTGTGGAATGGAGTAGTGTAGGCATTTACTTTGTGTTTTGGATGCATTTAGGATAGGAAAAAACAAAGAAAAAGAAACAAACAGTAGGGTTTTCTGTTGCCGTATAACAGGCTAAAACAGGGAAACAGGGGACCAGATTCAAGTTCTAGGTGAGACAGGGACATGGAACTAGCTGGGAGGTTCTACAGTGCTAGGAAAGGACCTTAAGAGGCCTGGGAGGCGAGGACAAACCTCAGTTCCTTGGTTTGCCTTGTGTGTGTGTGTGAGAGAGAGAGAGAGAGAGAGAGAGAGAGAGAGAGAGAGAGAGAGAGAGAGAGAGAGAGAGAGAGAGAGAGAGAGAGAGAGAGAGAGAGAGAGAGAGAGAGAGAACTTCTGGTTCACAGAACGAGGAAACGTTGCCCCGATTTCTAGGCATCGGTGATTTGTGCTACTCCAGGTGAGTCTGGTGTTTTCCAACAAGTGCCCTGATCAGATCTAGAAAGTCTGTGGTGATTGTGTGTACCAGACAGTGAGGAGGGGTCAAATGCATGGGAATCGCGCCCGTCGCCGACGCACTTGAACCAACTCGCAGTGGTCCGATTGACCACTCGAGTTCTGGAGTCAGACTGTTCGATTTCCAGAATCGGACCGCCCGACTGAGAGTGAGTCGGACTAGTCTGGTCCGATTCCCAGAATCGGACTAGCTCGGAATCGGACGTGCCACGTGGCACTCGGACCAATCCGTCCGACTCGGACACTCGGACGAGTCCATAATCGGACCACCCAGAATCGGACCAGCCCAGAATCGGACCAGCTCAGAATTGGACCCAGCCATAATCGGACCACCCTGTCCGATCCGATTCCCAGAATCAGACCACTTGAAAATCGGGCCACTTCTTGATCCGATTCCTAGAATCGGACATGACCAAAATCAGACCATTGGTCCGATCGGACCAACCCAAAATCGGACGTCCGATTCTGATAATCGGACTCCTGAAAATCGGACATCTTAGAATCGGACCAAAAAACTGTCAAAATCGGACAGGTATCCAGAACACAAGTTCTGACGCATCTAAACCCCGAAATTGACCCTAAAGGCTACGTAGAGCTAAAGGCACATCACAGATCCTCACTAGGCTAGAATTTAGAGTACGAAGTTCAAAGTTTGGCTATAAACGGCCCTCCAAATTGTGCATGGCTTTTACCGTAACGGCCCTGCGGGCTGGGGGGATTGCCCCCCCCTCGGACCCCCGCAGAGGTGCCCCCTCCACACCTCCCCCGAGTAGGTTGGAGAGAAAATGTGCGCCGTGACAGGCCTCGCAAATTGGACCCTAGTAAAGCAATGGCTCTGCACCAGCATGGAGTCTCACTTGCAATAGAGCACCCAAAAGCCCATACCCGAACAGAGAGAAACAGAGACCCTAGAACCTCAATGGGCCAATCTAGCCATCAAGGGCAAAAAGGCCACACCACAAGTACACATGTACATTGTGTTCAAACCATGTCTAGTCAGAGCAAAATGCAACTTTAGCAAGCTACAAATGCGAAGATGACTAGACATGACACTCTTGACGAGAGATGTACCTTGAATAGCACTACACTGACGATCCAAGACAGCAGTGGAGAATCCACATCTGGTTGTGGAGTTGAGAACTCAAGGGCATCTATCAGAAGGCTTAAATTTACAAGCCAGGACCCGGAAGATGAAGACATAGTACCACCTGCTTATCTTAGGGTCAAACTCACCGTAAAAAGAGAGCATACTATTGATACTCTAATTGATGAAGGAGCAGATTTTAATATCTTGACCTATGAATCATGGACCCAACTAGGCCAACCAGAGCTCACACCGACTAATGCAACTCTTAGCCCTTATGGGGGACACCCAGAAGCACTCATAGGGAAGTGCAAAATCCTTGCGACAATTGAAACGGAAAGCTTGCCTATCCTATTTCATGTTCCTCCAAAAAGTGCTAGCTGCAGGAAAGAAACCCTCCTAGGAAGACCCTTCAAAAGGACAACCAAATGTGAGGCTGACTATGTAGCACAGAGGATACACTTAACACTACCGGGTGTGAGGATAGTCACCATCTTTAGCAAGGGTGACCTCATCGAACCTCAAGGGAAAGGCAAGGAAGGTGATGACATAACAGTCACGCCTACAAACGAGGGCAAGGACTTGTTGGAAGAGTTGATACAAGCACATGTCGAACAACGAGAACCAGTGAGTGAGGCCATGCCGGAAACAAGAAGATCAAGAGACAAGGCCAAGGACAGGGTTTGGACTCACAAATATCATAGAAGACCACGAAAGAAGCCCAAGCCTTATAGGCGAAGGCATCAATGGAGAGCTAGCATAACGCCGCGATGGATATCCAAAGCGTTGCTTCGTGCTCAAGGGTATTATGCAGACAACCAATGGATTTGGGTACCAAAACCCCTGCTAAATGGCCTCTATCAGCTGAAGGCCAGAGTGCCTCAAAAGCACGGCACAGGAGGAAATCTAAGAGAAACTCTAGGTCTCAAGGCAAGAAACCAGACATGACTATTCGAAGGAAAGAGCCCCAGCCTAGCATGCTAAATAGATAGATGTCATACGTAGCCATTGAGCAGGCACGCAAATCGTTAGCGCCCAAAAAGCCTTTGATTCCCCAAGGGGAGAACAAGCATCATAGTCACAACATTGCTCAAGGCAAGGCTGATCGCTCAACAAAGCAAATGGCACAATCGTTTAGTAACTTCCAGCAGATCATTCAGCGAGTGCCAAGTCCACCCAGGAGTCCTAGATCTCCTATGCCCTCTTCTCCCAAACAGACACAGGAAGCACCACAACAGTTGTCAAGGGCGACTGCTCAATTCCAATCTCTATCTCCATCTAAGCTTCCAATCGTCAAAGAGGTGGGACATGATGCCATCTGTAGCTCTCAACCCAAGGATATACCTGAGCCACCTAATGCGACTAGATCAGCTCATGTTCGATCTACACAAATGAGTGCTCAAAGGCCAACGAAAGACACAACCACTTCTGATCACCCTCAGGACTTGACACCACAATCCACCAAGGGTAGCCAGCCCACTGAACTAGTTGCTACTACTTCCAATCCGGGATCACAGTAGTCACAGCCCTTGGCCGTGACAATGCCCCTTGTGGAACGTGTCCTTAGTAGTTTACCTATGGAGGAGGTGTCGCAACCAAATCCCTCAACAACTCCAGCACTTTCTAAGTGCCTAAAGCCTAGGACGGGGGAGTTAAATGCAAGGGAGTTGGTTGAAAAGCTAGACTCTCCGAAAAGGGCGGAAGTTGTGCCCTCACAACCGGGCAAGGCTATTCAGCAAACCACGGCTATGCCCCATAAGGACACACTAGAGAAGGGAAATGCTGAGGCCCGACCAAGCACATCAACGGTCGATATAGCCCAGGGTCCTGAGTTGTTGAGAGAGGCACTTTCATTGACCAAGAAAAAGAGGAGAAAGCAGAGAAAACAACAACAGATACAGGTGGTTGTGGACACCAAGAACATTGAGATGAAGGGCATTGGAGAGCTGATGAATAAAGCATTGAGTCCACCCACCAATAAACCCACTGATACCTCTCCTAATAGCGGTGAAACCCTAGACACATCCGTGTGTTCTGAGAAACCAAAGCAACCGTTGCCATCAACAGTTGCTTGCAACACTCTATCCACTGACAATAGAACTCGCATTGATCAATAAAGAGTGGATACAACGCTGTCATAACAGGGTGACAAATCTATACCAGTCACATCCGAGAAGAACCATGATGAAATAACAACAAAACCTCAGGAGAAACGTGAGAACCCCAAGAGCATAAGAAGACCTAGCATGGACCAATCTTGGTCATCTAGGCCTGAGCCCCCAGCCATGCTAAAGCCTAAGGAAACTCTTAGAACTTTGCATGCGATAGCAACCGAGCAAGCCCTCATTGAACATAGAAGGGTCGCAGAATGCTTAACTGAGTTGGAGGCTAAGCTCAAGGTGGTCGCGCGTGTCTACGTCCTTGCGGACATGGGCACGATCCCCAAGGAGCAGCTTGGAGATTACTTGACCTTTCCTCTATCATGGGAAGAACAAGAACATCTTAACGGGCACTACGACAGGCTCCTGTATGAACATATGTGACTCATCCCTGACGAGGAGGCTGACGAACTGCGCTTAACCGTCACATTCAATGAAGTGCTCTGCCGACCGAATCTCGTAGACATAGAGCTACTAAAGCAACTGTCAGCAGGCCAGAGTCAATTTGAGCAGCGTTGGTGCGAAAGCCGCGTTGTAATGGCCGAACTAGGGGCTTGGTCTCAGAAGAGCGATTGGCCAAATGGTGGTCTCAAAGAGACCCAACCTACATGGCACCAACTTCCCTTTGAGTGCTCATTGACATTCGGGGTGCGGACTTGGCTGGGACTAGGCTACAGGGCCCTTTGATTGATAAGGTTCTCACCGAGGAGGAGTTACATATTCCTAGTAGACTCGGTCAAGGTTCCATACTACTCGACGTGGCAAAATATCTATCAGTATTAAGTCAGTTGCCACGAATACTAGATGCGTGTGCCACGCTCCGGTACAACCCCGAGTTCTACACTTGGTTCTTATCCTCGTGATGTGACATGGATTCATAGATATGTATATAAATAAACACCGATTTTTGTGTCACCATGTATAAACAATATCAACACACACAAGCAATGATAGTCAAGCGCAGGGAGAAGAGTCGGGTTTCACAAGCTAAGCTCCTCAGGTCCTCCTCACATCACACTTTTAAAAGTCATGTGACCAGCCCCACCTCCAAGTGAAGGGCATGCAACCCATATTGCCACCATAGGAGGCCTTGACCAACAACTTTGACGGTGTAGATAGGGTGTAGTCCCTTACTATACACCATCTTCCCTTGTTGGTCTATCCTCCCGAGGATGTACCCTGTCCCACTCCACGACAACCAGTCCACGCGACTTAGCATAAATTAATATCCGCTAATGACTGGAGGCAACACGAACATCAGCATGGGGACCGTTCCCCTACAACGAACACCGCATGCCTCACCCCTCCCCTTCTTGTCATATGCGCTTCATAAACCACACTAAAATCCCTTCTGTGCAAACAATTGTATCCTGTATCAAGGCCTAAACCCTTGGATTGCGTCTTGTAGGTTTCCTTTTGCAGCGGAACGCATGGAAAATCATGGGGATCTAGCATGCAAAGATGCTCTTCGCAGAAGGCGGGAGCATGTGGCATGCGCCCCTCCACCGGAGCGCTATGTGCCCACCATCAAGAGGTATGCCAAGAAGCGAGGCCCTAAGCGACATTGCCCAGGGCAAAGGCCGAAGAACCCTTGAGTCAAGAAAGTCGAGACTCGAAACCCGCAACAGGCCGCAACACTAATGGTGCGCACTCCCAGCTCCCGCTTGGGCCCCAGACGCTCAAAGGCAGAAAGGGCAGGCCGAGAAAGAGAAGAATTTAATGAACTATTTAAAGATATTCTGGAGACGGTAGCGGGCCGGGATTACACCATTCATATCCCGGCCGACATGTTCCCTACTCACCCCCACGGGAGTCCCACACCAGCAGAGCCCCAATCACCCGGCCATCCAGACTCGCCCCGCCTCGTACAAATCGAGTAGCCCATAATGCATAAGGGGCTGATTAAATGATAACTAGCTAGGACTTTTTGTTTTTAAATGGTTGAGTGTTCCCGACTTGTTAAGTGTTGACATGTTCCTGACTTGTATGAACTTATCATATCTGCATTTAATATATGCTACGCCTTTAGCAAAAGAAAAAGCTAATCAAGCGCATGTGAGAAATGTCTAGTCAACACCATAGAATTCAAATAAGTGATGTCTCCTTGCATTGCACTGGTTTATTATAGTTGCGGCATACACAATGCATATGCTCTCATGAAGCGACAAGTGGATGCAGGATAATACAGGTCCCTGTGCGAAAATGCTCAATGCCCAATCACTGCAACACCCACAACCCCACAGCGAGCCGCGGCAAAGCCACGCTGCCGAAAGCACCCTTGCCAATCGCCCACATTGCATGGCCCACAAAACATTCCTGGGCCACGCCCCCTTTCTAGGTCAGGCTTTATAGTTGGCTCATGGCAGTCGTTACCTCAATTGTACCAACATCGCATGTGCCACAAGGAGGGTTGCAATATCTCAAGTGTATCTCCCCCTTTCGCCAACTGCTTCTCTAATAGCGAGGCTAGGGCACCATCATCATTATACTATTCATTTTCTGAGCCTTCGAAGCTTGACATTTTCCAACCCATTGAAAGGCTGATAGCCTCAACATATTGTAATGGTTGTACTCAGGCAAAAAAAAAAAGAAAAGAAAAGAAAAGAAAAGAAAAAGAAAAGAAAAGAAAAAGAAGTGAATGGAAAAATAAGAAGCACCCACGATCACAGCACAGCACCTAGGGGTCCTCAAATTAGGTACGTTTGGTGACCTTGGTCGACCGGCTTTGTCCCTAGTCCCCTAGCCCCTTACACTCACCCACAATTGTTCAGGGCACATCAAGGGCAGGACATACCTGGGGAGCTTGTCTCGCCTAGGGTTAGACCTGTCACCCTGACCCACTTGCACAATTTTCTTTTGCACTCTGCCTTCGTATCATTGCAATTAGTAGTGATAAGCACCGCACGATTGGCCATGAAAAGTACACCATACTCATCAAGCAAGTCCAATGGTTTTCAGCAAAGTGCGGTGTCCTTGTATTCCATTATGATACATCGTGCAGTCACAATGCAAAGGATGTCTCATATGCCTTCACGCGTACTCCTTCTCCACATGGACAACTTTGCTTCATCCACGAATTGTTATGAGAAACTAGCCCACGGTCTTCTAACTATGTAATATCTAAGTATGCACGCGCACTCACATAATATTTGCACCAAAGTATATCCACAGTTTGGGTCCTCAAGTGCAAGACAATACTCTAGGCTTGCTTAGCGTTCGACCTGTCTCCCAAACTAATCAAAAGATGTCTTGTGCACGATGAGAAGCCTAGCACTACCCCTTAAGGAGAGATCACAGGTGAGGTTTTCCAATTGCAAGTATAAGGTGTTGTTTGCTCTTCATCAACACTCAACTTTGATACTTGTCCCTTACCATCCAACAAGCCCGCAAAGAATCGTCACATGTAGACTCCCCAACAAACCAACACTTGTGCTGGCCATCAATCCAATCCCCAACACAGCATAGCCCTACCACCAACTCCAACAACCTTCCACCAGCCACCTTGGCCACCACCAGGCCCCCAGGACCTTCTGCCACACCACCATCAACACTCCTCCACGGAAACCACAGGCGTCCTTGTCACCCACGTCTTCAATGCATGCTACAGCCTGCTACCTACGCCAGTGAGTGCCATGGGACTCGCACTCGTCTAGGAGGGGGGTAATGTTAACCCCAACACGAAGGAAGTAAAAAGAAGTAGAAAAGACGCATGGCAAGGGCAGAAAAAAGATAGCTCGACTGAAGAAAGAAAAGGAGAAAAGGCCAAAAAGCGCAAGGGCAACCTTAAAAGTCCAAGGCAAAGGCAAAAGGGGAAAGTCGCATTTTAAAATAAAAAGGCGCATCCTGAAATCTTGTAAAAGAGCACCGGGCTCTCACCCGTGCAATTTGTAAAGGTAGACGGGCGGTGGAAAGGAAGCTAGGAAGATAGAAGGACAATGGGAAAAAGGGCCTAGGCTACGGTCGGCCATGTAAAAAGGGAAAAAGGGGATGACTGCCCAAAAGGGATTTAGGGTTTTGTATATAAAGTTGAAAAGTGAATGAGAAGCTTATTCTTGTGTGTGGCCAAAAGTAGCTCTCCTCTTCTTCTTCTTCTTCTTCTTGTTCTTGCTTGCTTGAGCTTGTGCTTGAGAGAGGGAGTGTGAGAGTGTGAGGGTGAGGGACCGAGGAGGAGAAGCTCTCCATCTTCTCCTCTCTTCTTCTCTTCTCTTCTCTTCTCTTGTCTTGCTCGCGGCAATGGAGCTTGGAGTGTGGAGCTTGAGGATGGAGCTTGCTTGAAGTTTGCACTTGGATTGTGGAGCTACCAGAGTGCGCAAGAGAGGAGGTAACTCGAACGGCATCAAGGTAAGCTCACTACACCCGTAGATATGGATTGTGCATCGGCTATGTGAGAGGTAGCCATTAGTGCTCGGCTTGGAATGCTTGAAACAATAAGTGGTCCGTGGGTCTTGGCGGTTGAGTGAAAGCTCCCACAACTAGTAAGGCTAGTGAGGAAAGAGGGAGAAAGGTAAATAAAGAAGAGAAGAAGGAGAAGAAAGAGGCAGATAAATCAAGAGCACTTAGAAAACATTATCATGCTTCTAACATTCCAATTGGGGAAAGGAAAAATGACTATGACCTGAAAAGAGATATGATGGATAGGAAGGCGAATATATCTTTTGCACAGTTAATGAAGTTGTGTCCTAGAATGAGAGGAAAATGAAAAAAATTAGTAAACATGAAGGCAAAGGAAAGAAAGAGTGGAACCATGACAGTTTTGAGTGTAGAAGAGTTACCTTATATTTTTCATGTG
This sequence comes from Lygodium microphyllum, assembly GCF_053477565.2. Classification (NCBI taxonomy): domain Eukaryota; kingdom Viridiplantae; phylum Streptophyta; class Polypodiopsida; order Schizaeales; family Lygodiaceae; genus Lygodium; species Lygodium microphyllum. Next base: position 151,485,218 of record NC_141136.1, on the reverse strand, counting down.
GTTTATGCATGGTATAAAAATCAAAACATAGAAGAAGCATATATTGATGAAGGAGCACAAGTTTGTGTGGTTACTGAGGCTTGTATATAGTAGTTTGGTCTTTACATTATCGATGGATCAAAGTTTTGAATCAGGGTTGCTAATCATGCTAAAGTGAGGTGCTTAGGCATAATTCTAAATTTGGCAGTCAAGGTTTATGGTGTAGCTACGAAAATTGATTGTCATATTATGCCATCAGGGTTGGGGGCTTTTCCTCTTATTTTAGGTATATTGTGGCTCAAGGAAGCTTGTGCAATACAATATTGGGAAAGAGGAACCATAATGATTTATGATTATAGAGGAATAGCAAAAAGGTTTGATATATCTTCAAGAAAGGAACTGGTAGATGAGGATAATAGTGAAGAAGAATAGGAGGAGAAGAGTGATAGTACTGAGGCAGATGATAGTGAGGATGAGAGTTCTAAGAGTGATTCTGATCGAGAAGTGTCATCAATTGTAGTAGAATTAGTAAATTTTGAGAGAGATGGGGGGAGACGAGAAAATCAAGACTATCTTTTTTTAAAAATGATAGCCTTGACATACCTGAGTGTTTGAGAGATGAAGAGAGGATTGAAGAGGATCTTTAACAAATTTTAGAGGACCTTAAGGGGGAGGACTTGGAAATTGGAAGTTTAATGATGACATTGAGGATTTGGATTTGTTATCTTAAGAGATGGATGTGGTTGAGTGTGATAGCGAGTTTCTAGCTGTAGAAGCTTGTCAAGAGAGTATTGAGGTTATGGATTGTGATTCTTATTGTGATGATATTGTTGTTTGTGACTTGGTTGAGACTTGTTTGGTTTCTTGTGAGCTGCTTGATGATAGTTTGAGTAGCCTTAGAAAGGCTTTTGTTTGTGATGTTTCTGACATTATTTTGAGTAGACCTAACCTCATACTTCTTGATGCATGTATTGATGCTTGTTTGGTTTATTTAGGCAACAATGAAGAAGAAAAAACTTTGTCAGATAGTACTGTAGTTTCTTTAAGTTCTCCTAGAAAATTTTATGCTTTTTGTGATGACCTTGATTGGGGTTTTGAGGATCCTGAGAGTGACATTGATGAGAAAATGAGAGAAAATTTGAGTAAGGCTTTGTAAAGAATTGAAATATTCAGGAAAAAGAATTCTAAAACTAGGAAAAAGGAGATGGAAGGTGATTGTGAGGTGGCGAGTTAAGGAGTATTTGGATGAGATTTTATGACCCAAATTTTTTGCCTTGTGATGATAATGTTTGTGATATTTTTAACATAGAAGTTTCTTTAGATTCTTGTGAGGTTTCTCCTAGAATTGTTTGTGAGGATGTTCTGCAAAGGGTTAACATTTTTATGTGTAGTGCAGGCTGATCATTGGAGTCATGTATTGTTGATAAGTTGTGTGATTTGGATAGGTGTCCTAAAGTGACTATATGTCTTGATGAGAATGGTACATGTGATGTTGTGAGTCAAGAGGTGATTTAGATTGATGTGTTTGATGATATGATAAATTTTTTTGTTGAAATGGGAGATTTTTTTCTAGCATATTGTGATGAAGTTTTTGTTTGTTTGAATGTGTGGACTAAGTTTGGCATTAAAGAAAGGGTTGAAACCTTGTTGAATAACTCTAGAGTTGTCATGTTTGTTCTTAGGGTGGATGGGAGGGATATGAGGATTGTTGTGGATGACGTGTTTTTTATTGATAGTTTGGGTTGTTTTGAGGCTTTTGGATTGGAAAATTTTGATGATTTTGAAGAGAATATTATTGATGGATTTTGTGCTCATTGAGGAGTTGCTTGAGAGTGATGTGACATTGATTTGATTTGATATTGTTTTAATTGGGAAGCTTGGGGATAGATTTTTGGACTTGCTTTTTGATTGGCCTATTAATGTTTCATCCTTTTATGATAGGTACTACTACGAATAAATGTTTGGGGGAGGGCTAAATATAGCACACGTTTTCACGTAGAGTGAAAACCCCTAGTGTTGTATCTTATAGGTAGGATTTTTTGTGCTTGATTATTTATGTGACAATTTGTCTTGTTATTTTTAAGCTAAATATTTAGTGTTTGCTTAGAGTAAGATTTATTTTTGTCATTATTCAAGATCTCTCATGCTTGAGAACTTGATTGTCTTAGTGAAGTTTGGTGTTTAGTTTACTTAGACAAATTGAAGCTAGATTTTGATTATAGTTGTTGGACATCCTAAATCAAGTATCCTTCTTGTTGTTGATATCTTTACACATCACGAGGATTATGGGTCAACGCGAGGACTTCACGTTACACTTGTTCAATGCATGGCACTCAAGGGTCGCCTCCTGATTTTTTTCAAATACTTCTATGCCATGGGTTGGGCCAATGTACTCTTTGCACCATCGTTGAGCACTAGTACATCATGATGCCTGCTATAGCTATATGCAATAAATTTGAGATTCACGCACACTTAAGGGAGCCTCTTCATTGTGCATCCACCATGTTTCTTGCACACATGGAGTTGGGATGTTTATCATAGAATTAGAATCTCAAGATGAGTGGGAAAGGTGATTGGGTGAGTTTGAGGGTCATGAAGGACACCCCTACTTGTGAGAAGGGCCATTTACTTAGTCATAGAGTCTAACATTTTTTTTCCATTGATTAATGAGAGATGAGATTAAAGATTTAAACTAATCGAGGAAATGTGTTTGCATTTTGCATAGACACTTGTAGATAGGCTAGCCAATGTTAGTTTTTTTTGTGCATTTCATAGATTGTATGTGTGCATTGGGGAATTCAATACAAAACAAGAAGCCATGCGAGAGACTGGAAGATCTAGTGACTATTTAAAGAGTAGTGGAATAGTAGGTTCCATGATGGAATAGAAAAGCTAGTTAATGGGCTGTCACGTCTTTGAAATAATGGCGAAGAGTAGGGACCATGATGGAATAGAAAAGCTAGTTAATAGGATGCCACCTCTTTGAAATAATGGCCTAGCTTTGTAGGGCACATGTGGATGTAAGCTTCGAAGAGAGGTGAGTTGGAAGAGATGAGATGTTTGAAGGAGAAGGGCAAGAAAAGGCGTCCGACGACAATAGTGCAAGTGCCATGAAGGAAGGCGACTGAGATGAACAAGCGATCCTTGAAGCAGGCTTGGGTGCTCGATAAGCGTCAGGCTGAGTGGCACTACAATTGATATGGCTCTCTGGACACAAAGTACTAGTGCATCGACATGGATGCTCCTCGCCATCGTGAGAACATATGATGATTACTGGAACTTCGCCTCTTATCATGAAAATTAGTTTATGAGATGAGGGGAGGCTAAGGGAGGGCTTATCTTGAGAGCTTTGGATCCTACGATCATCAAGACTTGTGGGAAAATTATATATGTGGCTTCATCAACTTTTCAAATTGAGGCCAAGAAGTTTATTTCTTAGTGGTTGCATATGCTTTACATTGTATGTGTTTTGTGGCTATAAGAGGCATAAGTGCTATCGGTTTGCTCATTTTTGGAAATTTATCTTGTTGAGTTCCGTACTTTGACAAAGTTCTTCTTTTTTTTGACACCCCTTTTCTTTCATGTCTTCAAGTTGTGTGAGAAGATTTTTTCTGATACTAACTGAGCAAGTGTAATAGAAGTTCAATACATGGCCATATGAGGTGTATGCATTACCAATAACAAGCTAACAAAGGTAGGTGCAAGGCTCAAAGCATATATCAAATCAGCCCAGTAATAAACAATTGAATCCAAATAGTATGTGAGAGTATAGATATAAAGCAATAATCACATGAGTTCAATGGAATGAGCTCAAGCTCAACTGCATAAATCCAAAGCTCTATGCAACATCCAAAGTAGTGCAAGTAACTCCCATTGGAACTAAATCGAATGCCAAATTAGCAATGCAAGCTTAGAACATCATTGAGGAGGAAGGCAAACAATGCCTATTGGATGCCAAGTGCCACAAGAGCTAGAAGAGGGCTACCAATGTCTATAGGAGAAGCAAGGAAGACTAGGCCTAAAACAAGCGCAATTCATGTTGATATGCTACTGGTGTCTACTACCAATGCTGGGCAAGAAGAGGCACAATGGGAGCTTCAATAGGTCCCAAAGAATCCCTAAAACAAGCCTCAAGTGGAGGGTACAAGCCAGGTGTAGAAGGTAGAACTCAATACACACCTCAAGGTAAGGAGCCATGGCTACCATTGATGAAGAGCTAAAGCCTTCAAATCTAGGCTGAAGCAAACTAAAGAATGGAAGAGCTCCTCCATCTCAATTTTGATACCAGTTGTTGAAGGGATGAAGGCCTCAGTGGAAGCCCATGGGTAGAAGCAAGAGCTATGATGGAAGAGGGAAGAGAGCAAGAGCAAGACATAGGATGTGGGAACTCCAATATTCACAATGTGTGACCACCCTTCCCTTATTCAAATATCATTGAAAGAATAAACAATGAAGTGATAGTGATGGGTGCCCACTACATGTAGCATGCACATATGTGCTAGTACTATTGGTGTAATGAATACATAGGCAATTAGGCAGGGATGTCTTTGCCTCCAACATGGACTTAGTGTATTCTCTTCACAAGGAACGCCAATTTAAACTTCATGCAATAACTTATAAACATGGATATTCCTTACAACAAGAGCTCTATTAGCCAGCCATATGCATTTTATCTTTTAGGAGCATAGAGGATGTGAGCAAAATGTAAGAGAGGGGGACTTAATAACAGGGAAATACTAGCTACACTGGCTGGTATATAAGGTGAGAGAGACTTAATTTTTGGACATCAGATAATTAATACAAGTCTTCTTTCTCCTTCACCTTGCTCTCCAAGCTTCCATGTCTTCCCTCTCTCTCTTCTTGTCTTTCTCTCTCCATTTCTAGTCTTTCTCTCTCCTCATACCTGTCTTTCTCTCTCTTCTGCTCTTCTTCTTCTTCTTCTCTGCAATCTTCTCTCTCTTCTTTCTCTCTCCCAGTCCCTCTCCTTGACAATTGGCATCAGAGCCTAGGTTCTTGGTCCCAGTTAGTCTTTCATTTTACCCAATTACAACTTTCTAGTCACATGGAATTTTGACTCACAGGTACACATGTACAGGGAGCAGTAGGGGAGTTTCCAAAGATTTTTGGACCACAAGGACTGCAGGCAAGAGCATTAATGGTGGCTTGGACCAAGTTTGGAGGAAGGAAGACCAACTTTGGCAACTCGTGGGCCATTTTTGGCCCATTTTGAAGGTAAACTCTTAGTAACTGTGGTTACAAGAGTTAGACGAAAGTCTAGTTGGGGTTACTTTTCAGGGAGACTCTTCTCTCTCCCTCTTTCTCAAGCTTCTTGCAAGCTCCCATGGAGGTAATCAGCCCCAAACCTGGCTCTCCCTCTTCCATGGAGTTTACCTTCCTTCCCAGGGTTTTCTTAAGCCGCTGAGCTACAAGGCAAGTGGTGGAAGTGCTGTATGGTACCTCCTCTCCCCTCCAGGTAGCCCCCCGCATTTTTCGATGCAAAATGCGGGCTGATTCCAGGCCAGAATGACAGCACCACAGGCTTCCTCTCCTTCTTGGCTCTCATTCCTAGCTTTTTACAGGTCCTTTGGGCAAGATTGAAGCCTCCTTTCTCATCTTCTTGGACTTCTCTTGCACGTCAGAAACCTTGATCATGTGCAGTCCATGGCAGGCATGAAAACTTGGCATCAAGCTCAAGAATCTTGAAGATTTTGGTCTCTTCTTGGTCCCGGGGGTTCACTCTTCAAGCCTAGCTCAAGATTTGGCCATCAAGAAGCATGGGAAGAAGATTAGAAGCAAGATTTGAAGACATGCATTTGTGGGTAGCCATGGCTATGGAAGTAGAGCTTCAATTTCATCAAGAGCTCTTCATGGGAAGATCCTAAGCCATCCTATCTCCAAGCTGTAGCCACATTGGAGCTCATTCTCAAGATTTGAAGGCTTCTTGAAAGCAAGAAGGCATTATGGAGTGCTCATTTGGAAGGAATCCTTCTCTTGATCAGTCTATGCAAGCAATGCTCTTCCCCCATTGAAGAATCCTTCTTTCCCAAGCTTGAATTCATCTCTTCTTGATGGAGCACAACCATTTTGGAGCTATGGAGCATGCGGGATCAAATTGGAGCTCTCATGAAGGACTGAAGTGGCATTAGTGGCTGCAATCTTCATCAAACAACACAAGGTAACCGATTCTTGGCTCTCATTCTCTCCCATTAAGCCTCTTGTTGAATCCTATCCACTTGTTTGAGAGGATGCATGAGTCCAAGTAGGTAATAGGAGACCCAAACATTGCATGCATGCTGAATATTAATATTAGTCATTCTCATTTGATCTTATGGCATTGGAATGGATTTTATTCATGCTGAAGCTTCATTGAGATTATACTTTTGCTTAACCATAACCCGTTTGGCTTCTTGTGAATTGGCTGAGCCAAAAATTGATTAATAAATCCATTGTATAAGGGTGAGTTGGCAGTGAGTCATTGCCGGTAAACTCTCTATCCCTATTCCCAATTCCAATTCCATGCACCTCATGAAAAGATCAAAATTCCCATTCCTAAAATGCATCTCATGCTGGGTGTTTAATTAATAAAATGTTTGCCATGTATATTCCGGGTGAGGAAAAGCCCAATGCTAGGCGAGGTGGCAAGACAAAAGAGGGGTGACCCCCCTTGCCATCAAAGACCCTGAAGGGGTGCACAACTCGGCCCGGGGGGAACTTTGCCCACCTCCTGGTGATCTGGAGCCCAAAACTCGTTTGCAGGTGCAGGTATTTCTTGGGAAATTGAGAAATTGACTTGGCATGATGGAAATTTTGATGACTATGGCATGACACACTCTTGTGTGCATGGGATGTATGGTTGTACTTCAACAAATGTATCTTTAGATACACATGCAGCTATGTATGCAGTGGTTTATGGGAATGCATTGCTTCACTTGGATTGAAGATGGATATATGTATCATGGGATACACCTATGCAATCATATATGTAGTAAGGGCAGTGGTTATGCATGTATGAGAGCATATCTTGTTGGATATGGTCATGGAAATGCTTACCTTTATGCTTAGTAATGCTAAAGTGATGTTAAACATGCTAAGGGATGCTAAAGTGATGTATGATGCCAAGCAAATAGGGAATCCCACAGTGCAATAGAAGGGGAATCCAATTTCAGCCCTCTTGTGACTATTTCAGGGTGATGTAGAGAAATTGCTTGCATTTGCAGAGGTGTTTCCACTCCCAAGAATTGAGGTTCTGACCTTGGAGAGTACCCTCAGGCCTTGCCAATAACCCCACTCAGTTTTGGATACCCACTTGGAGCATACCAAATACCTATAGCCCAAAACATGCCTTTCCTAGGTGTGGACAAGGTGCTGGACTACACAGAACAGTCCCACATTTTTTATTACAAAATTTTCTCTATAAAACCTAGGAATGCTTGCTTATGCTCATCTCAAAGAGGGCATCACTGCCTTCATTTTGAACAAAAAAATAGGTCAATCGGAGTTGTCTTGCTCTAGTTATAGCCAAAATAGTGACAAGTGGTCTCACGGGACTGCACCTAGACATGGCAGGTAACAGGAGGAAAAACAAAGCAAATGAAGATGTTCAGCAAAATAGATAAGGGATGCGCGTACCCCGAGGGATGACACCAACTTTGAGGTTGAAGAGGAAGACCTCTCTCACTCCATGGGAAGTCTTAGTGCACTCAATCATACCCTCAGTTCACACGAGACTAGACATGCGGAGAGGCATAGGGAAGTAATGGAAGGTCAAGCTCAAATGGTGACGGAGATGGGCTAAATGACCTCTTCCATGGAAGCACTTGCAGCCAAGTTCTCAATGTGGATGGATTCCCAAATGAAAGGCAAGGAAAAAGAGGATAGACCAAGCATGCAAGCTAAAAGAGTGACCATCCCATCCGTGAATGCAGCCTATGCAAGTACCCAAGGTATTTTGGAAAGAACGGGCATTCCCAACATTAGCTTTGAGCAAGGAGAGTCCTCACAAAGGCATAAGGAGCCCAAAAACAATGGGATGAGAAGTAACTCTCAGCCCCCACCCGTGCCCATGCCACCTATGTGTGCTTAGCCGTCTTTTGGAAGGAATCACTCAAACAATAGGTCATTTCTTGGCAGCCCAATGGATCAGCCCCACTTTGGGTATATGGAACAACCCCCAACCATGAAAGGGAGTTGAGAGACAAAATCATTTTCTCAAAGTTCAATGGCCAGTCGTCCTCCCCGGTTGAATTAGAAGAATGGCTCTCGAAGCTTGAAGACTACTTTGACATAATGCCAAGAAATGACGATCAAAAGATACACTTTGCCACGATACACTTAGAGGGCTTTGCCCACACGTGGTGGCGGTACATAAAGAGGGAAAATTAACAGCTCACTTGGGATGCATTCAAAGCTCTTATGATTCAAGTCTTTGTATCTCCGGTTGAGAAGGAGAAGCTTGCAAGGCAATGGTATGGCTTAGAGCAACGTGGGATGACGGTGCGTGACTACACAAACCAATTCCTCAATCTCACAATGTATGTTGAGTCCATTAGTGACGATGCAAAGCTTCACAAGTACATTTATGGTTTGGATCCCCAACTCTTGGCTGATGTTTCAGCCCAAAGTCCATCAGATTTGTTCAAAGCTATCGAGTTGGCTGAGAGATACTCTCGTAAGTACCATCGAGATGCTTCATTCCAGCATGGATAGCAAAGAGGGGCGTCTCAGCTACTGTTTGGGCAGCAAAGAGGACCTATGCAATCACATTTTGGGCAGCAAAGAAGTGTTGTAAGGCCCGGGCAGTTTGGGGCAGGTGATGGTGGTGGAAATATGCCATTCAACACCCCAAAGATCCCCACATACCCCACCTTTAATGCCTCTAGGAAAAACAGTAATATCAGGATTGCAAATCAAGGAAGAGCTAAAAATAGACAAGGGGACAACATGGGTAAAAATGCTTCAGCTTTTGGTGGTCAACGCTCTATCCTGATGGACCTCTACAAGGAGAGGAAAGAAAAAGGACTTTACTTTAAATGCGGGAAAAAGTATACAGTCGAGCATGCATCTAAATGCGCTTATAGGAATGCAAAAGCAAGGGTACATAGCATGTTAGTCTTTGATGAATCTGATGAGGATCATGAGGATGCAAGTGCCTTTGCAATCATAGCCGAAAATGATGAGGTTGAAGAGGAATGTGGGCAAGAAGAATTCTTTGACCCGGCTGACACCTTTCCATTTGACCCCAGCAGTCATGTAGATGTAAATATGGGTGATAAGAATGGTTCACATGCTGCTGCCACTGTTTGTACTGTCTCCCTGGATGCTTGGACAGGATCTAAGAGCCCCAACCTTCGTCTTCAAGGCAAGATTCATGGGAAAGATGTATTTATCTTAGTAGATAGTGGTAGCACACACAGTTTCATGAATAGAGCAGTCGTGGACAGGCTGAAATGTTTTGTCTCTGATTTACAGCAACCAATGAGGGTGCAAGTGGCCAATGGGAGTGAGGAAATTAGTACTCATGTACGCCCAGCTGTACCTATTAAGCTTGCTGAAAATTACGAGTAGAAAGTGGATTTGATTGCACTCAATATGGGACCGTAGACATTGTGTTGGGCTGCGATTGGCTGAAAACTTTGGGCACCATTTCCATGGATTTTTCATTGCTGTACATGCAGTTTTTCAGGGTTGGATAGCTTGTTCACCTACAGGGAATTAGAGAGTCCAAGAAAGAGTTCAAGAAATGCTCCCAGATTTTTGTGCTACAATTAAATAAGGAAAATGCAGACCAGTCTCGAAAAATGCATGATAATTCAACCCTTAAGGCTCTACTTGCAGAGTATGGTGACTTGTTTCAGTTACCTATAGCATTACCTCCCAAGAGAGCGGTTGATCATCCCATTGATTTGGAGCCCCACTCCAAGTCGGTCAATAAACCCTCTTACAGGTTGTCCAAATGTGAAAGAGAAGAAGTGGCCAAGTAGGTCAAGGATTTAGTAGATATGGGATTCATTGAGCCTAGCTCATCCCCTTTTGCATCACCTGTCTTGCTGGTCAAAAAGAAAGATGGCACTTTCAGGATGTGCATTGATTACAGAGATCTGAATAAGATCACTAAAAAGAATAGATACCCTATTCTTAGGGTGGACAACCTGTTAGATGAGTTGAAGGGAGCTAAGTATTTCACAAAGATTGATTTGAGATCCGGCTACCATTAGATACGCATGTGTGAAGGGAATGAGATAAAGATTGCATTCAGGACTGATCGTGGGGTCTATCACTTCTTGGTCATGCCCTTTGGCTTGACTAATGTACCAGCCACGTTTCAGAGCCTCATGAACAAAATACTTCAGCCTTACTTATTCAAATTTGCATTGGTATTTTTCGATGACATCCTCATTTATAGTCGCTCAAGGAAGCTCACCTTATGCACATGAGGCATATATTTGATGTACTTAGACAGCATAGACTCTTTGCTAAGGAGACAAAATGTTCATTAATTCACACTGAGGTTGAGTACTTGGGACACATTGTCAATGAGTTAGACATTAGAGCTGACTTGAAGAAAGTGCAGTGTGTCAAAGATTGGCCCACACATGCAAATACTACCTCTTTGAGAGGATTCTTCATTCTCTCCTCATTTTACCGCAGATTCATTTGGCACTATGCCACTATTGCAACCCCTCTCACTGATAGACTGAAGAAAGAAGCATTTTTCTGGGATGCATTGGCAGATAGAAGCTTTAATCAGCTGAAAGATTTTCTTACTTCAGTCCCTATCTTGGTATGCCCTGATTTTCCTAGGGAATTCACCATTCAGTGTGATGCCAATGGGAGAGGAATTGGTGCAGTCTTGCTGCAAGAACATGGGGTCATAGCTTTTGAGAGCTGAAAGCTGGCTGAAAATGAGAGGGTTATGAATATCTATGATCAGGAAATGCTGGCCATCCTTCATGCCATCAAGAAATGGCATCAGTATTTGTATGGCAGCCAGTTTAGAGTGAAAAGCAACCATAGAGTACTCAAGTACTTCTTGTCTCAGTCAAATCTGACTCCGAAGCAGAGGAGATGGGTAGCCACCTTACAGAACTATGACTTTGACATCACCCACACTCGTGGGAAGGACAATGTAGTGGCTGATTCCCTGTCTAGGATGTGGGCATTAAAAGTCTCTGCTATCATGGAGCTACACAGTGATTGGATACATGAGCTTCAGGAGGCTTACCTGTTAGACGCTGATTTCAGCAATGTATTTCAGAAATCACAGCAAGGACAATGTGTGGAAAACTCTTCCTATCAGCTGAAAAATAGGCTCTTATGGTATAATGGCCGAATTGCCATCCCTCATGCTTCCCCATTCAAGTAGAAAATCATGTAGGAGATGCATTCAGCCCCTATAGCTGGTCATTTGGGAGTCTTTAAGAACTATGACAAAATTGCTAAAAGCTTTTACTAGAAGGGCCTTTGGAGAGATGTGAAAGACTTTGTCTTGGGCTGCATGCCTTCTCAGCAAAATAAGGACAACACCTTAAAACCAGCAGGTTTACTTCAGCCATTGCCTATGCCTGAAGGCAAGTGGACACACATCATTATGGACTTCATTACCGGCCTACTGGTGACCAAGAAAGGTTGGGACATCATCTATGTAGTTGTGGACAGACTCACAAAGGCAGTCCATTTCATTCCCACAAAGACTCAGTATAATGCTTCTCAAGTAGCCAACTAATTCATGGAATATGTTTTCAAATTAGATGGCTTACCATAGGTCATTGTGCATGACCGAGATGCTAAGTTTATGAGTAACTTTTGGCGGGCAGTTTTCAGCTCTATGGGCACTCAGTTAGCCCCTTCCACTGCTTACCATCCACAGACAGATGGTCAGACATAAAGGGTTAACAAATGGCTGGAAACTTACTTGAGGCATTTTTGTCATGATGTGCAGCATGCTTGGGACTCATGGTTGCATTTGGTTGAGTTGTTCTATAATAACTCTACACATGCTAGCATTGGAGTTTCACCTTTTGAGGCCTTGTACGGCTACAAGGTGCCCCTTCTTGTGGTTATCTTCAATGATAAAATAAATCCACAAAGCAAGGAAGAATTGGATAGAATGCAGGCCTTACTTCAGTAGTGTAAAGCTAACTTGAAGAGAGCTCAAGATCAAATGAAGCTTCATGCTAATGACAAAAGACGGGATGTGGAGTTCCAAGAAGGGGATTTGGTGCCATTGAAAGTACCTAAGTCTAGATATGCCTCCCTTAAAGATGGGTCCAGCAATAAGTTGGCACACAGGTTCTATGGACCATACCAGATTATCAAGAGAGTGGGAGACTTGGCATATCGATTGGCATTACCCCCATCTACAAAGATCCAATGTCTTCCATGTGAGTTAGTTGAAGCCCTTCATTGGCTCAATAGTGCACTATGTTGAGGAACTCCCACCGATATATGAAGAAGGCATCATTCAATACATACATGAAAAAGTCATAGGACAAAGGGAAAAGAGGCTTCGCTCTCGCTCGATCATGGAATAATTGATTAAGTGGCAAGGTTTACCACTCGAGGAAGCTTCTTGGAGGCTGGCTTCAGTTTTGGAAGAGTTCCCATACCTTTTAGAAGTAGATTTGACTGAAATCTAGCTAACTATGGCCCTATTTTCTCCCAGACTGACTGCAGACAACACTCTGTTTTAAAGCAGATTTTATTCTACACTATGGACAGCAATGCACACCATACATGGGCTGAAAGTACTTCTTGAGAGCTGCATTTTGACGTATAGCACACCCCGTTCGGAGCCTCCCACAGAAAGTTATGACAGATTCACTACAGCATGGTCCTGTAGTAAACAGCTTGTTGTCCACTGTCTGAGCCCGCATTTACTCTAGATATTTGGGTCAAAACTCATGTTTATAACTCCTCAATAAGGCCCATGTATCGTACATACCCCATAATCTATCATACACAATAATACCTCTTCATTCATCAGTATACCCTTGTAATAATGCCAAAGAGTAGTACTTTGATAGGCCCCTCCTAGTTACCACACGTGCCCAAATTCGGGTGGGGATGGAATGTAAGAGAGGGGGGCTTAATAACGGGGAAATAATAGCTACAATGGCTAGTATATAAGGTGAGAGAGACTTAATTTTTGGGCATCGGATAATTAATACAAGTCTTCCTTCTCCTTCACCTTGCTCTCCAAGCTTCCATGTCTTCCCTCTCTCTCTTCCTATCTTTCTCTCTCCATTTCTAGTATTTCTCTCTCCTCGTACCTATCTTTCTCTCTCTTTTGCTCTTTTTATTCTTCTTCTCTGCAATCTTCTCTCTCTTCTTTCTCTCTCCCAGTCCCTCTCCTTGACACAAAAAGCTCAATTGGACATTACTACAAGCACCTTGGCCAACCTAGGAGGGAACTCACATTGTTGACCTTATACCAACCTAATCCGAAACGATTGATTGCTAGAATTATATTAGCTATGGTAATTAGGAAATGAGAGATATAGACATGTTATACCTAGAGTCCTCAGAACCAAGTGGCATGCTAACTCAATCATCACCAACTAAAGCATATGTTGTAGTAGAGTTCACTGAAGTCATGCCACCTCCTTTTAATTATATGGAGTCTCTAAATTTTGATGAACTTGACAAGGGATCTAAGGTAGTCATAGGAGCTACCACTAGTAATTTAGTTGGTACTTGATGCTCAAGAGCATCGTGAGAGAATGCTACAATTTTTTCTGCTTCTACCCAAAAAGTGCTAGAGTATCGAGTTGACTTACAGGGTGGAGAAGCACAAAGAGAAGATCTAGATGAGTCCATCAAGAAGTATAATGAGAAATAGTAGAGGAGACTATGATTTTTTACTTCAATGTTTATTAGGAAGCCAAATTCAAGAAGCCCTTGCCACTTAGTATAGTACAAAAACTCATCAAAGTGGGAGAGAACATAGCCAGGAAATGGATCACAAGGATTATGCGACCATCTACTTCTTCCTTCTAGAACAAACTACAATGAGAAGGTAATGCCGAGGTGAGTCTACTACAAGGTCTTGAGTCATTGGAGTTCTCTTGCTTGCATTATTATTGTGAGAGAAGAGCACAATGATTTAGAGCACAAAATGTGAGAGACCAAGTGAGAGAAGTAAACTAAAGTTAGTCAAAACTCTTGAAGGAGTAAGACCTTTTTCCATGTCCCATTAGTGATGAGTGCTCATAGAGCCCCACATCCAAGAAGCACACAAAATCAATATAGGATTCATACAAATCATGCTTCGACGTATGGAATGAATGGTCCAATCGTTCTCTACAATTTTAACAAGCTTCTATAGAATTTTCTTAAATCTTACTTTGGTTATCAACCCTTCCTTGAAATAGATAGTGGATAAATTTCTTAAACTTTATACAATCCACCATTTTCTTAAAGTTGTAAAACTCCTCTTGGAAGTATAGCATGCTTGACAATATAATCTTTATTGTATGAATGGTGCATTGGGGATTTTCTTAGTATTATCAAAGTAACAAGTCTTTCTAGCTTTATAAGGGAAGAAAAAGACATTCTCACTTAGGGATTCCTCTCCATTAGCAATTTCTTCTCCGAAATAATTTTCCTATATGCAAGGGTCCTTTGAAGCTTCTACATCAATACATATCTCCTCTTCAATATCTCAATCTTCTAAGGATCTATTGACCAAATGGTGTGGTTGTTGTGTTCTTTTCCTCTGGGACCTCCATTTGTACTTAAATAAGAAAAATCATCCAAGAATAGGGTAAACTAAATGAACCCAAATCCTATGATGTGCTTGGAGGCAATCTAACTCCTAGATGCCATAGGAATCATGTGCAAAACATGTTTTTATAATTAGCATATTTGAGGATGTTGATTACATACTAATGTAATCATGAATTTTTCATAGTAACAATACAACTACATTGTGTGGAAAACATGACAAATACAACAATGCACATGTAAATTTCCAACACCACTCTTCCTTCCAATAAACTAATAGATATGCTTAACAATAGGTGGCACCTATAATAAGATCTCTCACTATCGAAATTTGAGTTCA
Organism: Lygodium microphyllum; assembly: GCF_053477565.2. Classification (NCBI taxonomy): domain Eukaryota; kingdom Viridiplantae; phylum Streptophyta; class Polypodiopsida; order Schizaeales; family Lygodiaceae; genus Lygodium; species Lygodium microphyllum. Next base: position 151,470,178 of record NC_141136.1, on the reverse strand, counting down.
AAAGTATCTGATCTCCCAACATCCTTACTAAATTATCCACTCTCAAAGCAACATGGTTTGTTAAAAAGGCCTTGAAACTAGGAATAGGTATAGGGATGTGTCAAATATGTTATGATGCTCAAGATTCTGTAACTACTTTATCATCCTTGATCTTTTGCTTGAAGTTCTCTCACTATCGAAATTTGAGTTCAAAAGTATCTGATCTCCCAACATCCTTACTAAATTATCCACTCCCAAAGCAACATGGTTTGTTGAAAAGGCCTTGAAACTAGGAATAGGTATAGGGATGTGTCAAATATGTAATGATGCTCAAGAATCTATAACTACTTTATCATCCTCGATCTTTTGCTTGAAGTTCTTGAACTACTCTTGGAAATACATGTTGACTCAATCATCAACTTTGTGTTGAATGATGCAATGAATAGTTTTTCTTTATTATCAAAGTAATGAATTGTCTAGCTTTATAAATAACCATTCACTTAGTTACCTAAAAAAAAACGAAAAATTTTAAGCTAAAAATTGAGACACAAGAAAAACTAGAAGAAATACGAGAATCCTTCATGCAAAATTTGTACAATGAATATTTTATCATTTAAAGTCCATAGATGAGTTCAAAGCCCCTATTTGTTCATGATGACTAGGTTATCCAAGAAGTTGACTAATGCCATGGAACATCTATGCCTTTGATACCCTCACAATTGGGACAAACTATTTGAAGCTTATGTTTGTGGTGAGAAGGTGGCAAGCATGCAGTGGGAGTGCAAATATTACTAGCTAGTGAGGGTGGGTACTTTTTCTATGTATGATCCTAGTGTGTTTGTAGAAAGAGTCTTATTGTGCGAATATTACTAGCTAGTGAGGGTGGGTATTTTTTCTATGTATGATCCCAGTGTGTTTGTAGAAAGAGTCTTATTGTGCAAAATCTTAAAGAATAAAATTGATTATCCCTCAACCTTCCCAATAGGAGATTGGAACATGACTATTCATGAGGGGCTAATAGATCACATAGATTGACTGTATGATTATGAAGAGCATGGTAGGTGGGAATCTTTGACGTAATGCCATTATCAATTTCATGATGTACCTCCAATAATGACTAATGACAAAGTTCCCTTTCTTTGACATAATTGACACATAGATTGCACTTGGTGGGTAGCTAGACAAGATCTATGCCACAAATGGTGGTTGGTGGCTCAATGAAAATGGGGGATTTTAAGTATTTATTGAAGTATTTATCCAACTGGAATTCCTACAGAAGTCATGATGCTTTGTGATAGATATTTTTTGTTGATAAGGCACTTCATGTTCTAAGGGCCATAAAGAAATGTAAGTCCCCATAAATGGATGGGTACCAAGCAAAGTTCTTTCTTGCTCTTTAAGAAGTTTGCCAAAGCTTTTATGTGATCTCCTAAATTGTTTTAGAGAAAGCAAAGTGCTAGATAATCACGTGAATGAAGGCCTTGGCAAATTAATATCGAGATCCCAAGAGAGGTCAAATCTTCTCCTAAGGTGTTGACCTTCAAAATAAAATATATTCTACCAAAGGTTATCTGCTCCAAACAGTATCGGTATGGGTCAATAAATGGTAGAACAATCCATGATCTTATAGTAAGTTTAATGTTTGCTATGGATCTTACATTGTGAGGTGGTAAGAGCCTTTATTTGATCAACATGGAGCTTGAAACAAAATCCTATGATCAGGTGCAAGGGGTTTTATTATTGTTACAATAATATCATGTCTTGGCTTTTGTAAGATGATTCCTGCCTTATTTACAAATGTCTCTATGAAAGCATCAATAAATGATGTTTGTCTTAGAGGATGTCCAGCTTGGGAGTTGGATTACGAAAGGGTGCTTGATCGCACCTCTTCAATATCCATTGATTGTGGATCCTCTGCGGAGGAGTCTTCATAAATTAGGGTAGGAAAGAGCCAATAATGCTACGTAATGGTCAGTCCTTTACATCGCCATATGTTATATTGACAGTCCTATTCTAATGCAGGATTGACAAAGAGTGAGTAGATACTTTGTTCTCCTTCTATTCTGAATTTACCTTTGTTACTAGTCCCCCTCCGTGGTATTTAGAGTATGGTTGTAAATACATACAACCTGCCCAAGTGTTACTAACAGGTTGTATCCCAAGTGTGAACATGGGTGTGTGAGCTCAAACCTTGGATGCAACCTTGAGGCACCTTATATCTTTGAAATTTTAAGCCTTCTCCACCAAAAAAAAAGAAAAGGCCGAAGTGTTCCAATATTTGGGCCTCACAAACGTGAGAAATGGCAATACCAGTTGCACTTGTAAAGCCCTTTCAACGAGTGTGTGATGGTGACAAACCTTGAAGAAGAAACCCCAGTTAACTTAATGCCAACAAGCCGTAGTAACATGCGGGACTTGTGATGGCAAAGACCATATTATTCTCTTATGTGTTGCATATTGTAGCAATCTTTTGCCTTTTCATTGTGCGATGGTGACAAAACTTGAAGAAGAAGCCTTGGTTAACTTTGTGCCAACAAGCCGCAGTAATATGGGAGACTTGTGGTGGCAAATATCATATTATTCTCTTATGTGTTGCATATTGTAGCAATCTTTTGCCTTTTCACTAGCATGTCAGAAGGAGATAGATGGTCTAATTTACAACTTCCTATAGTCTTCCAATGCTCATCAACAGTGGCATGCATCATCATGGAAGCAGGTGATGTCAATTAAAAAAATGTTAGGGCACTTGGTCTAGAGGGAGTGTAAGGAAAAATTCTTAACAATCTAGGTCATCATCTTATTGCATTGGTAAGTTGTCAGCTTACCCTCTCTTGATCTTAGATACACTCTTTATGACTTGATAGAATGTCAAAATCTTTACATGATTGGTGGCCTAGAATTTGATCTAGAACTAGCAAGTTATCCTAGCAAATTGTTTATGGAAATGTAGACCTATCTTAAAATATGAGTACTCCTTGTTATTTGTACTATGGAATGAAAAGAATGCTTATTAAGATGGTTTTGTCCGTGATGATGACAATGTGACCTCTATGTCATGTTGGAAGAAAGGGATTCAAGGATGGTTAAATGTTTGGGATGCAACCCGTATGTTCTCTAAGAGCTCTAAAAGAATTGCATTGGAGTTTTAGCTTACCATCTTTGAAAAGCTGAAGGATGATTGATCCACCTCCTTTGTTATATTTGAAGATAATCCTTTCATGCTTGGGTTAATCACCAAGGGAATCCCCTTATTAATCTAAAGCATAGGAAGGATTTTGTGATTAGAAAATCGAAAAACCCTTTTGTGCTTGGGTTAAACACAAAGGGAAGCCCCTTGTTAAGCGTAAGCATAGAAAGGAGTTTGTGATTAGAAATTCAGACTAGAGAGTCAATCATAGATGGAAGAGACAATTTCTCTAGATTCACCAACAACAGCTTGGAAAAGGAGATTAAGAATATATGGAGAGCAACTCCTTGTTGACTGAGGTCGAATGTGTTTTAATGGAGAGTCTTCATAGCAAATTCTTGTTAAGCTAAAGTTCAGACAACAAGAATATTCTACTTCATTTCCCTCTATGAAGAGAGAGGAAGATGTCATGTGTTGTCCCCAAAGTGATGACATATTGGTAAAGCTTGTACTTCATAACGTAGAGGTTGGGTTTAAGCCCCAAAAAGGTGCACATGGTAAAGCTTGTACTTCATAATGTAGAGGTTGGGTTTAAGCCCCAAAAAGGGGCATCATGTGTAGGGACACCTAATGGTAAAGCTTGTACTTCATAACGTAGAGGTTGGGTTAAGCCCCAAAAAGGTGCATCATGTGTAGGGACACCCATGTTCACATGGAGTGTTTGTGGACTCGGGACTCTTTTTCCTTGAACGCTCAAGTATAGCCTGAGGAGGAGGATCCTAGTTGCAATCAAGCTTCAAGCTCATAGAAAAGGAAGATGGCATGTGTTTATTTAGGTTATGCAGTGAGGTAAGTACATCCTCAACTATGTTCTAGTAATGGAGTGCCTAAAGGATAGCACCTTTAGAACAATTGCAAAGTTTCTTTTGAAATTATGTTAGGTTCTTTTGCAAACTTTTCCATGGATGCTATGATTATTATATGTATAAAACACACACGTGCACACTTACCCTTTGCACTTTTGGAAAAATACTCAAGGTGTCATCAAGTGGAACCAAAGGAAGCAAGTGAGTTTTGAGGTATTCATTCTTTCTATGCATCTTTATTCGACATATGAGATGTATAGAGTGAGAGCCAAGCTTATAGGTGATGAGAGATTGGTCATTGTTGTGCTTTACTCCCATTCCCCATTATAGGAGGATTGAGATATACAATCTCACAAGATCTACATGTCTCCTACTCTATTTGATGGCTTAGCTTGCCCAAGAGGTAAGCAAGAAGGATATCCAATTGAGGAGCGAGATTATTCCATAACGAGATAATCAAGTGCATCTTCTTTATCTTAGGATTATCCTTTTAATAAACTTAATGAAGGATAACTATACAGAATTATGAAACTTTGCTTCATTAGGAGACCTAAATAGACCTTCTAAAGTTTTAGAGCTTGTGCTCCTTAAGAACCTACCATTCTTTGGAGAGAATATACATGTGAACATGGACCTCTACTATCAATGCACACTCACTCTAATGCTAAAGCATTTCTTTGAGGGCTTTGAAAGCTCATGAAGAGAACACGTATTATTCAATTTGGAGTAATAACATCATTTTAGTATCAACGAAGCTAGTATAGTGCCTCTATATGTATGATGCCATCTGTCATTCTTTGAAAATTCAGACAATCCCTTATACAACCTGGTTATTGATGTGGTATAGCATCTCAATTTCTTTTTCCTCATTGTTAGAAGGTGTGATTGCTTGCACAAGTGTCTCATGAGAAGGAGAAGGAAAAGATTAGATCCATAGGATTGGTTTGGGCTCAAAAGAGAGGAATAGATTGTGGAGGCTCTCAAATGAGAATTACATTTGTTGTACATGTAAAGCAAGCCATGATGACTAGAACAATATTATCCTACAAACAAAAAGAAGAGGGAAGAGAAGGCAAGATATTGCAAATGAGAAAGGAGGAAGACAAGCGAAGAAAGGGAAAAGGGAAGATAGAGATATAATAGTAGAAATAACACTTCTAGAGATGATGATCTTCCCTAAGAAATTTTGAAACAAAATAGTCCTCTAAATAAAGAATATGAGATATAGTAACAAGCATATAGCATGCAACAAAACCAACTTCCTACACTTTTAGAACTTTGGGTTTTCTTCAAACCTACTGGTAGAAAATCACACCACCAAGATTCTTCACATTAATTTTTCTTAGGCAAATTTGTTGAACCTAGAAGAAAATAATGCCCAATACTCCCCTTTTGTGCTTTGTTCCTTTCCATTTTTCTCTCTTTTCAAGGGATGGGGGTAGCTTTGAGCAATGGTGCTACAAAAACAAGGTAATGTGATCACAAAAGTTTGCCAAGAAAAGAGAAAAGGTTAGGTTCAAAAGGTTAATAAATGGAAGATACTAATGACCCGAGACAAAAAGTTGGACGAGTTTATATGATAAAACGTTAATCACAATAACTACTAAGATACTGAGTGATACATAAAGTTCTTGATTCATTCCATGTGCACATTAACAAAAGATCATATTAATGCCTTTCAAAATTTGCTCCATTGTTTGTCAATATTTAATTCTTCCAACCAATAGAGATAGCTAGATACACCTCCACATGTGTTTGCACAAGTCAATGTGTAGATATATAAATTGACTGCCCTAGTGTATGTGTGCAATCATTTGTGGAATAATTGTTGTGTATGTGCTATTATTTTGTATGCTATTTGGTATTAGTCCTTTTTGTGTCCAAACAATACATCTTTGTGTTCTTATATCCTAGATAGCAATAGTTCACGTATAGATTTGTTTATCTATGCACGTATATATATTTAGATATGCATTGTCACTATATGTAGTTATGATATGTTTATGTACAAGTGTATGCAACTATACATAAAAGCATAAGGCACTTCATATATAAATGTGTATATGTATGTGCATAGGGATATACATTTGCATGCATGTACACGTGCATGAATATGCATGTGTTAATGGTGAAGGTGTGTTAAAAGTCACTAAGATTTGTTTCACTTTATATATAAATGTATATACGTATGTGTATAAGGATATATATTTGCATGCATGTACACGTGCATGAATGTATGCATGTGTTAATAGTGAAGGTGTGAAAGAAGTCACCAAGGTTTGTCTTTGTGAATGTTGAAAATTAGATAAGACAGTTTAAAAATTGGCTCATACAATTTGTAAAAGAGAAGTAAATGTAGTCTCTATGGGTTGCACAAAACACATACAAGAATGTGCACATGAAGAAAATGTACTCTCTATAGGTACACAAAATACATGCAAGAATGTGTGCGCGTACACATGCACATATGTGAGCATGAGTGCACAAGATCATCCTCTAGCCTGCTCTCGCATTCCTCAATGATCCATTTCTCTTCTGGAAGAAAATTCTAAATTTCTCAATTTCTCTCTCAAGGAAAACCCAGGCACACCTCTGTTTAAAGAAAGAAACAAAGATGATTCCACACCAGAAAGCAAGAGATATGCTCCCAAGGGGATCCTATCACTGGCAGTATTAATTAGTTGTAAAAAGCAGAACAATAAGAAATATGTATTTTCAACCGTACGACATATGCCTTGGGAGGCAAGCCAAAACTGACTGAGTCACTGCACTGCCCAACTTTTATTATGCTAGCCAAACACCTCTGATCCTTAGCCTAACTTTTTAATGACTGTTAATTTCTAGAAATGCCAATTAGACAAGACCATGCAACTGAATCAAATATTTTATTGAACACTACAAACGGTCCTGGTATGAGATGAATGATTTTCTACATTCTCATTCCCTTGCCATGTCTAGAAGCTACTCTACCATCCATATTGTGGCCGCTGCCCAGTTTGAGATATCCTACAATGCAGATGATTTATCAAGAGTCAAAGTTTATGATTAATTGACACTATAGATATTGAATGTAAGGTAAGAAGCTTGTCAGTTATTAAAAGGATTGTGAAGTTCATTGCTCCTCCTTGAACTTATTTCCTAAATTGAGCTTCCGATATCCCTTTTGCCTTATCAGAATGCTATGCACCCTCCTTACACATTGTATGGCATTAGTGTTCTTGCTTTGGTGGCAACAAATGTGCATACTAGGTTTAATGTCAATTTACGGTATTCTTGAGTCTATTTCAGACATGCTTAACTGCTCCTGAAATCACATGCCAGCACTTCTTGCAAACTAGAGGACATCTTTTAACATTATGTCACGGGCTTATCAGAGCTCAAGAGTTAACCATCCTCCTGTAGGAAGAGGACATAGACCCTGCTGCAAAGAGAACTTCATTACAGCATTGCACAGCATTGTATTGCTGCAGACATGATCAACAAAACGTGTCAAATAAGATATCTACAGTCTCATGAACAAATTGCACATCAAAGACCCACCAACCTACAATGACCTCACAGATGCACTTAAGGTGATAATCAGACAGCATCAAAATTAAAGTACAACCCCCAAATCTTAACATGTCTCCTGTGAGTGTGGAATGATATGAAAAATGTACACACGAGTAGGTACTATGCCCTTTTCCCTATCCTTCGGGTCCACTAATCAAGACATACAGAATTGCAGCAGCCTGACACATGCCGGTGTTTGGATCAAAATTGAGGTTTGGCTAATCTGATGGCCTTGCAATGTCCATCGAAGGAGAGTTACTGCTGCTGACATCAGATTCAATGCCTCCACCACTTAGGAGGGCATTCCTCAAGGCTGAATCATTCTTAGCTCGTTGAGATGCAGCATCCATTGAAGTTACCACATGTGACCCACTAGCCTCTCCAATTTCACCCAGTTGGCTGGATCCATTCAATGAGTGGCAGTGAGGACAATAATATGTTATGTATTGGAAATCTTCTCTCCTTGCTAATCCTGCAAAACACATGGAAGATTTATTGCTTATCTTCTGCACAATGAAACCTCACCCACATGTTGATATACTCCTACAGACCAACCAACAGAGGAAGCTAGAGAAAGATGGTATAGCACCTTGCAATGAATAAAAGCACACTCACCATTATGCATATGGCAGTTTTTACAAATCAAAGCGTAGCATTGAGTGGGGTCTTCACCAACAAGCATTGCTGCTAAACGGGCTACCCATCCTCCAGCTCCAAACTTTCCTGTGGACTGATCAATCTCCACTGCTTCCTCACCAGAATCAATTCTCCCAGTGCTTGACATTGTCTCATGATTACTTGCCTGATCCTGGGAGAAGAATGGTTGACTTCCACTAGAAGAGTGTTGCTTGGTCCGCCTTCTTAACCCAGCTGTTTCAAGTGGGTCAACGTTTTGGTTCCTTGCCTCAGTTAAACCCATTTTTGTTTCATTTGCATTCGATGGTTCAAAGGCAAATGAAAGTCCTGCATCTGTTCCAAGCTTCGAAGCCAGAACTCTTGCTGCAGCTTCTTTTGCAGCTGGATCAGAATCATATTTCTGAACAAGATAAATACAGTAAAAAAGAAGCATAACCACATATGACATTCTAGACTACTGCAGATTTCCTTGGTGAAACAAGTATTTTTGGAGAGATTGCTCCTTGGAAAACCAAAAACATTGGAATTGAAGTTTTTGATATATAGATCAAAATTACATGAATCAGTTGTTGTGTCAAATAATAGTCCGTTCTCTCTTTGAGTTCATCAATCTTCGCTTGCCTTTCATTTCGCAGACGCTCGACCGTTTTCTGATCCTTCCGTTCACCTGCACAAAATCTTCACATTGACTATATAGCTTTCTATGGATGATTGTAACATGTGATTTACAAGCAATGAGCATGCCATCCCTGGTAAGAGCTGCACTTATAGAGAAGTCACGCTGCATCTTTACCAACAGACAATGTGATCAAGAAGGTTTAAAAATAATTTTAAGATTTAGATGTGCAATGATGCTTTCAAAATTTTTTGGAATAGTTGTTTCCATCAGAAATGCTTGCATACAAACACATGCATACAGGCATGATTAGACCCAAAAAACCTGAAGCATGTAATGGTTCTGCATAGCTTTTAAGTGAAGAAACAAGTTACAAATTTTAGGCATAAGAACCCCCTGTCGTTTCCATCAAAATGCTTGCATACACACACATATACAGGCATGATTAGGCTGAAAAAGTCTGCAGCATGTAATGGTTCTGCATAGCTTCAAACTTCAAGTGAAGGAAAAGTTGCAAATTGTGGGCATAGTAGCCACCCTCGAAGCTTATTGAAAACAAGGAGACCTAGAGGTTCTTGCAATGAATAAAGAAGATCCCTTGCAAGCATTATGCAGATACAAAGAGCCATAAGAACAAGGAGCTGTATTTAAAAAACACCTGAGAATTCCCTCGGTAAAAGAATAAAGCTTTTTTGTACTTACCACCCATTAACAGAGAGAGACAAAGAGGAAATAACCATGAGGCTTTTGTCGGAAAAGACTTACACATTCTGAAGTAGCTTGCACAGGTTGAGTACAATAATGAGGCCAAAGCTGGAAATGCAAAAACAGGAAGAACTCGTAATGCCCTAAATTGCCACGTAAGTTCCGGTGCTCTGGTTGTCACCAATGCAACTCCCAAGAACACAAACTGCAGAATACATACTTCAAAGTTAAGGACAAATGAAATATCGTGCAGTTGTAGCACCTAATTATTAAATTAATGAGAACTCTTATGGGCACTACCCAATAGAAGAGCCATTAAAAGATGTCTATAGACAATTTCACCAAGCCCAACGTCTAGGACTAATCTTTGGCTACAAGATTTTATATTGGTCCAAAAGTGCATTCTACACAACATCCATGACTTCTATTAACACCATAAAAGGCCAAAATGGCCAACAACTGAAAATAGTGTTTCATCGCTGACTGCAATAAAATACAACCAGAAGGCAAAAACTGTACAACTCTATGACTACAAAGGAAATGAAAGAAGCAAAGCTTACCGACGAAGGCAAAGAGGATGGATACAAAATGATGAGGAGGGCTAGTGATAACAATGTGCTAATTGGGAGCAGATAGAAACAGCCCAATGCTGAATGACTGGCCAACCAGCAAACCCTAGCATGTCTCCACATTCTATCTGAGTCATTTTGTTTTCTATATTTGTCTGAGTTATTGTCTTTTAGTCATGTTTGTATATTCTCAATTTTCTCATTGCAAACCCTAGCATATCTTCACATGGTATCAACCCAGTGCTCTTTTAAAGAGTTATTAGAGGCTATCATGTAGTGATTGGTTTGTTTTGGACGACACTATATGTCACGTACTAACTCATAATGGCTCAAACCACTCCATCTTGGGATCTCTACTGTTCTCTTAGGTCACTTCTTCAATGGAGACTATATTAAGCTGTAATGGTTTTGATGTGAACGGCAACGCTCCATTATCATCATCTACGAATCTTTTTTCAAGGCATCATTCACCGAAGCCCAAATCTTCTTTGTCTCATATTCCTTCACAAGATGCTTCTAAGTTGGGGCACTCTACTGACAAGACTGATTGCCTCTCAGTTGAGGAAAGACTATCCACTTGCAACACAATCGAAATTCCAAAGTCTTCACAGTCAAGCTCAATGACAGGTTTGTACAATTCATTTATGTGTAATCTTGACCATGTCTATATTGCTCCTCCAGCTATGCAGGAACCAACTACTAAGCACAGTGAAGATCCACATCAATACCAACTTGTATTTGAAGAACACTCTATAATCAAAGGTGCTCCAAAAGGTAACCCTATATCTTCTATTTCATTTGAGTATGAGTTTTATCTTGCCTATAGGGGAACTCGTCTTAGCACACATTGTCTTTGATGCTATTTGGGCTTTAGGCCTGCCCTTCATCTCCAGAGCCACTCCTATGGACATCCAAAGCTGCCCTTCATCATCTAGTGGAATGCATTTGTTCCCAGGCTCCTGACGCCATCAGTTTACTACTTTTGGAGCCACCCATCTGCTGTTGGCCTGATCTAATGGAGTTTTCATGCTGCCATACCTACATTTTTTGCACCATCTCCTCCATCAGCTGCTGCCCAATCTGCCTTGGTGTGGCCAGCTCTTCCAACCCCTGTCACCATCAACACCAGCTTACCATTTTGCTATTCTGGTGGACGCTTAACTACTGGTAATCATCTCCAATAGGTCTTTTTTGAGTTTTCAGTACTTGTCTACATCATCCTCTACTCCAATTGGTGGTTATTGCACTCAAGATCCATCTTCGATGGACGACACACATCAATCTCTCTCTCAGCTCACTTCCACAAATGTCATCGGCTGTTGGACTGCTTTGCCCTTAAGCATTGTATACATTCCCTCATCTACATTCAGCATTCATTCATTCATCAAATTCTACCCTTCTCTATTTTTTGCGTTTTTTGTGTTTTCCATTTTGTGTTTTGCCTTTTTGTCCAAGTTACTTTGTTTTACTCATAGTCATACATTCTGTGTTTTTTCAATGCAGAAAGCTAGCATACCTCCATGAAACATACCCCCTCAACCCAAGGTACAGTGTCATGAGGGATGAACTTGATGAATTGCTAGAAGCATGTTTCATCTATGAAATTGAGCACATAGATTAGGTATTGCCAATGGTCACAGTACTCAACAAGGATAGTAGATGTAAGTGTGTACAAATTATAAGGAGTTAATGTTGCAACCAAAAGGGACAATAGCCCTTTGCCTTACACGAACCACATGCTAGAGCATGTAGCAAATGAAAAGGTGTATAGCTTCTTAGACAGATTTTAAGACTACAACCACGTGTAAGTCCATCTGATCAATATGCAAAAGATCACCTTTGCTATGGAATCTTTGCTCCAAAATATTAGCTATTCACATACATTGTCATACCCTATTAGAAGGACATAAATTTTTTACTTATTGCTTTCGCATATTTAAGATGTGTACATGTGAGGTGCATCTATGAAGTGCAAGTTAAACTATGGGCATGTTGAGATCCCAATCTTAGCATGGGCAGTGGGGGACATTGTCAAAGGTTGTGGTGGACAAGTGCTAGTGAGCACCTAGTGATAATTCCCAGCCCTAGGCATTAAATGTCTCCTTGGGAACGAATTTTGGAGTCATGGGGGTTAGAGAAATTAAACATGTATCACCAAGGACTAAGGTTAATGAAAGCTTGAACACTTTCAAGTCCATAGGGCTTTGGATTTTAAATATGGCTGGGTAGGGACAAGCCAAGAAGATTTTGATTTTCCACAATCAATTATTTGCTGGGAATTCATTTCTAGAAGCTAAGTTATGCATGAATATGTTAAGCTTTAAAAATGCATTAGACATTAAATCTATATTAGCTCATTAAAACAGCCCAAAATTTCAAAAATTATCGAATATCCTGTGTCCCATAAGCAAACATCCAAACTTTGGGAGGATCCACATCTACAAATAGGAGGCTGCCTAGCCCACTTGTTCCATCCCTTCTTTGCAGGTTGCAGCCATCAGCCCTCTTCATCTGGTGGCTATCCATCCTCCACGACTGCTGCCACGTCTTCTTCAGCCCCTAGCGCCCTATATACAGCTGTGTTTTCAGTCTGATGCTAAGCTCAGCTGCTGCACCTCTTCTGCCACCTCTGCGGCCTGTGTTTACAGTCTTTGGTGCCAGGCAACAAGTTGCAGGTCTTTGTTCTTGCACCGGACAGACTCCACAACAATCTGCAGCTTCAGATCTACCCATCTCTGATGCCAGCCTTAACAGATAGGTGCTCGTACAGCTGTGTTTTTGCTCCAAGTCTGCTCACCTTGCTGCTGCCCTGTTCTTGGATGTCTATCTCAACCCATCTCAGCTCTAACATGCAGTTACAACCCTCATGATCCATCTCTGATGGACATCACTCTCCAACTACTATCTCAACCCACTCCCACAAGAGTCATCGGTCATTGGAGACCTTCCTCAGTCATTTACAGCATTCATTCATTGACTTTAGAGTTATCTTTCTTCTCTAATTGTAGTTTTGCCTTTTAGTCTAAGTTATTGTATTATAGTCATGTTCATACATTCCATGTTTCCTCTACACAGACCCCAACATATCTTCACAAAGGTTGGATAAGAGGGCAATATCTGCCTATTATGTAGGGTGGGAGGTGTTGAGCTGAAAAATGCATTACTACTTAATTAGCTCTTAATCACAGCACCAAAACTCAAAATTGCCAAACTTCTTAAAAAAAGAAATGTGATCCTAGAGAGTGTATGTGTCCCATAAGCCAAACCGTAATTTGGGAGGACCCATCCATCTATAAATAGATAGGCTGCCCACCACTCAGCCCTAATCTCATTTTTGCAGATTGCTGGTGCCTAAACTTTGCTGTCCACACCCTGCATGAAGGATATCTCAATTCGAGTCACTATCTATTGTTGTTGACTGTTGGCACCTATTTCCTAACACCTCCCTGCTGCTGGTGATTGCTGTCCACTATGGAACAAGCTGTCTTTACTGCTGAACAGGCTGCATTTACTGTTGTATGACCATTTGCTGCCTGTTGCTTGCTGCCACATGGCATCAGCTGCTATGTGCTGCAGTTTGCTGCCAGTCACCTGCTGCCACCTCATCATCGGATCTATGTTTTACTGATTCTGCCCCTGCCTAACCTGCCTATCTCATTGTCGAGCGACACTTGAGCTGTGTTTGCTATTGCCAGACATCTTGGGAGGTTGTCTGCTACTTTTTGTGACCCATCAAAGTATGATGCACTCTCCAGCCCATACTCTTTGCCCCGGTCCTAGAGAGGAGAGAGCTCATGGGTCAATTTTTCACCTTTGCAGGGTGTGTTTGCTGCATTGAGCATCATATATATTCAGCATTCATTCATTCATGCATCATCTTCTTAATGTTCATTTTCTTTAAGTTACCCTAAACTGTGTTCTTTATCTGTCTAAGCTTTGTTGTTTGATTGGGTCTGTTATCTATAGATGAGTATTTCTTTACATAGTATCAGAGGTAGGTTCTCAAAGAAGAGACCTAGGCTTTTCATTGGAGGGCTGGTCATCAAAAATGCATTCACAAACGTAAGATAACTTCAAACACTTCCACACCACTTCAATCTCCAATATATCCTATGCTAAGAACTAAGCAAGAATGGGCTTCACAGCTTGCCCAACAAGGTTCACACACTGGTGGAGAGACTTCTGACTATCATGGACTCTACAAACCTTTTGATATCTCACAATCTGAGTACAACTTGATTCTCATGCATCAAGCCTAGCAAGCCATTGAAGGTAAACCTGACCTTTTTCCTTTAGATGTTTCACATTAATCCATAGTGGCACTAGTACCACGTACAAAAGGTTTCATACTATACCATACTTTAGGTACCGTAGCTTACATATTAGTACCATAAGGTACCAACTTAATGGATACATATTTTCCCATTCAAATTGCACTTTGGGATGAGCTAAATGCTCCTTATATTAATATGCTTCTCTTGTGAGATTAGGTTATAAGAGATTCAAACAATTTCTCTTAACCTTCTCTCTCTCAAGCCCACACTTCTCTTATTGGTATGATCATTCGTGTATGATGTATCCACTTCCATCTATGTAATTGTAAGTTGTAGGTAGTAGTAGCGCATGTTACGCATGCAACATTAGGTTTTAGCATGTTAGCCTCAAGTATTCATCTTACATACTCTAATAGTATTGCTATTTAGACTTGAAATATCTATTCTATTATCTTTAGTGCAAACTAATCAAGCTTTTATTTCATATTAATATCGTACTGTACCTTTTAAAATCTTAAGGTACCATTTAATACGTATTTGATCATACCGTACCATATCATACCTTTTGTACCTGACAACTATGTATTAATCTAAAGATATTGTAGGATTATCGGAGCCACCATTAGGGATGGGCCCCCCTTTTGGATAAAGAGATCTATAATATGTTTCATTCTTCCAAACTAATACATCCACTTCAGTGCAAGGTACAAAAGTTTCTAGTTTTGACCCTTCTTCTTTTGCTTCTACATAATGCAAGATTCTAGAATAGGTTATGAGGAAGATAGATTTCAATTTGTTGCCTATGAAATAGGTCCTGAAGAGGACCGGTTTCTGTATGTCAATACAAAGAGATGCATTTGAGAAAACACAAATTTTCTTTCTTCAAGTTTTGTATTCAAAGTCAGAATGAAGTTGGTGCATCATCATTTCAACCATCACCATCTAATGTTTAATTTTCTAAAAATAAATTTCCATTCACTTCTACTCCATCTACACCATAATTTCCAATCCCACCCTTCTCCGCTACACCCACATCCACATCTACACCGTTTCGACATCACCATTCACCATTCTACTTGTACAACACCACACTACACTCCAGGGATCTTCGATAGACACATCCTATCCCTTTAGGTCCTCTGCCTTTGCACATCCAAGTGGTGGAGGTGCATCGGTGGTGGGGGTTTATCCCCCAACCCACTCATTCTTGGGGACCTATACACAAGGGTATCCCACCCATGCGTCTCAAACCCCACCCTACTCCCCCATCTCTCAAGTGGCCACACAGTTTGCCAACATGACAACAAGTATTGGGTCATCCCACAACTTTTCATCTTGTGAACCATCCACAAGTCAGTCACCTCCTTTAGGGCGCAAATCTAGAGTCACCATGCCAAGCAATTCCATGCCTTATGTAGCATCTAGTCATCCACCTTTCTATCCAATGCCACCCAACTATCCTCCTCAAGCCATCCATCCATCAGCATCAACCAAGCATGTGTTTATGGATAGACCTATTTTAATGGATCTAGCTTATACCATTTGGTCAAATTTGATGCAGCATGTCTTGGATTCCCAAGGCTTGTGGAAACTTACTCAAGGGCAAGAACCCCAACCTGATCCCCACTCATTCACATAAGAGGTAGTTCGCTCTTGGAGAGTAGAAATGCCATAGCCGTAGTCGATTTGATTCAAGGCCTGATGCCGGAATTTCACTCTCAACCCCAACACTTTGACCTTGTATTTAAGCATTGCGCACATCTAGTTGATGATTTGATTGTCAAGTTGGCTGAGTATTGGTGATTGCCCATGAATTCAGCAGCATTGGCTTACCCAAGTCAATTGATGATCAAGTTACTTTGTTCATTAACAAATTACCAAAAAGATACTTCAAATTCATCCAGCAAGTCATTTCACAACCCCAATTACCTACATTATATGAGTTTGAGTGTTAGCTACTGTGTTATGCTCAACTATTTGATCAATTTCATAAGAAAACTCAATATTTAGAGGGGGCCTTGACTTTCTAGAACATGAAGTAAGGTTGTGGAAAGAACAACACAAGGACTGAGTCGAGTAGTGAGGAGCAAAGCAACCCCTCTCTAGGATTGAAACCAGGTTGGCAAAATGTCCCAAAAACAATAGTACTGTCAGCATTACCAAAAGGCCAACCATTTTGACAAGGATTGTCACTCTATTCACATGGCGGCAAGATCGTCTACCTTTGCTTTACCAGAGGGATCATTTGATTGATCCACCCATGCCACTAATCGAGACTTTGGTCCTCAAGCAGTATATGTCTCCCTTGAGGAGAGACTTGATGAGTCCCCATCTATTTCTAAGTTGCTCTCTACGTCAAGTGTGCAGCCAAAAGCCATTAAGCCTACTTTTCGTAGAGATCCTCTAATCTAGTGGATCGTGGAGCCTCTTCTCAATTCAGATGTCAGTGACACTAACGTGATGAGTCCCCATTGAATTCTGAGTTGCTCTCTAAGTCGAGTGCATAGCCAAAAGGAGTTGAGCCCACTTTCCCTAGAGATCCTCCGATCCAAGGGATCATGGATCCTTCTCCTAGTTCATATGTTGACAACATTGACCATAGATCTATCCCACCTCCCACTTGCATATCTGTTGATTCTTACACAACACGCTCTAACCTAGTTTCTCTCTTCCACTACAAATTTCTCCTCTTAATTTTCTACAACTTTAGCATGCCTACCTTTTGGTAATGGAATCATCCCAAAACACACACGCATTGTACTCACAAGCACTTTTCATTGAAGTTGAGGTAGGTTTGTTGATTGCTGACTGCTTGAGGAGTGTTCCATTAAGGAAGGGGATGATCTGAAAGTCAAGCTGGCCGAATAAAGGCGATCACTCATCACTGAGTTTGCCACTACTCACTCAACGAAGTTAGATGACAACCATGTTATATTCTTTTTTAACAAGCTTCCTAGAAAGTATTTCCACTTTATCTAGCATAGTATCTCGTTGCCCCAATAGCGAACCTTCTATAAGTTTGAATGTCTATTATTGTATTATGCGAGCCTACATGATCAAGTCCATAAGAAGTCCTCTCCACATTCTTATTTAGAAATGGGTCTAGTTGCCTCTTCTTCGCAACAGCAAGGTGGTAACCTTCTAGCAATCTATTTCAAGTATCCTATTAGAATCTGTTGTTTCTAGCAAGAGATTTTATGATGAAATTGGAAGTGCAGTATAAAGTAAAATCCAAAGGTAACAAGAACTCACAAGATGCAAAAGCAACTCACAACAAGGGTGACATTCTTCAAATGAAACAAAAGAAACTAAGCCCATCTTGCAGCAACTCCCTAAAAAGAATAGGTTTTGCACATCCAAGGTGCTCAGTTGGAGCATCAAGCACTTGATAAAACAAAGAGCTTGAGAGCTCCAATTAAGTAGCAAGGTGGTAACCTTCTTGCAATCTATTTCAATTATCCTATTAGAATCTATTGTTCCTACCAAGAGATGTTATGATAAAGTTGGAAGTGCAATATAAAGGGCGGTAGCATAAAACATGCGGTATGAAGGTCTCAATAAGAGCTAAATTTCAAAGAAAAGAATCTTCATTATTATTCTAATCCTCTCCTAAACAAAGGTTTACAAGTTTCCTTTGAGATACAAGTCAGACCTGAACTCACACATGGCGTCTCCTTAACAAAGGTTTACAAGTTTCCTTTGAGATACAAGTCAAACCTAAGCTCACACATGGCTTCTCCTTATAATGGGGGGGCTTACAACTTTGAGACCATAGATCATTGGTGGCACCTAAGGCTAGGATATTGAGCATATCTAATACACTACAGTCAACTAATAAGAATGCGTGTGTGTGTGTGTGTGTGTGTGTGTGTGTGTGTGTGTGTACAAGTGAATGCAGCAAAAGACTAAAGACCTAGAGGGATGCAACTAACCTAACATGTCCGAAGGGACCTACAAAAGTGTTAACTTAAGGATGTGGCCACCAATGCATACAACCATCAACATGTTGCTACCAATGAAATGCATGATGAGATGGGGAAGTATGCCTAGGGTGGGGTGTAGGAGACCTTTGAATGAATACAAATAGTGTAACAGATGAGGAACCAACAAACCAATCAGCTAATCCTTCAGGGGTAGTGAAAGATGTGGGATTTTGAGGCTATTCATGTGCCTCACATCCAACGGCAACTATGCCAAAAGAAACAGATGGTGCAACAGTCGAAGGCGTAGCCCCTCTGGACTATCTAGTAGGATTGGAGACAACTGCAATGGACTATTATAAGTTCTTAGGTGGGAAAATCTCTGGGCCTTGGTACCACACTCCTCATCTACATGGCCCGGTCTCTGCTTATAGGGTTTTGTATTTCAATGCAAGGCTAACATACAGGTTTGCATCACTCCTCGGGTTTGAGACATGGGTTGCACAATATTCCTTCATAATTTCATCTTCCTAGGAGATTTTCCCTTCTGCCAACATGGAGCCTTTTTCTCCCGAGGTGGATCATGCAACATCTCTCTTGATGCTATCATGCCAATGACTGGTACCTTGCTCTTCCAGTCAGGATGCTTCGTCCTCATCTTTATCTATCACCATGGTTCTTAGTACCACACAAAGATTGATATCAAGCTCCTCTTCCTCCTTCAACCTCGACATCCACAGTTGAGAGGGGGGTTTTACCCTTTCTTGGTATTCTACAAGATTCAGCATTTGTCTTCGACATCAACCTCCCTTCCCTAGAAGGGTGCTTGGGCAAGTGAACACTTTTACCATGCAAGATACTATCCAAGTGGCATCTACTACATGCACATTCTCATCATGTAGAAAACTACTATGCATCTCATTGTGGAAAGCACACCTAGGACGATTCTGAGATGTCTCCACCAGAGGTTCTTTACCACCACACTAGCATTCTTCTTCACCATATTACTACTTCGTCACCCCTCATCATCGACACCCTCGAGTGGTTGCAATAGGTTGTTTGTTTTGTGATGTGTTGGATCTAACCATCCCTTTTTATTCTCCCCACAAGACACAATTACTTGATAGGCCGCAAATCATCTATTCTCCCAAAAAAATAAAAAACTATAGTTTAATGTGGTTCCATCCTCCTTTGCAGGTCCTGCTAGGCCACTTAGTAGCCCACATACAAAACCCTAATTTGGGAGGATTCTTCTGCATCTATAAATTGGCAAGCTGCCCACCATTCAACCCCATTCTTACCTCACAAGGTTTGGTCATCAACCCTCTTCCACTAGTTGTCTAGCCCCCAACGACTACCGCTATGTGGCCTACAACTATCACCTAGCCTCCCACTACTGGCGATGATCAACTGCCGTCATCTTCAAGCGGTTACTTGCTGCATTTAACAGTTCCAGTCCTAGAGACTAATGTGTTTTGGTTTTCCGCCCACTGTCCTTCCATTTCCAGCATCGTCTAATTTGTGTTTGCATCTACAACACGTCGTTTTTGTGTTTTCAATAATTTTCTCCATCAGCCTCTCCTCTGACTAGTGGTTACTGCACTCGAGATCCATCTCTCGTGGACAACACACATAAACACCTCCCTCAACCCACTACCACGATAGCCACCGGCTATTGTACAGCTCTACCCTTGAGCATCTAATACGTTCTTTCCTTCATTTACAGCATTCATTCATTCACTTCAAAATTCTCCCTTTTCTCTATTTGTGTTTGTGTTTTTGGTGTTTTGCATTTTGCATTTAGGGTTTGCGTTTATTGCATTATTGTTTGAGTTATTGCATTGTAGTTGTGTTCATACATTCGATGTTTTCTCAACGCAAAGACTAGCATATCTTTAGAGCAGAATCATGGAGTACGAGGAGCAAGGGTGGCTAGGACTTTTCTCACTCAACACTTGAGCTTCGATTCCATAGAGAGACCCTCTTGAGAGATAGGAGAATGGCATGGCATATTCATGAAAAATGCTTACAAAGTTCCTCATAGTGAGCACCAAAGTTCCCTCCCCCCTCCCCCTAATGGCTACCTCTTTAGTCTTAGAATCCACAAGGGGCCACTCTAGAGCAAGCCATGGGGTTATGCCGAATGAGACATCTCTACCCCAAGGCAACAACCCATTCGTACTATACAGCAATAAATCCAAGCAATTATTACTTCCACAAGTGTCTTTCACTAAGACATTTCACCAACCTATGCTAGAGCAGTTTTTGTAGCATCCTATTGAGGGAGATATTGAAATAAGTAGAAACCACATCAAACATGTGGACATGACAATATCCTTTTTTTTTGTTTTGGCTTCTAGTCTTCATTTCTTTCAGCTTCTTAAATTTTCATCTTCCCCTTGGTCATAGATCTCTGTAGCTTGCAATTTGATTTACTTATTACCCATACTTCGACTATACTTTTCATCATACTCTACCACAAGATGACATAACAGTTGTGCTATATACTCACATCTCACAGGCTGTTCTAACCTTCTGCAAACTCTCTTTTTTTTTCCGTAATAGGTAATTGCATTAATTACAAAAAAAAAAGTACAGGGTTAGAAGATGTAGAATGGCTCTAAATCATCATGCATAAAACTAAGCTTTCTTTTATTTGAAGGAGTACAAAAGTCACATGAGAAAAGAACAAAAAGGAGCACACAAATCACGGCAAGGTCACTGAGGAGACCGCCCGACACCAAGGCACTAAATCCTCTACAAACAAAGTATCAGCATGGGGACTAAGATCAAGCTCCTACTAATGAAGTCCTTTTGGCTTCACAACATGACTTTGGATGCTCAAGGCAGCATAAAAAATGAATACATTGCAAATGACCAAAACATGCCAATAGCACCACAATCTAAAAAAGTGAAATAAAATCTTCATATGGGATTACGTTGGACCATGATGCTTAAGCTTACCAAAAACCCAATTAAAAGGACGCATCCCGATGCCCACCACAACATGCCAAATGTAAAAAATGAGAAGCCAAATTTTCCGAGCAAAAGGATAAGAGATAAATTGGTGACGGGAACACTCTCTCTTTTTAGCCTAAAAGGTAACTCTATTAATTACGATAAAAGTACAAGATTACATTATTACAATGAAAGATGGCTCTAGGCCATTGTACATAGTCACGCTGAGGTACAAAGGAAGCAAAGTGACTAATGGGAGGCAAAAGAAACTGCAGTGTGCCAAGCAAGTAGATCCTGCCTAGGGAAAATATTTATTAACTCCATCAAGTCTAGCTGCCAATGAAGAAGCCCTTTCAAGCGAGCTATATGACTCTCCACACTCGATAAAGTGTCAAAGATCAATGCACTCCTCATGGTCCATATATGCCAACAACCCAAGAAGTGTTAGAAAGGAAAGAGCACTTTCATATCAGCTTGCACGGGGTCCACAAACTTGGGATGTCCAAAGACCCAATCCTTTGGAGACATCAATAGTTCAACCACTTGGGACCAAATGGCCTCTCTCTCTCTCTCTCTCTCTCTCTCTCTCTCTCTCTCTCTCTCTCTCTCTCTCCTGCAGCCTCATAATTAAGTGTCTATTCTAGTGATAAGCCACTTTTTCATTAACCAACTAACCCAGCTTCAAATCTTCCTTTTCCTTCATCTATACCAAACGACCGTGAAGAATGCACTAATTGCCAATCCTTCTCGTCACCACATGTTCAACTTAACCAACTTAACTACATCCATTTGGTCTCTATCTAAATCATCACAGCCAATACACAGCTTGTGGATCTACCCAAGCATACATATACTAAATCAATCTGAGAGTCTAGAACCTCAACTGTGGTTGCAGTAAAGAAAACTACTCGCCCAACTGGCAAAGTTACTGAACAAACAATAAGTTCACCCCAAGATGGGGGACATGATAGACATCATCCAATGAAGCTAGATCCATTGGTGGAAAAACTGACGCGACCCTAGGCTTAAATCTTGATTGAGGAGTTAATTCCTACATGGATTCTCCTAGCTGTAGGGGCTCAGCAAATCAAAATGTCCTCTATAGAAGTCATGTAATGGGTAGCTCCATTGTCCACAAGCCAAACATGTACTAATGCACTCAGTTGTGACAAGTGAGCCTCTTCAGTCACCCCATTAGGAGGCAACTAGAAGATATAAATGAGACTCACATCCAATGTCTCTAAGGAGACAATGTAGGTCTCTACAAACCAATCACACAAAACCTCTCGAGTTGAATAGTTTGCCGACTCTAATGACTGAGTGATGGCAATGTGGGTTTGGCCTCGCTACTGCCCCTGCAGGGGGTTGCCATCATCCTGCTTCCCCTGCCGAGGGTTATCCGACTGGGATGCGAGGGTCTGATTCTTGGATTTTAGCTCTGTGCATCTTGTCTTAGATTGATACTCGTCATAATGGCCAACCTTTTCACAATGTTAACAATACCTATTCTTCTTAGGTACATTCTACCATTCATGTTTAAGAGTAGATTGTGTGGTTTCTTGGAATTCACTAGTCTTGTTTTGATTTTGATTTTGATTTGAATTTTGTTTGCCCTTGCCGTGTTGCTCCTTTTGAGAAGAAGCAATGAGAGTCGTCTCTATCGAGAGCATACTATAAATTTGATCGAGCAATCGTGTGTAACACAATAGCAGACACTTAAAACTCAGCGGACACTTAAAACTCACAAAATGTGGGCATTTGAGGCTATGAAATCACCTATCGCACAAAATAAAAATATATTCTTGGGAGCTTCTTAAGGAACAGGGAAACGTAATCGTCAAGGGACTTAGAAGCCCTAGTGGTTGAGAACTCCACAAGATGTTGATACTCAACCAGCTTGACTTTTAAGTCATTCTTGTCGATAATCTTAAAATTTTGGAGCTCATGATCCAAATTGATGCAATGGGTCCTATCCCAAGTCACATAACAATCAATCAAGTGTACCCAACACTCGGATGCTTAAGTTGAAATGTTGAAGCTAAGAGTAAACTCAAGCAATAAGCCCTGCACAAGCTCCATATTAGTAGAGGTGTTACGAGTCTTCCATGAGCGGATGACCTCGTACAGAATAAGTGCATGATCAAGTTGAATTTCCAGCCCCACACTAAACCCCATAGATTTTGAGAGTAAGACATGCCTCATCAAGTTTGACCAAGTGGTATTGTTTGACCCATAGAAATGAGTCATTCAAGGCATGCTTGGTGGATGATAAGCAAGAATCACAAGGTGTTTGTGAAGATGGATAGGTGGAATAGGGTGCAGGATAAGATGATGGTCGTGGTGTTCGTGGTGGATAAAGAGGAGAAAGAGATAAAGGTGGATGGGCAGAAATAAGTTGTTGATGTGCAATGAGTACCGATTGATGTAGAGGTATCAAAATAGACGTAGGTCCCCATATAATACCATACATGAAGATGAAGGCATTGGGACACAACGGCCCTATCTAAATGTCGGTTGGGAATTAGTTGGGAAACAACATAATGACCAGATGATCCACTACATAATGCCATAGAGACAAACTGCGGTACCAAACGATCCACACTCGAGTATATCTGATATACACTCCCAGAGGAATAACCTGAAAGTGTATGTGTGCAAGGTTGAGCCTCTATCACAAGTTCACCACCTGAAAACGGGTATATAGAGTTCTAAAAGCTGTGCCTAAGTATACAGAACCCCCCAATGTGGTGAGTGGTGATAAATGTGGTACACTTAATGGAAGCGGAAAGGAAGGTGAAGCAAAAGATGAGAAAGGAATGGGTGGGAGCCCGAATGGATTAGTAATTGATGTTGTGGAAAACATGGTTGATTCCTTTTGTCCGATGATACACCTACTTCAAATTGATCATGGTAAATGTGGTGCACTTAATGGAAGCAGAAAGCAAGGTGCAACGAAATATGAGGGAGGGAGGGATGGAACCCAAATGGATTAGTAATTGATGTTGTGGAAAACATGGTTGATTCCTTTTGTCCATTATATGCATTAGATGATAACACCTACTTTAGATTGACCATGAGGAATAAAACCATTTGAAGAAAAAGGAGGGGACAAAATACTTACAAGTTCTTCTTTTAGCTTCTTACCTAGTTTTGAACTCATAAAGAAATACATGTCTTCCTTATTACTTAGAAACCTAAGGTTATTTTAAAGAGTCTCTTCTTGACTAGCATCTCCTGATGCAACAAAAAATACAAAATCAATTGACAAAGAATCTAACATAATAGGGTTCATACATGGCATTAGAGAAAAGAAGTACTGGTGAAATATTGTGTAATACAAGTCAAGTTCCAATTCCAGATGGCCAGCCCGTAGTAGAGATTCTGAAGTTCTTTTCTGTGTATCAAATCTAAAGGAGATAGCTCAAGCTTACCTCAACCTCCTGCTGCACCCTATGCATAAGGATAAGATCATATTCAATGGCAAAAATCTGATATGGTCTGTGGGTTCCATAGTAGTCCAATGATTCTCCATCCATGTTAGATCAAGCAATACCAAGTTAGGAGGCCCACTATTGATCATTTTTGTCCATGTTTGGCTGTGGAGACTAGAGCGGTAGTGTAAATGCATTCGAAGTCATCGGACCCTTCTCTTCATCCTCCTTCTACAAATGAGCTTTCCGATCAAAGGCCAAGGTTTCTTAGACAATACCTAGCTCTTATACCATTTGAAGAAATCCCCTAAACACAGAAAACATAAAACTAATCATACGACAAAGCACAAACTCTTAATATACAACAGAATTAGAATTAGGATAGCTTAGAGACTATGAATACAATGAATAATGAAGTGAATGACTATAAAATATACAATGCTCATGCAACGAACACACTATGCAGCGAATACTGAACCTTGAACTCTCGTATCTCTAGGATCAAGGAAAAAGATATCAACTGTAGAGTGTGTCATACTCTAAAACATATCCCATAACACAGCAAGATAACCTCCATGTGTCGAACAACAACAAATGCAGCCAGAGAGTCTAAATCTGATGCAAACATGCAATGAGGAGAGAAAGACCAAAAATGCATGTATGTGAGGAGAGAAAAAAACTAGGCGATAGCTGGCAACAATAGATGATTGTGCCAGAAGTGCAGGCAATAGTTGGAGGAGAGAGACAGTCAGCAAAAGCAGGAATTTGATAATGGCGACAGTGTCAATCTAATGGCGACATGTCTAGCAAATGATATCAGCAATAAACGCACAATTCTAACAATAGGCAACAACTCCAAGTACTAGGCAACATGTCCTAGATGCAGGTGATAGCTTCAAGATGTAGACAACAACTCACAAATGAAGATGACCGCTGGAATCAGGCACCAAATAGTAGCAGACAACAATGAGAAGTTTTAAGTGCAATGTCCTCCGCGAACAGGGTGTGGGCAGTAAAGATATGGCTCCTCGAACCCGCAAAAATGAGATTGAGGGAGAGTGTTGGGGATACCTATTTATAGAAAAATTGGGGCACCCAAATTAGGATTTTACATGTGGAACACAGTAACTCTCTAGGATCATGTTTGCTTTTAAAATAATCAGGTTTCTTCATTAATTAAGCGTGTCTTGGGGCTATTTAAGCCAAGCTAATGCATTTTTAGCTCAACATATATGCTTTATTTCCTCAATGGAAACCCTGGCATATCTTCACACGATATCAGATCCAATGCTCTTCTAAAGAGTATCTTGTGGAGCCTACTCTTTTTGCGAGACACACACGCAACTAGATTTTGACTCGTAATGTTTTAGGCACCTTCCTCTCGGGATCCTATGGCGCCTGTCAATCTTCTCCATCATTGGAGACTCTGAGAAGGTATTATGGTCTTGATGAGGAGGTAGCCACACCTTCACCTTTGCCATCTTCTTCTTTACATTTTGGTCATATTATAGAGCAACAGTTTGAGGAGTACTTGCACCTCACGTACAATTTGGTTTCCATCCCTTCAACGACTGATACTACTCCGTTTGGACCGATTGGTGAGACTGGCCATCTCTATGATCTTGGAGGAGCCACAACATTCAGCGTGTCTCGAGATCCATCTCCTTCATCTTGGCCAGACCTCGTGTTATAGGGGCTGATTGAGCATGATAATCGAGGCAGACTGTCCTACGCACAGTGAGAGACAGAGAGAGCGAGAGCAAGCAGAGTAGAGAGTGAGCACGTTTTTAGGTACAATGACGAGAGTGTACCTTTTGGTTTTTAGATAGATATATATGTGTAAGTACAAGTGCTAAGGGTGCGTTCACACCCGAGCACATTTAAAGGCAACAACCTCCCACCTAAAGGCAATGTGCCTTAAGAGAAGGGAAGAAAAAAATCAGCTAAGTCTAGGTATGTACAAAGCTAAAGTACATATATCTAATCCAACTCCCATCTGTCGGCAATGAACAAACCGTTCTACTAGAAGACCCTTCGTGAGAAGGTCTACAGGGTTATCATCCGTATGCACTTTGACAAGCTCAAGGCTTTTGCTGTCAAGTACATCTCTAACGAAGTGGTACTTCACCTATATGTGCTTTGTCTTTGCAAGAAAGACAGGATTCCGTGCTAGCATGATAGCACTCTGACTATCACAATGGAGAACAGGTAACTCTATGATACCAAGCTCTCCCACTAGACGTGAAAGCCATAAAGCCTCCTTGCATGCCTCAGTGGCAGCCACATACTCTGCCTCTATAGTAGACAAGGCAACACACTTTTGTAGCCTGGAGATCCAAGAGACTGCTCCTCCTGTGAAAGTAAACACATACCCAGAAGTGGACTTCCTGCTGTCTGCATGACCAGCATAGTCTGCATCCGTAAAGCCAACAACAGATGCCTTTTGCTTTCCAAAGCAAATGCACAACTCCTTTGTGCCTTTGAGGTATCTCATAATACCTTTCACTACATCCCAATGCTTCTTGCCAGGGGTTGCCGTGTATCTACCAACCACTCCCACTGCAAAGACAATGTCAGGACGTGTAGCAACCATAGTATACATCAAACTGCCAACAGCTGAAGTATATGGTATCTTGGCCATTTTAGCCTTCTCATCATCAGATGTAGGGTTGTCCTCTGCACTAAGTTTCACATATGGAGGCAATGGAACCCCAATTGTCCCCCCCCCCCCCCCTCCATATTGAAACGCTGCAAAACTTTGAAGATATACTCCTGAGATAGATAGAGTAAGCCTTTTGATCTTTCTACGAGTATTCGCATGCCAAGAATGTGATTTGCATCAACAAGATCCTTTATGTCAAAGGTGCCATGAAGACTTTGCTTCAGTGAGTCCAAGGCATGAGGCTGCCATTTGGTGCCTTCTTGGTGTACAAGCAGTGATCCACTTGACTTCTATGAAAGCCTTGGGACTGCATGAATGTATCAAACTTATGATACCATTCTCTTGGTGCTTGTTTCAGCCCATACAAACTCCTTTTGAGTTTACATACCATTTTTTATTTCCCTTGTTCGACAAACCCTTTAGGCTGCTGCATATATATGTCTTCATGCAGATCACCATGTAAAAACGCAGTCTTTACATCCATCTCTATGAGCTCCATATCCTCAACTGCAACCAAGCCCAAAATGGTTCTCAATGTAGTCATCTTGACTACAGGAGAGAAAATCTCATCAAAGTCAATTCAATGCTCCTGCTTGTACCCTTTTGCAACCAATCTTGCTTTGTACTTTTGTGAGGAACCAGAAGTGACCTTCATCTTGTAAACCCATTTGCATGGAAGGGTTTTTTGCCCTTTAGGCAACTGCACTAAGTCCCAAGTGCCATTTTTTTCAAGAGATTCCATCTCTGACAGCATGGCTTTATACCATTTCTTGCTGTCCTATCTGTCCATTGCTTCCTTAAAGCAAGACTATTCACCACAGTCTGTCAACATGACATAATCAGCCACTTTAATTGCAGCAGGAACAAACCTGTCAGGTTGTCTAGTAGCCCTAGATGATATCGTAACCCAATGGTTATTGTTTGCTGGTTGTTCCTGCAAATTTCCATTTTCGGCATGCTGTCCTGGCATTTCAGCCTGCAAATCAGCATTAACAGCTTGTTGTCCTGGCTGTTCCTACACATGTAATGGCTCATTTTCATGGGCAATAGCTGGCTGATCATTTCCAGCATCATTTCCTGCATTATCTTATATGGCCTGATTCATATGCTCTGCAACTCCATTTTGGGGCGGATTATGAGGAGCAATGAGCTCCCTCTTTATCCCTTTGCTGTCACAAAATGCCTGAAAGGCCTTGGACACATATTCCCCACCATTGTCAGAGCGAAGACACTTCAGTGTCTTATCTGCCTGATTTTCAGTCAATGCCAAGAATTTTTTAAACTTATCAAGCACTTCATCCTTGCTACGAATAGGGTAAACCTATACTTTCCGTGTAGCATCATCGACAAAGGTGACAAAATATTTGTTTCCCCCTAAAGATAATCCTGGCATTTGACATACATCCGAATGTGCTAACTCTAGAGGAGAAGATTTCAAAGAAAGAGACTTTTTATGTAACGTCTGTGCATATTTGCCATAAATGCAATGATCACAATGCTCGAAATCAGTATAACGAAGACAAGGCAAGTAACCCAAACGAGAAAGCACTTTCATTCCTGTTTGACTCATGTGTCCCAACCGGCCATGCCACAAAGAAACACTTGGCTGCTCGGTCACGGCAACAACATGGTCATGCACACTAGATACATGAAGTGGATACAAAGTATCATTCTTGCAACCTTTGGCAATAACCCAAGATCCCTTACAGATCTACCATTTTCCATCACCAAAGGTGGTATGAAAACCATCCATCATCTAGCTGCCCTGTGCTAATCAAGCTCTTCTTAAGTTGAGGTACATGCCGTACATGTTGAAGTATAAAGACAGAACCATGCTGAAACTGTAGCTGCACACTGCCAATACCCGCAATCTCACATGCATAGTTGTCCCTAAGATGGACAACACTATATCGACCCCCTGTATAGACGGAAAACCACTCACAATGAGGGGTGACATGAAAGGAAGCACCTGAATCAAGAATCCAAGTATACATGACATCATCTGTATCTATAAGTAAAGCATGTGCACGAAAGTGTAAAGAGACAAAGAGTACGTCACTCCCACTGTCACTGTCATGAGTGACTAAATTCACCTCTTCAATTTTTACACTGCTCTTCTTAGACTGACTGTCTTTCTTCTCTTCCTTGCTATCATTTGTCTTCTTGCCTTTTCCTTTCTCTTTCTTTCATTTGTAGCAATCATGTTTAAAGTGACCCTTCTTGCCACAATGATGGCATTCAACATCTTTGCCACGTGATTTACTATGTCCCTTGCCATCATATTTGCCCTTTTGCTGTGATCTGCCCCTAGTATGCAAAGCATTGGAAGACTAACTAGATGCATTGTTCTGCCGATTCATCTCTTCCATAAGTAGAGCACTCTCTACATCAACATACAAAAGGATCACATTAGAATTGCTCATAGAAGTCCTGAATGTATCCGAACTCTCTGGTAGAGTGCAAAGCA
This sequence comes from Lygodium microphyllum, assembly GCF_053477565.2. NCBI lineage: Eukaryota > Viridiplantae > Streptophyta > Polypodiopsida > Schizaeales > Lygodiaceae > Lygodium > Lygodium microphyllum. Next base: position 151,440,416 of record NC_141136.1, on the reverse strand, counting down.
AGAAAGTAGCCTTAAACTCCTCATCAATCATGAACTTCAAGGCAACCAGCTGGCTGAAAATGGAGTTAAACTCACTTAAGTGAGTAGACATTGCTGTACCTTCTTTCATACGCAAATCCATAAGCTTTTTCAAGCAATACACTTTGCTTGCAGCACTCTTCTGTGCATACAGTTCTTCTAGTCTAGTCCATATAGCAAATGCAAAATCCAAACCTTCAATGTTGAAGAGCAAGGCATCAGAAATCGATATCTCTATGGTTGAGCGTGCAAGCTCATTCAACTCATCCCAATCGTCCTGATCCATGTCCGCAGGCTTTGCCCCTTTGGTTTTGATCGGCTTTGCCTGCTTCTTTTGTAACAGGATATTGTAGCATTGTTTTTGCCACATTGCAAAATTATGTGCACCTTCAAGCTTCTTTATGTGCATCAAATTACCACTGTCATTGCTGGCAGCCATGATTTTTAGCCCAAATGTGACCAAAAAACCAGCAAATGCAGGCCCAAACTGTCACCCAAGTGACCAAGGTACAAACAAGTACCAATCAGCAATAAATGACCATGCAGAAGTACAGATTTCAGATCTGTAATTAAATTTTCAGAAGCACCAAACCATGTGCTACAGTATTATCCAACTGATTACAGCTGTTCCAAGGGCATGTGCATCACATTACATGAGAAATCCCAAAATTTCAGCTGCAATTTCTGTTGTACATGTACCCACGGGCATAAAATTTGACACGAACGGTCAAAAGCCCCAAAATTTTGTGCTCAAAGCGTCAAACACAGATCTGCATTTTCTCTGTCATGCATACGACAGTCCAATTTTGCCAAAATAAAGCAATTTCAGCAAAACCCCCAAATCTTACCAAGTGTTGATGTCCAAATTGCGCGGAATTCAACCTGCATGTACATAAAATGACCAAATGCTGCACAAATTTTGCCCAAACTGCAAAACCCCCAAATTGCATGGGGTCCAATGTGCCTCAATGTCGAGAAATTGGGTTAGTTTCAGCCCAATTTGTGCATGTACATTCAAAGCCCCAAATGTCGGAGACAAAATGTCATAAATTCCTGCAATTTCTAAGACAGATATCACTGTTGCATCTTGCTCACACCAAATTTGGACAAATCCCCAAATTTTCCAAGTCTTGTGTGCATTAATTTCAGTGAAATTGAAAGAATTTCACTAAAATGTGAAAAAACCCCAAAAATCCCGGCCAAATGCGCACTGACTTTGCAATTTTTGAGTCAGATTGTCCAATTCTGTGTTGAGATCCCCAAATTCGGGAAAAGCCCCAACTTTCTAGGCTAATTTTGCACAGATCTGAGACTTTGTGCTTGCAAATACTAAACCTCGAACTCTCGTATCTCTGGGATCAAGGAAAAAGATATCAATTGTAGAGTGTGCCATACTCTAAAACATATCCCATAACACAGTAAGATAACCTCCATGTGTCGAACAACAACAAATGCAGCTAGAGAGTCTAAATCTAATGCAAACACACAATGAGGAGAGAAAGACCAAAAATGCATGTATGTGAGGAGAGAAAAAAACTAGGTGATAGCTGGCAACAATAGATGATTGTGCCGGAAGTGCAGGCAATAGTTGGAGGAGAGAGAAAGTCAGCAAAAGCAAGAATTGGATAATGGCGACAATGTCAATCTAATGGCGACATGTCTAGCAAATGATATCAGCAATAAACGCACAATTCTAACAATAGGCAACAACTCCAAGTACTAGGCAACATCTCCTAGATACAGGTGATAGCTTCAAGATGTAGACAACAACTCACAAATGAAGATGACCGCTGGAATCAGGCACCAAATAGTAGCAGACAACAATGCGAAGTTTTGAGTGCAATGTCCTCTGCGAACAGGGTGTGGGCAATAAAGATATGGCTCCTCGAACCCGCAAAAATGAGATTGAGGGAGAGTGTTGGGGTGCATACCTATTTATAGAAAAATTGGGGCACCCAAATTAGGATTTTGCATGTGGAACACAGTAACTCTCTAGGATCATGTTTGCTTTTAAAATAATCAGGTTTCTTCATTAATTAAGCGTGTCTTGGGGCTATTTAAGCCAAGCTAATGCATTTTTAGCTCAACATATATGCTTTATTTCCTCAATGGAAACCCTAGCATATCTTCACATGGTATCAGATCCAATGCTCTTCTAAAGAGTATCTTGTGGTGATTGTGGAGCTTGGTAGGCCACAAGGCAACCGACATGCACCTTTTGTCCAATGCCCTAGCTACTTTGGAGTGGGATACCTTAGGGTAATTATGCCTTCGCTTTTAGGCTCACTTTTGGGCTTGAGAGAGGATGTTGAGCTAAAACACACTTTACAGCTGATTAGCATTTTTAAACAGTCCCAAAAAAAGCTTGATTAATGAAAAACACAAAATTAGTGTCGGTTTGAAAGTTCCAATGGTCTCCCAAAACCCTAATTTTTTAGGCACCCTTCAACATCTATAAATAGACAAGCTGCCCACCATTTAGCCTCATCCCTTTTGTGTAAATTCTCACTCCTCTACTACATTTGGTCTATCTACCATCACCAACTCACAGACTGCCTCCTCCTGCCTGCATTCGACACTCCATCAGCCAAGCAATAGGTGGCAACTCTCCCTCTACATCAAGCGTCGGTGTGCAGCATGCATTTGGCCCTTTTCGCTGCCAACCCGCAGCTAGCGCTCATCCTCCTCTTGTTGGAAGCTGCATCATTGCTGCATTTGCAACTTCTGTTGCCGCACATTGTCTCAAGCATCATCCGTGCTATTGCCTTAATCTCCTGATCCTCCAATGACTAGCATTTGGTGCTTTCCTCACCTTCCGACACTCTAATTGGTGGTTACATCACTTCGGATCCATCTCATACGAACGTCACTCTCCGACACTCCATTGCTCTACCCTTGGGTATTTTGTACACTCTTACATTCATTTACAACATTAATTCACTTTAAAGTTTACTTCTCTCTATGTTTGTCTCTGTGTTGAGTTTTGAGTTTTGTGTTTGTGTTTTGTGTCTAGGGTTTGAGTTTTGCTTGTCGTTGTCTGAGAGTGTATCTTTCAGTCTTGGTCGTACGTGTATTTCCTCTATTGAGCCAAGCAATGCATTCCATATTGATTAGCCACTTAAACAGCCCCAAAACAAGCTTAATTTAATGAAAGCCCTAAAACAGGGAGCAGTTCGAGAGAGTTTAATAAAACCCTAATTTGGGAGGGTCCATTCTCATCTATAAATAGGCAGGCTGTCCCATTCAGTCTTATCTCTTTCATGCAAGTTTCTCACCCTTATGTGCAGATCTCAGCCATTAGCCTCCCACTATGTGACGGTTCAGTCTTCGCGACTGCTGCCATCACCTCGTTCTACAGCTGCATTCTAGTGCGGCATTTTACTGCGGTATTTTACTACTGCGTCATTCTGCTGTGACGTTTTACTGTGGCATCCTACTACTACGTTTTGTTGCTTCGCCCACATCATCAAGCATCATCCTTTGCAGTCTCCTCGCATTCTGGTGATCACTGTTTACTGTTTCACTCACTCCATCACTCCAACTGGTGGTCACAATACTTGGGATCTGTCTCCAGTGGACGTCACTCTCTGACGCACTGCTCTACCCTTGAGCTATACTCTTACATTCATTTACAGCATTCATTCACTTCAGAGTTGTGTTCTTTCTATCCCTTTTTTTGTTTGTGTTTGAGTTTTAAGTTGCGTTTAGGTTTGAGTTTTGCTTTCTGTGTCTGTGTTTGTCTCATTGTGCTTCTATCGTGGTTGTACACTGTGTATTTCCTCAGTGCAAACCCTAGCAATGCCTCCACACTCTTCTTCACATGGCATTAGAGCTAGTGCTCTTATAAAGAGTATCCTACAGATATTGTGGAGTGCTAGTCTTTATGCAGCAAGTACTCGAGTCTCGGATTCTTTGGAACCTTGTTGTTGATCGTGAGCCTATGCCTAACCCTCACCTGACCCACCCTAATTACATCCATTTATGGAGAGCTCACAATGCCACAGCCAATATCAAGCTGATGCAGGGTTTGCTTCTTGAGTTTCACTCCCAGCTACAGCACTTCCCTCTTGCATCAAAACGTTGTTGGTCTTTGGGACCTTGTTGTTGGTCTTGAGCCTATGCCTGACCTTCACCTGGCCCACCCTAATTACATCTATCTATGGAGAGCTCGCAATGCCACAGCCAATATCAAGTTGATGCAGGGTTTGCTTCCTGAGTTTCACTCCCAGCTACAGCACTTCCCTCTTGCATCAGAACGTTGGAGTCATCTCATCAACCATTATGCGGCTCGAGATCGTACTTGGCATAATAAGCATTAATTTTGAGCTTCATGAGTTTTCCATAAAGAAAGGGCATAGTCTGAAAGTCAAGTTGGCCGAACATCACTGATTACTAGCCAAGTTTGCCACAACTGGCTCTTCGAAGTCAAACGATGATCAGATCGCATTCTTCTTGAACAAGTTGCCCAACAAATACTTCCATTTTATCCAGCACATTGTCTCCCTATCTAGATTGCCGACCTTGGGGCTTCACATTCCTAGGAACTCCACTGCAACTTCTAGGCCTTCTTCCCCACCTCGCCATATGCAATGGTAGCCACGCACTTCGCCTTTCATTTTCAAGCCTTCCAGTGCATTTACACACATATACACATTTACATTATTACACTTGTTCATTCAGTTCATTTTTCATTTCAGTTTTGTTTTTCTTTTTAGAGCATCTCACTACTGACATCTATGATTGTAGATCTTACTCTCTTTTGCAGACTTTGTTTTCAATACATGGTAGCATATAGGTTTGACTAGTCCTACCTGGGTTGAAGACATGGGATGTGCATTGTTCCATTCATAGTTTCATCTTCCTAGAGTTTTGATCTTCTACCATCATGGAGGCTTCCCCTCCCAAGGCGGATCATACTGTTAGCAGTCATGTTTGTCATGCCTTGTCATCTCCTGCCTGTGAGCCTCAGTCTGAGTCAGACGAGGACATTAGGAGCTCTGACATGTGTCTGTCATGTGTTATGATGGGGAAGGCTAGTCACTCTTGACTGGCTATCTTAGGATGTGTATTTCTTTTTGGCCTCTTTTAGTGGGCAGCCATTGGCTGCCCGGCCACTTTTTGGTCACTGTTGTGGAGCGCCCATTTTAGGGCATTTTTAGGGTTTGCGCCCATTTTAGAGTTAGGGTTAGGGTTTGTCCGTTGCCTATTTATAGGCAGCCCCCCTCCCCACTTGGTCACTTGTCTTCTTGCAGATTCCGACACTCCTCCCCCGTGGTGGTGCTGCCATCATCATCAGCCTGATCTGGTGCCCTCACTGACGCTGTGGGCTGCGTGCAGGGATTGATCAGTCCATTTCAGTGTATTCAGCATTCATTTCAGTCAGTGCAGATTTCTCTTCCTTATTTTCTACTTTCTCTCTCTCTCTCCCTCCATGTTCGTATTCCCTCTTCCGCAGCGCACTCTCACATGGTATCAGAGCCGAAGGAGAGTACACGGAGCTGAGATTTACGTGGGAGAACACCCACAACTTTGCGTTTGCTGGTCAAGACGTCTCCAACAGTTAAGGCGTCACCTTCTGCACCATCTTCTTGATCAAGGCGGCCTGTTTTGGTGTCCATCTATTTGCGTTTGCTGCTGGCGTCATCCCCAACAGCCAAGGCGGCCCTTCCAGGAGGTCCCAAATATTTGCGTTTGCTGCTGGCGCCTTCTCCAGTGGCTGCCACGTCATCAACAACCTCTTCCTGCTTGCGTTTTCAGCCAGGCGGCCTCCCCAACAGCTGGGCGACATCTTCCTTACTGGCGTTTTGAGGCAGGAGGCTGTTTTTCTGTGGTGACTGCATCGTTAGCATTTGCGTTTGACATCATGCTTGCGTTCTGTGCAAGGCGGCCAGCTCAAGAGCTTCTGGTGTTTGTGTTTCAGAACCAGCAACCTTCCCTTGTTGTATTTTGGTGTTTGCAGATATCGAAGATGTCTTCTCATCAGTTTACGGGCTTTGATGACTTAGATGACGAGCTTTTGTCTCGACACTCATCTGAACGGAGGCGTGATTTCTATCACGAGGACCATCGTCCGGAGTCTATTCCTCTTTCCCGTCCCCCTTCTATTCATGTATCTCGGCGATCCCCTTCCAGTGGACCGAAGATGCAGCCTTTGGTACCCCCTGTACAAGTACCCATACTTCCTCAGCTGCCCAAAGAGGACCAGTTGGATGGCTCCAACTTTTCTCTATGGTCCTGCAAGGTGGAGTGTATCTTGGACTCCTTCGATCTTTGGGAGCTTGTTTCTGTTCCTATTCCCCGGCCTAAGGTGGATCCTGCAGATGGGACATCTATGGATCGTGCAACCTTATGGGATCGGCTCAATTCTAGAGCCAGATCTTTCCTCTTTCTGAGTTTGCAGGATTCTGTCCTTGTTCATATTCACAGGTTGAAGACTGCAGCAGACGTGTGGAGAAAGCTCGCGTCTCTCTATCAACAGAAGACGTTTGCCCACCGGATATCTCTCGAAAAGAAGTTGCGGATGCTCGCTATTGATGATAGTCCTTCCATGAAGGACCACATCAACAGATTACAGGATATGAGGGATGAGCTTGCATCCCTCGGTCGGACGATATCTTCTGAAGACATGGCTATGATTCTTTTGACTCAGCTGCCATCACCTCGGTTTGATGTCTTCTACACCAACCTTCTTACATCGAGGACCCGTGAGAAGCTTCTATGGGAGGAGCTATCCCCGCTTGTCTTGGAGCATGATGAGCAACTCAGAGAGGTCAGTGCTAGTGGATCCGACTCCATTAGAGCCTTTGTTGCAGGTTCGGGAGGACAGAAGAAGAAGAAGAAAAAGTCAAAGGCTACGAAGGAGGACAGTTCTTCAGGCTCTGACTCAGTTTCAGAGAGACCGAAGTGCCCATACTGTGGGAAAGGGACACATTCAGAGGAGAAATGTTGGAAAAAGTACCCTCACCTTCGTCCGGGAGCGAAGGGTGGATCTACATTGGAGCCTTCTTCTACCTCTACACCAGCTGTTATCCATGAGTCAGTGTTCCTTCATATCCATGCTTTGGAGGAGGATCCTTCTTCCGTGGCTGCAGTGTCTTCTCCACAGCCTTGGTTAGTGGACAGTGGTGCTTGGAGTCATACGACTCCCAGAGGTGATTTGTTACAGGATCTCCGTCCATCAAAGGGTTCAATCACTGTTGGTGACATTTTATCGGTGCCTATTAGTGGTGTTGGCACATTGCCTTTGTTTACCGACAGACCTTCGAGCTCCTTTTCACAGGCCCTACATGTTCCGGATTTGGGCCTTCCCCTCCTCTCAATTTATGGCCTTATGAGGCTTGGCACACGAGTGATCTTCACTGAGCATGCCGTTGTTTTTGAGGATTCTTTTACAGGAGCTGTCTTATCTACAGGTTGGCAGGAGAGCGGGCTTTACAGGCTCCATTCCCCTTCTTTGATGCAGGGTCCTCCGCGGCAGTCTATTGCTACACCCGTTCCCGCTTGTGCACCTTCTATTCCACAGGTTCCTTCCCATCCCCCACCTCCTCCTCCGGTGGTTTCCTGTACCCCCCATCCCTTTTAGAGGGGGACGATCTCGGTGATGCGGCTGTGGATTCCCTGGCCCCTAGTGTTTTAGAGGGGGATTCCCAAGATTGTGAGGAGCTTCTTCAGGGGCAGTCTACATCGACGGACTTCATCGACATTGGCATTCCTCTTGCCACCCCAAGATCTATTTCCTCTTCGGCCTTCAGCCACATCCAGGATCTGAGAGGGGGTGTTAGCAGTCATGTTTGTCATGCCTTGTCATCTCCTACCTGTGAGCCTCAATCTGAGTCAAACAAGGACATTAGGAGCTCTGACATGTCTATCATGTGTTATGATGGGCGAGGCTAGTCACTCTTGACTGGCTATCTTAGGATGTGTATTTCTTTTTGGCCTCTTTTAGTGGGCAGCCATTGGCTGCCCGGCCACTTTTTGGTCACTGTTGTGGGGCACCCATTTTAGGGCATTTTTAGGGTTTGCGCCCATTTTAGGGTTAGGGTTAGGGTTTGTCCGTTGCCTATTTATAGGCAGCCCCCCTCCCCACTTGGTCACTTGTCTTCTTGCAGATTTCGACACTCCTCCCCCGTGGTGGTGCTGCCATCATCATCAGCCTGATCTGGTGCCCTCACTGACGCTGTGGGCTGTGTGCAGGGACTGATCAGTCCATTTCAGTGTATTCAGCATTCATTTCAGTCAGTGCAGATTTCTCTTCCTTATTTTCTGCTTTCTCTCTCTCTCTCCCTCCGTGTTCGTATTCCCTCTTCCGCAGCGCACTCTCACACATACAACATCTTTCTTGATACTATCATGGTGGTGACTTCTACCTTGCTCTTCCAGTCAGGATACTTCTTCTCCTCATGGTTCTCAACACCACATGAGGACCAACATTTGGCTCCTCTTCCTCCTTTGGCGTCGCCATTCCAGGTTGAGAGGAGATTCCTACCCTTCTTGGTATTCTACAGGTTTAGGCACTTGTCTTCGACATTAGCCTCCCCCCCCCCCCCCCTTTGTTATACCTTCACCCTTTGCATTGCATGATTTTATCATCTTTGTACTAGGGCACTCGAGCAAGTTTCTCCACAAGAAACACTGTCTAGGTGACACTTGCTACATGAGCATTTCACAACATGTAGCATACTCATTGTGCAAAGCACCACTAAGCGGATCCTAAGTTGTTTCCATTGACGGTTTATACACCACACCACCATTCCTTCATCACCATTCCCTCATCATCACCATCCTCAAGTGGATGGATAGCTTGTCTGTTTTGTGATGGGTTGGACCTAACCATCCCTTCTCATTCTCCCATCTTCTCCTCAATTGACCACAAATCATCTCTTACTTAAATCAATATATATTTTTTTAATCAAAGTTCATTGTAGTTCCATCCGCCTTTGTAGGGCTTGATAGGCCATTGGGCAGCCGACGAGCACCCTTTGTTCAATGCCCTATCCTCTCTAGGGTGACTACTTGGACTCCCTTGGTAAGTTAACCATCGCCTCTGTAGTCTTGGTAGGCCACAAGAAAACCACCATACACCATTTTTCCGATACCCTACCTACTTTAGGATGGGACGCCCTCGGCAAAATGGGTTGGCCTTCTTTTTTCACCATGTTTTGGGCCTGAGAGTGAGTGTTGAGGTAAGAAATGCATTCCATGTTGATAGCCGCTTAAACAACCCCAAAACAAGCTTAATTTAATAAAAACCCTAAAACGAGGAGCGGTTCAAGAGAGTTCAGTGAAACCCTAATTTCGAAGGGTCCATCCTTATCTATGTATAGACAAGCTGCCCCCATTCATTCTTATCTCTCTCTTCCGTGCACGTTTCTCATCCTGTGTGCAAATCTCAGTCATCAATCTCCCACCACATGGTGGTCCAACCTTCGCGACTGCTACCATCACCTCGTTCTACTATCGCCTTCTACTGGGGCGTTTTACAACAGCGTCCTACTGCCACATTTTACTACGGCGTTCTACTCCTGCGTTTTGCTACTTTGCCCACATTATCAGGCAACATTCTCTGCAATCTCCTCACACTCCGTTGATCAACGTTTGGTTTTTCTCTCACTCCGTCACTCTGACCGGTGGTCACAACACTTGGGATCCGTCTTCGATGGATGTCACTCTTCGACACACTGCTCTGCCCTTGGGCACACTATATACTCTTACATTCATTTACAGCATTTATTCACTTCAGAGTTGTATTCTTTCTATCTCTTCTTATGTTTGTGATAAGTTCTCAGTTTTGCACTTAGGGTTTGAGTTTTGCTTTCTGTGTCTGTGTTTGTCTTGTTGTGCTTCTCTTGTGGTCACACACACTGTGTTTCGTCAGTGCAAACCCTAGCAATGCCTCCACACTCTTCTTCACATCCTCAATGCCAACCCTAGCATATCTTCACACCCCACACCAACGCCACTTGGGCAAGTTCCTAGTCAAGATTCAAAGGCTCAATACATCACTACTATAGGTTGGCACTACAAAGAGGGAAACGTTAGTCACAGCTCACCAATTCCTTCAAGATAGTGACTACATACACCACTCGCACAAAGAGGGATGATAGTCTAGAAGGCTAAGGAGATTAGAGCAATATGCCACCGCGGATACGGGGATACCACACAAATGCTACATCAAACAGAGATGAGGGAGATCCGCCAACGACATGAGCAGCAACTGACAAAGTTGAGGACTTGATCCAGATGCTACCCTCATATTATTTCATCCAAGATGTATAACATACTCTATCCGCCAATCCTAATTGGGTGGAATTAGATATAGGCATACATTCAACTACATAGCTAGACATGTACTATCTCATCCTCTCATTGTATCCCTATATGAGCACTATTTTGTTTTGTACATCACCTTAGCTTCTTTTCACAGTATACCATTGACCATCTTCTATCTTTTAGAATGTCACACGTGTGACTTTGATATCTAGTGATGACCAGCATTGTACATGGTTCTGTCTCATAGGCTGATTTTGGCCTCAAAAGATGCTGTCTGTGTGTGTGTGTGTGTGTGTGTGTGTGTGTGTGTGTGTGATCTTGAATCCACTTAAGGTAGCATGTCTTAAACTTCCATAACTTTTGATAGCTATATGCAATTGAGATAACCACAGGCTCATATTGAAGCCCAGTCATGCTCTTTCCCCTTATATAAATGGTTTCAAAAATAGAGAGTATGCATGAGTCGTGGCTCATATCTGTCAGGCAGAGAATGCCCTGTTCCTGTTAAAAGCTATCCCATCATGCCTTTTGTTCAACAACCATTAATAAGGGGTGCCCCTCAAGAAAATGGAGGATACCCATGAAGACCAACTGTCTGGAAGGCCTTGCAACCTGATCAGAAATCCTAAAGTACTCAGTAGTGACGTATCTTCTCCCACTTGCCAATAACCTTCTTGGGTCTGTAAAGTATCGATTCTTCATCATCCTCTTCCATGACTTCCACCATCTCCAACATACTCTCAGAGTATTCTCAAGTGAGATCAACTTGCTACTGCCACCATTGACACTAGGTATCTTTCATGAGCATCCAAAGGAGATGGCATGAGACTAATACCTAGTGTCAATGGTGGTCAACTCGTGCTCATGCATTCACCAAACACAAAGATGGCCTTAAGCTTTCCTGCCAAAAATGTGCTGGGTGTTCAGTTTTTACACACCCATGCAACTTGACCAGCTGCAACTGCAGTGCCTCAAGAAAAGTTTGTCCTTGCCAAGTTGCTGCTCTGACAAGCATCCACGTGATCATTGGGTGCAAGATCCATTAAGCTGAAGATAGAAGCAGAATATAACCATGTGGTGAAGGAAGGCCAGTCTATCTGCCAAACTGTCGAATATGAAACAGGTCAGTTCAGCAAGTTGGAAGAAGGAAGCAAGAGGTAATCTCCACAAGGCCATATCAGCAGAAGACCCAGGCAGGATATTCAAAAAAACAAACATTATGTACAGCTTCCACGAAAGCAGCAGACTCTATTTGCTCAGCAGCATCACAGGGCAAACAGGCAGTAGCAGAGGTGAAAAGCCTTACAAATGAGATACTAAATGTAACACCACAGCATGAAAGGAAACCTTAGATGATACCAAAACAGCACAAACAAAGTGGAGATCTATGAATCAACAAAAATCTACGAGAATTAGTGGAGCGAACAAGGGTAATCCATTGAAATGAGCATTTCTATTTCCAATTTTTATTAATTTTAATTTTTCAAAGTTACTTAAATATTAGAATATGGAATACCAATTGCCACTTGCTTCATGTTATGCATAACTAGGTCTGAGCTTATCTCCTACATGAGCAAAATTCAAAGGTACAATTTTGTCCTAATGTGACCTTAGAGAAGCAAAGGGAGCTCCATGACCATGTAGCAACTCAACAAGCTTATGTTGTGCCTAGACCACGACGTTTGTAGTTAACCCTATAATTTTTGTGACACCATCCCCGTCAAATGTGTCTAGAGCAGGACTAGTATCAAGAAGTGCTACCTCCACACCTACTGCAGGCATTGCATCAGCCATGGCATCAACAGCGCCACATGTTGCACATAGATAGAGCACACTTGATGCTAGTTGGAATCCCAAGAAGAAGGAAGAGGTGGATACATCAGTGACACATTTTTTCTATCATGACCACATTCAATTTCGTGCAACTAGATCAAAGTATTTTAAATTGATGTGCAAGAAGGTTGGTGAGTATGGCCCTTCGTATATAACTCCATCATCAGAGACCTTATGCACCACTTTTCTCAACAAGGAAAAGCATCTTGTTGAGCAAGCAACAATGACAATGGAGTTTCTTTGATTGCTAATAGTTGGAGTGATACAAGCAAGCGATCCATTCATAGCATGGTTGCTTATTCTCATAGGGAAATGTATTTCACATCTTCACATGATACATCGTGGACAAGAAAGTCGGCAGATGTACTTGCAGCAAAGTGGGTTACAAGTATTAAGCTTATTGGCCAGAGCATGTTGTGAAATTTGTTGCAGATGTAGAGCCTGCAAATAGGGCAACATGTCCTATTATCCAGCAATATTATCCGCATATCACAAATTCATATTGTATGGCTCATCGCTTGAATAAACTACTAAAGGATATTGGTAACCTTTCATGGATCACACCTATCATAGAGCAAGAAGCTCAAATGGTTAGCTTTGTTTTGAATCACCAATTTCTTTACCATCAGTTCTCTTTGCCATCAAAGAAGACACTTTTAAAATACTCTGATACCAAATTTGCCTTTAGCTTCTTGATGCTAGGCAGATTAAGAGAATGCAGTGGAGCCTTGAGGCACTTATTTCTTAGTGATGAGTTCACCTCATCAGCATTGGCAGATACTCCTACAAGTATCTTATACTTGGAGAAAGCAAATAACTCTCCTTTTTGGGATGATGTAAAGCGGATGGATACTATGGTATCACCTATTGTGCATTTATTGAAGGTTATGGATGCTATGCAACCTTGCATTGATTGGCAAGGTATATGAGGCTATGGATAGGCTGAATGAAAAACTACAGGAGTTGGCACCAAATGATGAGGCATATTAGGAGATATGCCATTTAGTTATAACGAAGTGGAACTCCTATAGCTCACCCATACATACGTCTACATTTGTTGTGGATCCTGAGTTCCAAGGCAAGGGTCAAGAGTGTGACACTAAGGTTATGGATGCATGGAGACTTATATTGTTTCATCTAGTGTCTGATCATGGTACTAGACGAAAGATCAGAGACCAGCTTTTATGTTATAAGACCTTTTAGGGTTCTTTTGTTATAGGGATGCATAAGAGGATCGCTATAAGATGGCGGCAGCTTTGTGGTGGGAGGACTATGGTTCAAATGGTCCTAAGTTGCAGCAACTAGCCATCCATATTTTAAGTCAGTCAATTAGCTCCTCTTGTTTAGAGCAATTGTGGAGTACATACGCTCACATTGCTTCAAAGAAGAAGAACCGTCTTAATGTGGAGAGAGCAAACGATCCGGTATTTATTAGTGCTAATTTGAGAATGTTATGTAAGAATACGACAACAAAGCCCGATCCATTCAAAGTGGGAGATATAGCAAGAAGAGGAGATACATATTGATGTTGGAGGGAGATGCAACATTCATGGTACACATGATGATAAGGCTAGCACTTCAAGAGCAGCTAGAGCAACCTCAGATCATAATGATGATCTTCGATTTAGTTTGCTTATCCTGAGTCTTATGACACGTATATTGTATATGATATTATGATCATTAATGATAGTGTGACATTTGGACTGTTGTGCCATGCCCACATTATATTTGTACTTGCAATTGCCCTTTAAGCTATTTTGGCATGCCGCATTTCGCTTCAGTCTAGAGATTAGACTTCATATTTGTAGTCTTTTTTGGGGCAATGAGCATGTTCTTTCAGAGACGAAACTTTATATTTATAGTCTTTTAAGTTTTTTAGCAATGGGCATGTTCTTTCAGCTTAGACTTTAAAGTTTAGTTCATTGTTCATTGTTTCGTAGAATATGTATTATGTGTTTTATAATTGACTAGCTTGACTCTTGAACCTTGTAAGTTCTAATTCAATTTGTAATGACTAGTTTTAGAATTATGCATGATAACTTTAAAGGTAAAACTTACAATAATTTGTCCTTGTGGATTATATACCTTGGTTTTAACACTCCACATAGATTATAAGTGAAATATTAAATTTTTTCATGAATTGTAATTTTTTAAATGCCGTTCCTGTTACCATGTCCCCGCTCCCTAGGTTTGGCGTCCTTGTCACCGTCCCCATCCCGGTTCCCCATTTCATATTTTCATGCAATCCACCATGCAACAGAAAAAGTTTTGAGAGAAGAGAGGATATCCACCCACATCATAAACATGATGCTCTTGTGACTGTTCCTAAGATTATATCAGGAAATATACAGCCATCCACAAAAATAATGTTTCTTCCACAACCAATCTTGATCATCGAAATTGAACTAAACAACTTTCTTCAATACTCAAGCAGCCAAGTAATGAAGAGGTAATGAAAGAATAAATAGCAGTTGTTAAAACTGATCTTGACAAATACCAAACTAAAATATATATCAAAAGACCTTGGCACCATCAAAAGACACTTTTTCTCAATACTTCTAGCTGGTGGTTCTAAGGGGTTTTAAATTTTCTGATAAATGTACATTTGGAATTTAAAAAAAGTACCTCAATTACGATTGAATATACAATCACACCCCTTGCTAATCTTCTCCATGTCTGAGATCGTCGCTTTAGACGAGTATGAGCAGCAGCTTCCTCCTTAGATAGGTGTTGCAGCTTTTTCTCAAAATCTTCCTTGCTAGACCTGTAGAATATGTGCCCTAATACTGAGAAACTACTAAAAAACTTTTGTATAACACTCTTTTTTCTGCCATGTTCAGATTTTGATGTGACCACAGTGGCTGATGCATTGTTCTTGTCAGATTGAATTTCACAATTCACAGATGGCATGGCAGCATCAAGCTTCCTGTTGTTATCTTCTGAGGTATTCTCGGCCATTTTCTGGATATAAGATGGAAATCAGCTCTCTCTCTCTTTTTTTTTTCATAAACAGCTCTCTCTCTCTCTCTCTCTCTCTCTCTCAAGCCTGAATGTTCAATGTGCAACTGAATGCTCAAGTGCAACGAAATGCACAGGCCTGAATGTTCCACGTGTGACCAAATGCTCAGATGTGACTAGAATGCTCAGGCCATGACTGTGCTCAGATGGAGCCGAATACTCAGGTCGTGACTGAATACTGTGAATGCTGGTATGACTGAATACCGATGTGACTCACAATCAGTAATCAGTTATCAGTCGTGACATAAACAGTAGTTAGTACTCAGAAATGTTGTCATGATACACAACAATGCAGTTGTGAAGGAATCAGTATTGTGTAATGCAGTTGTGATGTAAACAGTAATGCATTAGTGATCAGTTTAACCTGGTCTGATACAACAGTCATAAATTGCAATACTGAGACACAGCACTAAAAAGTTAGTTTGAAAAGCTATACTAGAGACGCGGGGGCATGATGCACTCACATCCACAAGCATCAAAAGATGGTCTAAGGTCACAAAAACACTGAAGACAACATGCAGGAGGGGTCTGGATGACATGAGATCTCTCATAAGAGCCGAGATTAAAGAAGTGTATACATCAAATAAGATGAAAACAATGAAATACGTACTAAAGAAAATGCTCAATGGATTGAGATTGCAAAAAGGAACAAAGGAGGGCATACAAGCAAAGTAGAAGCAACAAATGCCACCATAAACCAAGAAACAAGGCAGAAGACTCAAGCACTCCAAATTTGAGAAGTCGGATGGGTCAAAACAGCACCCCACATGAAAATCAGACAGCCTTGAGTGAAAAAATGGGGGCAGAAGAGGATTCTATTCTAGATGCATAGAGAGTGGGAGACCTAATGGATAAGAGAGGGTGTATCCTCATGCGGAAGTTTGAAGCCATGGATAAGAAAAAAGCCTTCCTCACTAAAGGAGAGCCCTCAAGGGAGACAAATATACCTTGATGAGGGTTTGATAATTGGAAGCATGTAAGGAGGAAAAGTATACAATGTACAAAGATGCTAGGGTGATTATTGTAGAACCTATGAGCATTGTACACTTAGGATGTCACTATGGAACTACAATGGAGCAAAACCTATGAGACGCTTAGGATGTCACTATGGAACTACAATGGAGGACTACATTATGTTGGGTATTTTCACCACAATTTTTGAAATATAGACAGCCATGTATACAAAAATGCATCAATGGAAAGGAAGCCAATTGCTAGATATTCGTGGGTATAGATAGAAAAGTGCATTCTACTCAAAAGCTTAAAAGCCTAGCGGCACTAGGGGCTCTAGGGGTGTCGCTAAGAGGGAAGAAATGGTGGGATGCAAAGTAGAAGTTATGGAGTGCAAGAAAGTTGAGAGAGAGAAGAACACAAGAAGGTTATGTGGATACAAAATGAATGGCACCCTTATTCTTTATTATTTTCACTCATATGTTATTGTACAATGTGTGCATATACAAAGAATGCTCGCCCAACTATAGGCATTCACCTTTACCCCAATAGCCTCCCACTTAAAGGTCAATGAACCTTTATGGGAGTATAAGAAGAAAGTGAAGATACTATCCAATACACATCAACACTTTGCAATGTGCAAAGCACTCAGAAGGTAAACTCTTCCTGAGAAGATCTGCACGGTTATCATTCATATGGATCTTAACAAGCTCAATGTGCACTTCACGAACCTCCCTAATGAAGTGATATTTCACCTCAATGTGCTTTGTCTTCGCACGAGAGACAGGGTTTCATGCCAACTGAGTGGCACTCTAACTATCATGGTACAATGTAGGCACCTCCCCTATAATGCCCAAATCTCCCACTAGATGAGTAAACCATATAGCTTCCTTGTAGGCCTTAGTGGTTACAACATACTCTGCCTCAATGATAGATAAAGATGTACATGGTTGCAAATCGAGAGACCCAACAAACTGCACCACCTATGAAAGTAAAGATAAAACTTGCAGTAGACATCCTAGAGTCTACACTCCCTGCAAAATTAACATCTATATACCTAAGAATATATGTATCCTTCCTTCCAAAGCATATGCACATAAATCTAGCGTCGTTCAAGTATCTCATGATACCCTTTACTGCCTCCCAATGCTTCTTACTAGGGTTTGCCATATACCTACTAATCACTCCCACTACATAGGCAATGTTTGGACGTGTAGCAACCATGGTGTACATCAAGCTATCAACTACAGATGCATAAGGAACCTTTGCCATTTCAACCTTTCGCTCATCTGATTTGGATTTGTCCTCTTGGCTAAGTTTCAAATATGGAGACAATGGAGCACTAATAGCCTTCCCCTCTCTATATTATCTCTCCAACATCTTTCCATTGTATTTCTTTTGAGACAAGTAAAGCATCTTTTTGTCTCGTTCTCTCATAATGCACACACCAAGAATGTGACCAGCATTCCCCAAGTCCTTCAAGTCAAAGGTTTCATGTAACCTTTTCTTTGAAGCATCCACATCCATGATAAACTTCCCAACAATCAACATGTCATCCACATAAAGAACTAAGATCATAAGGTCACCATCCCTGAACTATATTAGGGCATTGAGCTTATGATACCACTCCTTGGGAGCCTATTTCAAACCATATAAGCTCTTATGCAACTTACACACAAATTGCTCCTTGTCTTCCACAATAAACGCCTCAAGCTATTGCATATAAATATCCTCATGCAAGTGGTCTTTATACCCATCTAAACCAACTCCATATCCCCTCTAGCAGCCAAAGCAAGTACCGTACAGAGGGTATTCATCTTCACTACTAATGAGAAGATCTCATCAAAGTCAATCCCCTTCTCCTGCTTTGGCCACCAATCTTGCCTTATACTTAGGCAATGCATCAGATAGAGATACCTTTAGCTTGTAGACTCACTTACATAGCAATGCATGTTTGCCCTTATGCAAAGGAACTAGCTCCCAAGTAGCATTCTTTTCCGAAAAATCTATCTCAAACTATATGTCCCTCTTCCACTTAAGATGTCATCTCTAATCATTGTATAAACATAACAAGAAGATTCACCACAATACGTGACTGTGACATAGACTAGAGATGGAGCATATCTATCTACTAGTCTAGAAAACCTCATAGATGTGTATAAAACTCGTTCAACCAAAGCCACTAGCTGTCCACTATCTTATGGTACTCCCACATTAGCAAAGGTGTCCAAGCCTTGCATCATGTGAAACAAATCGTACAATCTGCTCATGTGCTAGCTGCCTATCCTCCTGAAATATCGCTTTGCAAATATCAACCATTTTATAGACTGCTTATCCATTTTACCCTTATTGAAAATGGCATCATGGTTATGTACTACCTTCTTTGATTCAAGATCCCACAAGCGATAGTCCATTTCACCTAATTCTCCATAGCCAAGAAAAATATATTTCTTGGACTTAGGATCAAGCTTACTCCACTTGTACCTAGGTATATGCATAAATGCCTCACAACCAAAAACACGTAAGTAATCATAACAAGGTCTCTTACACATTTTAAGACATGCATTATCCATAGCAATCAAATATGCATCATCCAAGGATGATATGTTGGCCTAGGCGAGGAGTAATTGTGTGATTAATATAACGGAAAGCGAATAAGAATGAAAGAAGTAATCGATGCACAACAATACTCAATCACGAATGAGAAGTAATGAATTAATGAGAGAGAGAGAGAGAGTACAACACTCTAGATTATCACACTGAATAATGCCACACTTGTGCAAAATGAGACACGAAGTGTCTTTAAATAATAAAATATGAAACCCTAACGACTTAACCATCGTAGGACACCCTAAAATAAACCCCAACCCTAGTGTCACTTAGTACTAGGATACTAGGGGCAACAATTGCATTTAATGACAGTTTAAATGCCTGGGAAGCCCGAATCATAGATCAAAGGGTATCAATGTGTAGCCCACGAGATGGCGCATAAACCACATTCCATGAAATGGGCGGACTGATTTAGGAAAAATAGCAAAATCTTGGAAAATGAAAGAAAATATAAAGTCGTGGTTGCACAAGTTCATCCAAGTGGATATAGCAACCTATGACAATACAGAGTACGACAGATCATGAAACAAGTGTAATCAAGTTTAAGGCCTGTAACTTTGGTCGAGGAAAAGCCTTTGTGATAAGATCTGTCAAGTTGTCTTCAGTGGGTATGTAAGACAACTCTTATTTCTCTAGCTAACATCTGCTCACGAACATAATGATAAGGAGCTTCTATATGCTTTGTGCAGGCATGGAACACTTGGTTCTGTGCAATGGCCAAAGCACTTTGGCTATCAGTGTAGATAAGTGTCAAAGCCGTCTGGTACACATGAAGATCTACAAGTAACTTGCGAAGCCAAGCACACTCCACTGTGGCTGTAAACGCTGCTCTGTACTCAACTTCACAACTGAAAGTAGCAATTATAGTTTATTTCTTGCTGAACCAAGAAACAAGAGATGTACCCAAGAAGAAGCAGTTGCCACTATGAGAGAGACGAGAATCTGAACATCCAGCCCAGTCACTATTAAATATCCATGCAAAGAGAGTGAAGAATCAATCTTGTAGAAAAGGCCAAGATCCTAGGTGCCTTTAAGATATTGAAAGATACGCTTCACTACCTATTAGTGAAGTACTGAAGGGTTGTGCATATATCTACTCAGTTGGGACATAGCAAAATGAAGATCGGGCCTCGTGTGACATAGATAAATCACGCATCCAACAGCCTGCTGATATAAACTAGTATCAAAGGATCCACTACCATCATCAAAAGAAGTGAATTTAAAACCAAGCTCCAAGGGAGTAGACGCAGGCTTACAATCCTCAAACCAAAAACGTTGAAGAAACTGTCCAATATACTTGGATTGTGCCATAATGATGCCCCTCTCAATGATAGCAAATTGGACATCCAAATAATACTGAAGTAGACCAAGATCTGTCATGGTAGATGTCTACTGTAAATCAGCCTTAAACGCTACAATTTGACTAGCATTGGTCCCAGTGACAAGCATGTCATCAACATAAAGCGCAAGAATAATAAAATCAGATCCCTAATGTCGATTGTATAAAGTAGTCTCAATAGGGTTATCATGAAATCCAAGATGCAATAGATGAGAATGTATGCAGGTGTATCAAGCCTGTGGGGCTTGCTTTAAACCACGCAAAGCCTTCTTCAGACAACAAACTTTGTGTTTAGAGCCTTTAAGTGCAAGTCCCAGAGGCTGAGAAACATATACCACTTCATTAAGATATCCATGGAGAAATGTTGTCTTGATGTCCAGCTAATGCACCTCCCAATGAAAGTGGCAACAAGGGCAATAATACTTCTGATGGTGGTAATGCAAGAGTGGGGGAAAAAGTCTCCTCAAAATCGATTCCTTGTTGTTGGACATGGCCCTTGGCAACAAGGTAGCCGTTGTACCTATCAATAGAACCATCTGACTTTCTTTTAATTCTATAAATCCATTCGGTACCTATGGCACACTTGTCGTGAGGCAAGTGACATAGCTCCCAAGTGTGATTCTGATGGATGGAATCAATATTTGCCTTCATTGCTTTCACCCAATGATCATCAGAAAAAGCACATTTATAACATAGGGGTTCTTCATTGCATGTTGTAGCCACAATGCATATGCAAGAAGATTACCTTGATCCTTGTAAGCAGAGGCTCGTATGCAGGCAGCCAAAGGAAGAGGCTATTTGTTGTCCCGAAGAGTGTCTAACAACCAGCAAGAGACTCTTTTAGGCTGCTGAATTTCAGCCCTTGTATGCTCCAATTGATCCAAAATAGGGGGCTGCTCTTCAGACAAGGTATCATGATGCTCTTGTGGCTGTAAATCAGGCTGAATAGACTGTTGTAATGTATCTATACATAGTGGAAATAAAGGCTGAGAAAAAGGATCAGCCATGAAACCATTATGGAAAAGCAGTAGTAGGCTGTCAAAGATGTCTGAAGCATCAATAGTGGGCTGTTTTTTACACTCAAGCAAGGGCTGAGAAGCATTTTCAGCAAAGAGAACATCTCTACTAACAACAATAACCTTGCTTGTGGAGGGTTGATAAAGATGGTGCCCTTTACTTTTAGGACTATATTCAATAAATATGCAACAAACAACCTTATCATCTAGCTTATGTCTTTTCTGAGAAGACACAAGCATATGCCAATGATCTAAAAGTCCTCATATGAGAGATAGAAGGCTTGGAGCCAATCCATGCCTCAAAAGGAGTGATAGTGCACAAATCTCTTATGGGACACATGTTCAAAACATAAGCGGCACATAGAATAGCATCGAACCAAAAGGAATTCGATAAATTCTTACTCTTCAACGTGTATCTATTCATCTCCATGAGTGACCTATTCTTCTGCTCTACTACTGCATTTTGTTGTGGGGAGTAAGGAACGGTGCATTGATGATGAATTCCCCGAGATGCAAGATACTTTGAAAACTGTTTGGAAAGATATTCACCCCCTCTCGGTGAGAAGGATTTGAATTCGAAAGCCGCTTTGGTTTTCCACCATAGCAATAAAAGCCTTGAAGCAAGAGAAGACTTCAAACTTAGATTTCAGCCCATATACCCAAGTAAATCGGGATTTGTCATCTATGAAGGTGACGAAATATAAAAATCCACCAATGGATTTGGTCCGCATAGGACCACAAACATCACTATGAAGGAGATGCAAAATAGATGGCAAATGAACATGACAATCCTTAGGAAAGGAGAATCAATGCATTTTACCAAGTAAACAACCTTCACAAATGTGATTTGATGGCACGTGACTTTTTGGAAGATCTTTGACCATATCCCCTGACTGGAGCTTCATCAATGCTCGATAGTTTATGTAACCAAGCCGTTGATGCCATAAATGTGTCTCATGAAAATATTCATTTGTTAAGAAAGCATTGTCCATAGGATTTTCAGCAAGTTGCTGATCTAAGCATCAAGTTAGATCAAGGCGATAGAGACCCTTAGTGAGGGTACCTATCAAGACAATGGAAGAAGAAATCTAATCATCATATACCGCATATCCGGGGCCATCAAAAATGACGTGAAACCTAGAAGTAGTAATGGCTGAAATGCATATAAGATTGTTCTTGATGCCAGGCACATAGAGAACATCATGTAATGCCAAAAGAGTGCCCAAGACGGAGACAATCTGCATATGTCCAATGCCTTTAACTACATAAGAGGCATTGTTAGTACACATAACTATAACCTCCTTAGATACATGAGAGAGAGATGAAAATAATGTTCGATAAGAGGAGATATGCTTAGATGCACCACTGCCGAAATACCAAGTAGAAGCCACATTAGTTACAGAAAAACAAGCATCATGAATAAAGAGATTATACTAACACTGAATGAAAAATGTATAACCTTAAACTAAGAATAGTTCGCGGTCTCGTGTGTAAGAGCAAGACCAGACTCCTTCTTCTCTGATGCAATGTGCTTACGACATTCATTGATGTCATGCTTTGTTTTCCGACAATAGTTACACCTCTTAGCTTTATTGACTAGACCCTTGGAAGGATTGATAGAGGATGGACCGACATGGAAGGGTGTCTTCAATGTAGAAGGGGTGGAGGAAGAAGGATGACCAACATGAAAGTTTGCTATTTTTTGACAAGCAACCTTGTTTTTTAGCTTGGGTTTGGGTTTTCCACGATGACGGGTAGAAAAGGCCTGTTCAATTGCCATGCTAGCATTGCCGTTGAGACAGCTTTTCTCCTTCTATAACAAAAAAGACACAAGCTAACCGAAGCTGTAGGTGACTTGGTTACCCATAGTTACCAACTACAAGGTGGTAGCAAAACCTTGATATGACTCCGGTAGACCATTAAGAGTGATGGAAACAAGCTGGTTATCGAGAATTTCTTCATCAATATTTTATAATTGCTCAATAAGATCTTTGATTCCGGTGAGATAGACATCCATATTACCTCCTCCTTCCATGTGAAGATCTTTCAATTGCTTACATAGGTAAGCAACACGTGCTTCATTGCACACTTAATATAATGACGTAAACTTATTCCATGCTTCCTTGGATGTCTTGCATGATCGGATGCGTGGAATGATTGCTCTCTTCACAGATAAAGCGATTAGGGCATACGCTTGGGCGTCATGGCTATCACAACAAATCTGGCCTTGAGTGGGAGACATTGTCGAAGAAGAGGATGATTTAGCATCATGAGAGCCACCTTGCAATGTAGAAGTGAAAGGTGGTGCCATTGTTGGAGAAATCAGCCTTTGCTCGGTGCCGTTAGCTATATACATAGATTCTTCACGACAAGAACATTTCGCATCATGTAAGCCCACATTGGGTAATTGATGCCGTCGAGCTTGTCATCAACACCAAGCATGCCCGACAAATCATTATTATTGCTGGCCATGAGTAATGATCAGCAATAAAATAACATTTTCCAAGGGAAGAGAGAGAAAATAGATGCCCGAATAATAATAAGTCACTGATAGAAGATATGCTGCCCACCTCAATGAAGTAAAAAAATATGGAGAATAATAATTTCTCTCGTTTCTTTTTGCTCAGGAGAGAGAACAATATGCAGAAAAAAATTATTTTCAAAAATGAATGTTACCCGATCAAGGCGGTATCCCTCAGTGGTGCCATAAGGCTAAATCCTTGGAATATAGAGGCCGTTGCAGAGGCCATGAACTCTGCCTTAACCATGCCAGAGGCTGAAAAACAGATGGGACATGAAAAGCACTACAAATATGTCAGCACTCATGATGTCCCATACTGGGCTCAGAGCTGTGTTGGAGACTTGGAAAGATCCTGCAGGGATCATTCTCGGTGCCTTTGCTATGAATTAGGCTTTGGACTTAGCTTCAGAGTAGTGGCCCTTGACCCTCACTTTCAGAAACTCCTTCTTAATGAGCACATTGTATCAGCATACAAAAAAGCAACCAGTCATGCAATTCTTTGTGATTGGTATAAGCAGGCAGGACCAATCAACCCAGGATGATACTAGTCAGTTTTTAACATGCTGTAAATTGCAGGAGTTGGCTTCCATGTTCAGTTTTGAGACAATTGCTTCATTCACATAATTATGCAAACAGGCATGACTGTCCACTCTACACTAGACAACCAAAAGAATGGTAACTTTCTCCGCTACTAAGTTACCTAAGATTGTACTATTCTTGGTACGGCTCACAACACCTCTTTGATCTCTTTAATCACACACAGTCACAAAATCACGCCCTCAAAAAAAAAAAAAAAAACCTGCTGAACTACCTAACATCTTAAACCTCAATACACGGTTGCCAAATGCAAGCAACATGGAAAGAGATGGCACATTTCACAATGCGCCTTCACTTTTCTATCTAAAATGTGTTAAAAATAGAATGAGAATGAGATGTCACCAGCAGCTAGAAATCGGGGAATCACTCGATCAAAATTGACTAGAGGTTTAGCAATCCATTAGTGTGTTTGAGATTATGATACTTCGGTTTCATATGGCGTTGGCTTGAGATTCCCTATGTTACTCCCTTGTGCATCCTATAAGATGATATTTCCTGCTTGGATGTAGTTCTATTTCTTAGATGCAATACACACAAAAATCATTGTTGTCTTGATATGAACAGTATGTTTAAGTGTGTGTAGCTTCATTGCAACATACACAAAAAAAAAAAGTATGCTGCCTCAAGGGAAATCATACGGACGCTGTAGCTATGCTTGTGAATTATAAAGCGGCTGTTCAAACAGAGAAAAAGGTCGACGCAAATGCTTACATCAATCGATTCACAGCGTTTCGAATTTCCTTCGAGCAGAGCAGATTGGAACCATGAAAATCTCGATGATCAGCACTTCTTCTTTGTTGTTGACCCTGTGTTGTCTGGCAGGTTTTGCAGCAATCCTTCGCCACGCTCTCAATCTCTCATGTGTAGATGTCTTGTTTTCTCATTTTCTGTTCATCGCTCTCTCTCCCTCTCTCTCTCTCTCTCAGACTTGGAATGGAAGTCAATGCAAGGTCTCGACTTTAAAAGGTGGATGGCGTCCCATCTTGCGTGAAAGACCAAGAGTAACCTGTTGTGAATCTATATCTATCTATATATAATTTAGTTTAGTTTTATATATTATTTATTCTATATGCTAGCTGGCCTAGCAACGTTGCCTCCCAGACCCCCTAACCACACATTACGCGATTTGTGAACTTGCAAAATTCACTAGACTATGCTTCATTCGCTTCGAATTTTGGTGAGCATAGGAAAGGGACCTTCCCTTTGCTCACAAAAAAGGGAAACAATTCGCACACTTCACACACAACAAACAACACACTCTACACCACCAATCTCAATATTCTATTTTTGAGACAATTCACATATAAGAATGTAATTGATCATGGAGACTATCATTAATTGCATATATATGGTTGTATGCATTAATGCATGTGTACTTTATGAGTGTGGTCACCCCTACCAGTTGGGAATGACTTCACATCATACCCATTTTTGTGATGGCCACAAAGAGAGAGAGAGAGAGAGAGGAAATATGGTAAGGGAGATGTTGATTGTGTGTGTGTGTGTGTGTGTGTGTGTGTGTGTGTGTGTGTGTGTGTGTGTGTGTGTGTGTGTGTGTGTGTGTGTGTGTGTGTGTGTGTGTGCATCTTTCATCTATCTATCTCATGTAAGTACAATCAATGTTTAATCTTTTTTACAAATTTTACTTTATTTGTGTAACAAATAGGCTCATCAATATGCAATATTAGTGGTGGGTACTTGTGCTTACGTATATGTGTGAAATATATTATGGTCAACTTGGAATTATCCTATAATTATCATGTAGGATTGGATTTGGGTTAGTACTTTAATGAGTAAAATAGTAGCAATATTGAGACCACCTATGAAAATCTAACTATAGGGAAACCATGTACATCCAAAACATTACAAAGGACCGTGCCATCATAATTGGTAGTTATTCTTCTTCACAAATTTTACTTTGTTTTAGTATGATGATAAGGCTCAACATACCATGCTAATTGTGTGGGTGCATGAGGCAATATAGTAAGAGAGAGATGCATGCATAATTCTATTAGGTTTAAGGATCCTAAAAGAGCAAACATGTATATCCTACTTCATTTTTTGCTAGAATATTCTCACTATTCATGCATGAGATTTCTTCTCCGTCCAATTCTTCCTTTACTTACATCTCATTTGTGAAGATTATGTAATGCACACAATAGAATACAATGCTAAAATTGTGGTTCACTTGAGAAAACAAAGTGCTACATGCTATGTGGTACACCTTAGAGTATCTAAATGATGCTATGCTACAATACTCACACTAACACTTATGGGTTTGCAAACTTAAAATTACCATGTAAATATGAGAAAGAAAATGATTGTAGAGTGAGCTAGTTTTGCAAGGAAATCATCTCTATTGAAACTATAGGGAAGGTATAGAAAAAGCTAGAAGGACTAGAGTCCATCCAAGCAAAGCTTATCAACCTATAGAAGGGATTGAGAAAGGGACACCCCATTTATATGATCAGATTGAATAATGTTGAAAAGACCAAGGAGGAACATTATCCTTGTTGATTAATGACCTCGATGACATATCCTTGGAGGAGCTAACACCTCTTCCCCCAACTGAAAAGGTTGACCACAAGATAGAGCTAATTCTTGAAGCCAAACCTATATCTAAAAGGCCATATAAGATGTCCATATTCGAAGCCATCAAGCTTAAGAAACAATTGAGACGGCTAATTAGGTATTTATCTACTCGAGTAATTCATCTTGGGATCGCATGCTCTCTTCTAGAAGAAAAAGGATGAATCTCTCATATTCTATATTGACTTCAAGGGACTATATTGAGTAATGCTCAAGAATATAGCCAAGATTAACAAATTCCTAGACCTATATTGACTTCAAGAGACTAAATCGAGTAACACTCAAGAATATACCCAAGATTAACAAATTCCTAGACCGCCGACTATATGGAGCCAATATCTTTTCAAAACTTAACTTAGATATGGACACTAGGAATTATTGGTTGTGCTATTTAAAATTAACAATATCCCAACGACATTTAACCAACTAACTCAAGCTATCATTTGGCCATATCTAGATGACTTTTTGCAAGTATTTTGTTGATTTATTCTAAGTCTCTAAAAACCATAATGTTCATTTGAATATCTTACAAGACGTGGGAACTCCAACAGTCACAGTGTGCGGGCCTTCACTTTATTCAAATGTCACTAAAAGAATAAAGAACAAAGTGAAGTGATAGGCACCCACTACCTACAGTGTACAGGTGTGTGGGTAACTAATACACAGTGCGGGTATTGTCAGTGTAACAAATGCATGGGCGACTAAGCACAAATGCCTTTACCCCCAACAACCTTCCACTTAAAGGTGAATGTGTCCCTAGTGAGTAGAGAACAAGAAAGAAGTGACAATGTACATATATACATAAGTACAATAAGATGAGGAAAGATGTTATCTCATCCAATTCCCATCAACTTCCTAAGGAAGGCAAAACGCTCCACCGAGAGACTTTTAGTGAGTAGATTTGCAAGATCTTGGTCTGTTGAGATTTTGACATGCTCAATGGACTTATCCTCAATGACCTCTCAAATAAAGTGGTAACACATCTCAAGATGCTTTGTCTTCGCATGGAATACTAGATTCTTGGCCAATTGAATAGCACTCATAGAATTTGAATGCAATGTAGGGACCTCATTAATAATGCTAAGGTCTACCACCAGATAGCCTAACCAAAGAGCCTCCTTGCATGCTTTAGTGGTTGCAACATACTATGCATTTGTAGTAGATAGGCCGCATTGTACCTTAAACATCCAAGAAATACCACCTCCGACATAGGTGAAGATATAGCAAGAGGTGGACTTCCTATTGTTTGCTTACCTTGTATAATCAAAGTTAGTGTACCCCATAACTCCTGTATTGTGGCCACCATAATGCATGCACATAGTTGTTGTACCCTTCAAGTACCTCATGATATCCTTGACAACATCCCAATGTCGTATGCTAGGTGTAGCCATACAGCATGCCACAACTCCCACAACAAATTCTATGTCAAGATGAGTGGCTATCATAACATACATCAAATTGTCAATTGCAGATACATAAGGGATCTTGGTGGTCTCAGCCTTCTGCTCATCAGACTGCGAACAATTGGCCTGATTAACCTTCACATGAGAAGGTAAAGGACAGCCAATAGGCTTAACGTCATGTAGATGAAATCGCTCAAGGACCTTCTAGATGTACTCCTTCTATGACAAGTATAAGAGCCCCTTAGAGCGATTGCACATAATGAATAACCCAAGAATATGCAAGGCCTGTCCCATGTCCTTAATCTCAAAGCTCTTCTTGAGCTAACCTTTCAATCCAGCTCATCATGAGCACTCCTAGCTATCAACATATCATCTGCATAGAGAATCGAAATCATAAAACTTCCATCATGAGCCTTCTTCTGTATAAACATCAATGCTCGTCACTACGAGAATATCCTTGTGAATGCATAAAAGAATCAAACTTATGGTACCATTCCCTAGGTGTCTACTTAAGGCCATAAAGGCTCTTTCTCAATCTACACACTAGGTGGTCCCTGCCACATTCAACAAAGCCCTTAGGCTGCTCCATGTAAACCTCATTATGCAAGTCCCCATGAAGAAAATCCGTCTTGACATGCATTTAATAAAGATCCAAGTCAAGCAGAGTAACCAAAGCCAGTACCAAGCATAGGGTAGTTATCTTCATAATAGGAGAAAAGACATCATCAAAGTCCACATCATGCTCCTCCTTAAAACCCTTAGCAACCAATCTAGCCTTGTATACTAGCTTGGGGTGTCTAAGGATACTTTTCAAATTGTACACCCACTTGCATAGCAAAGCATTCTTTTCACTAGGTAAAGGAATGAAATCCCACGTATGATTTTCCTGCAGCAAGTCATACTTTGATTGCATGGCCCTCTCCCAACTATCACCTCTGCACATGGCCTCATCATAAGTAAGAGACTCACCAGCATCTGTCACCATAACATAATCCATAGAGGGTTCAAACCATGCATGCTATCTTCTATCTCTAGTAGACTACCTCAAAACATGCTGTGGGGCTTGTACATTCTGTGAAGCATCAGAGATGCGGGCCATTGGAGCACCAGCACACTACTCCAAGCTATTTAGTTGTTAGCGGTAGAATAGTAGGAGGCTTCTCTTGAAATATCACCCTACATACCTCAACGACATGCTCAGGCTACTTATGCACTTTCTCCTCATGGAAAACAACATCATGGCTACTATATATAACATTCTGAGCTTGCAAATCCCATAAGCAATAATCAATCTCACATGCATCCCCATAACAA
Source organism: Lygodium microphyllum (assembly GCF_053477565.2). Taxonomy (NCBI): domain Eukaryota; kingdom Viridiplantae; phylum Streptophyta; class Polypodiopsida; order Schizaeales; family Lygodiaceae; genus Lygodium; species Lygodium microphyllum. The sequence goes on along the minus strand of NC_141136.1, from coordinate 151,410,938 downwards.
ATAAAGATGCATTTCCTACACTTAGGATTCAGCTTATTGCGCTTATCCTTGAGAACATGGCAGAAAGCTTCACAACCAAAGACATGCAAATGAGCAAATGAGGGAGGTTTCCTAGATCATATCTCCTCTACGACCTGATAGTCAAGAGTAGTACATGAGGTCTAATTTATCGTGTGTATGGTGGTAGTATCTACCTTAGCCCAAAAATGTTGTGCTAAGCTTGCTTGACTAAGCATATTGTAAACTTGCTTCTGAATTCTCCTATTCGTATGCTCAACCATATCATTCTAGGGTAGGACATACGAGGTAGTCAACTGACATTTAATATCCCTCTCATCACAAAAATACTCAAAGGCTTTAGAGACATACTCAACCCCATTATTTGACCTTAGCATTTTAGTCTGTACCCACGGTTCTCAGCCAAAGCAAGCCAATGCTGAAAGATAGCCAAGACTTCCAATTTCTACTTATTAATAGGATATGCCCAGACCTTATGTGTATAGTCATCAATGAAGGTAATGAAATACTTTGAGCCACCTAATGATTGGCAAAGCATGGGACCATATACAATGGAATGAACAAGAGCCAAAAACTTACTCATGCATGTCATACTGAACTTTTTATGCATATTACGTGTCTATCTACCATATAAACAATGATCACAAGACTCAAAGCACTTTTGGTCAAGGGGTGGAAGATACTACAAACGGGTAAGCATTTTCATTCCTTTCAAGGACATACGCCTAAGGCGACGATGCTAAAGAGGTACATGTAAAACTACATCCACTGCCAAAACTAGCCCAAAAATAATGTCAAATTAGCCCACTAAGCATCAATTGTATACATAAAGCATGATGCAAGCATGTACATGTCACCTAGTCCCATGGTCTCACTATAAGACTAGCTCAACTTCATAACCAAATGCTCAATGGAATATCCAAGTGTCAAGTAGTGGCTCCCACTTTAACAAAAGTCAAATGCCAAACAAGCAAACAAAGCTCAAAACATTAGGTGAAAGACATCCATATATCCAAGATCCAAGTAGTATAGCATCCAACCCAAGTAACTTGCAAAGTTCTTACTATAGCATCAAATGACCATATATAATAGTGGATGACATCCAATGTCAAGAGGCAAAGCTTCAATCTCAGCTCAAGAGCATAACAAGCATGTAAGATCAATGGTACACCCAAGTGTAGCATCCAAAGTGCTCTAGAAGCATCCAATAGCAATAGGCATAAAGTTTGTTTGACAAAATGGCATTCATCCTTGCTTATTATAGTAGTTTAAAACCTCTATAAAAGAGAGAAAATAAGTACTCAGATCAATCCAAGAAGCATGCAAGACAATGCCATGACATTCCTTAAGCATCGAGGTACCACATGAGCATTAGTAGACATAAACAAGAGCTCCAAACTCTGAGAGTATACTGTCTCAAGTAATATTACAACCAGTTGTCCACAATATAAAACCAATGTCAAAGATCTTTCAACTCAATAGAAGTATCCAAGACCACAATGCTTATGCTAGAGAGTTGCTAGCAATGCCCAATGATTGTTGAAGTGTCACAACAAGCACTGAGTTGCCATGTGTGCTATCCAAACAACCTAAAGATCACGTGCAAATCACACCAAGTATTGTCCTATTGTTGTTGTTTATGCTACTCATAGTAGGGCTCAAAAGAATGCTCGACGACATCTAACAAGGTCCTATATCAGGCCTCAAGAGTTCGTAAGGAACATTGGAGTAATGAATGATCAATACAAGCCTCAAATGGTGAGGCTATGGCTACCAATGAAACCTGTGAAATGTGTATATTCTCCACAAGTTGAAGTAAGGTCGAGTTGAGATCCTCAAGGCCAATGCAATGGCTCTGATACCAGTTGAAGGGAGTGAGCCATGAAGTGGAAGCACGGAGTAGGAAGCAAGAGTTATGGTGGAGAGAGAGAGAGAGAGAGAGAGAGAGAGAGAGAGAGAGAGAGAGAGAGAGAGAGAGAGAGAGAGAAGATGTGGGAACTCCAATAGTCACAATGTGTGATTGGCCTTCCCTTTATTCAAATGTCACTAAAAGAATAAAGAATGAAGTGATAGTGATGGGTGCTCACCATGTGCAGTGTACAGGTGTGCGTGTAATTAATACACGATGCAAGTACTATCAATGTAACTAATACATGGGAGGCTAGGCATAGGCACCTTTAACCCCAACACACAAAATAATGCCTCAACTAAGAAGGTGAATCAAATCATTGAAGACATTCTGATATCCTATTGTGCTAGAGAACTAAGTGGGTGGAACATTTGTTACTTACACAATTTGCATGTAATGCCAACTACAAATAAATAATTAAGATGTCTTCATTTCAAGCTTTATTTGGATAGGACTGTTGTATACCATTGGTTTTTTGGAACCCCGATCTCAAGGTGGAAGTCTCTAAAGCTATGCTCAAAGAAGTGGACCAACACATTTAATCCATTTGTCACGACATTAAGGCAAAAAGTCTTATTCTAATCCCTAAAGGAAGGAAACATGGTTTTCCTAAGGATGAGACTTGAGAAAAGCTTACCTTCCCTATGGAAATACAAAAAGATTATTCTAAGGTATTGTGGAGCTTACATTGTCATGATGAGGCACATTTATGCTAAAAAAACCTAGGTTTCATAGTTACAATAGGGCGGCATCTTAGTCATGTGTTTTGCCGGTTTCTTTTTGCTCAATTTTGCTTTCTTAGTAGTTGAGGACGAGGAGAAATAAGGTGGTTTATTCAGAGGAGGGATACCTGAATGACATGATGCAATAAGAAAATGTTATTGGAAAGATAGAGGAGGAGTAGATGATCCACAATTCACACCGATCTCAAAGTGCTTGCATGTTGAGAGCTTCAAGACATTGGCCAAAGCTTGTGGTTGAGAAGATCAAGTCAAGCGAGGAGCTTTGAGATAATAGCTAATGTCCTTAGTGCTTGAGATGTTGTTTGCATTATGGATAAGCCATCATAAGGCATCAATACGAATGGCTTAATGGATGCAAAAGGGGGTGAGCTTGACTTGAGGGGAGTGCCAAATCGGGAGTACATCAAAGCATGTTATAATGCAAGCCAATTGACTTTGGATTTTTTCTTATAAGGATGGCTTTTTACCATTGATTGGTCCTGTGAGTGGAGAGTTTTTAAGAAAAAAAATATTGTTTCTTTTTGGAAAAGCAGGAAAAGAGAGGAAAAATGTGGAAGTCAACATGCACAAGGCATGTGGAGGAGAAGAGGTTATGATTGCATGGAGTATGACATCTTATGTGGAGGTGATACATTATGGTTGCAGCACTAGTGTAAACACTATTCATGGCCTTCAATATCAAATTATCAACCATCTTGATCAGTGTATCATACATAGAGAGCATCAGGTGGTAAGAAGACACACATTGGCTCTTCTACTTGAAATCCATACACTTGATAGCAAAGGGAAGAGGAAGCTAGTATTGCTTGGGAATAAGCGATAGCTTGAGAGCCTTCAGGAAGGAGGAATAACCACAATTTGGGAGAAAGTTATGTGCTTCAAATCTTAAAATAGATTGGAGTGTCAGCAGCATGAAAGGAAGAAGAGAGGACCCTCAAGGAAGTGGAGGAGGATGTTGCTACAAAGGAAACCCCTCCCCTTAAAACTAAAGAATAGAGCTGTGAAAATAGGGGTCATGATCAAAGCCATGTTCATCACTACAAAACTTGCATAGATGATATGGAGTTCTGTCTCTAGAGGAAGCTGAGTTGACGTATATATAGCAACCTACCAAAAGTAAAAGCTTTGCTAGGGGTAAAGGCGCTTATGCCTAGCCACTTGTGTAATACTACACTGACAATACATGTGCACCTATACATTGCAGGTGGCAAGCGCCCATCACAATCGCTTCGTTTCTTTATTCTTTTAATGACATTTGGATAAAGGGAAGGCTAGATACACATTGTGACTGTTGGAGTTTCCACATCTTTTGCCTCTCTTTCTCTCTCTCTCTCTCTCCCCTTATTCATTTAACTCAGCTTTCCTTTCTCAAAGATTTCATTGCTCTAATAATAGGGCTAAATGTCATTTATCTAGGAAAAGCATATGCCTCTTGTCACTTGATCCTTTCGAGGGTTGGTATTGATACCCAAATGTTCACTTGATACTTGGGGATGCTTGACACATGTCCTAGAATGGCTTTGGGCTTCAATTGAGCTTGCATTTACTCTATTTCGACTGTTATATCTCTACTATTCATAGTGGGTAGTAAGCACTTGTTTGATAAAGATTATGCTCACTATGCTTTGAAGCTACTTGGATACCACATATTGGATATATTGACACTCTGGTTGTCATGTATGCCTATGGATATGCTTATGACATGCTCCTAAGCTAAGGTTGAAGCTTGGATGCTTTGACATTGGCTGTCATTCTTGTCCTTGAATGCTACTTGGACGCTACAGTTAGAATCTTGCAAACTACTTGGGTTCAATGCTTCCATATGTATGCTTTATGGATTTTGGATACTCGGATGTCAGTCACATGATGTTTTGAGCTTTGCTTTCTTATTTGGCATTTAACTTTTTCTTCAATTGGAGCTACTTGGCTTCATGTACTGAGCCACATTTACACTTGGATATACTGCAAAGTATTTGGTTTATGTAGTTGAGCTTGAGCTTATTACAATGAGATGGTGGGACTCATTTTGTGACATGTACATGCTCTCTTGATGTTTATTGGATGCAATTACCCTATTATGGACTGATTTAATCTCTTGGCTTGGACCTAGAACTTATGTATGTTAGGGTGTTGTTAGTGGTATTTATGTGTTTTTGGGTGTTGTTAGTGGTACTTATGTGTTTTTGGGTTATGTATTGAGCTTTGCTCAGGGGTTATGTATCTGGCACTTCTCTTCATTTACCTTTGAGACCTACCCTATGTATGATATATATGCCTATTACATATATGGTTTCTAACGTAATGATATTGTAATAGTCTCTAGTGCTGATTCTTCTTGGCTTTTTCTTTCTTGATTGCTCACAATTGGTTATTAGCATATCATTTCGATTTATTAAAAGCAACATGTTGTTTTAGTTCTATGCATTTTATTTGAGGGCAATCAGCTAGACATGACAGTCTTTTGCTTACAATTTGTGGACAACTCATTACTTTGGCTAGTATCTCTTGTCTCTCGCTTGATTTAGCAGTGGTTTTTAGGTTGAATTGCAAGGTATTACAACATCCTGTCTTGTCCTTCCTTGTACTTTCTTAGTATCATTATGGCTAGTGTTTCATGACAATGCTATCTTTAATATTAAGAAACTGGATGGGACCAATTACAACTATTGGAAGTCCTAGATATGGTAAGTTTTAGTGCAAAAATTGTAAGTTAGACCACTCAAACATGGGGATGCCAAACTCAAAAACATTGCATTCGAGGATTGGGATAAACTAGATGAGCTATGCAAGTCCACAAACAATTTATCACTCTCAAAGAAGGTTCACTACAATGATGTAACTAAAAATTAGACTACATATGAGCTTTGGACACAAATTAAGAATCTTTATGACAAGAGAGTCCTACATCTCAAATGTATTGGCTGAAAGAATTGATAAACCTTTCCATGAAGGAAGGGACTTCTATGTCTGCACACTTGAATGAATTTCACTCCATCATTAACCATTTACCTTCACATGAGATTGAGTTCAATGATACTTTGCATCCTTTATCTCTAATTGGTACTCTACTTGAGTTGTGGGACACTTTCTATATGGCTCTCTGTGCTACGGATGGGTTGGAATTGTAGGATGTTAAGAGTGCCCTCTTGACAAAAGAGGTGAATAGAAAGAATGTGAATGCTTCCCATATGTCACATGCATTGACTATGGGAGGCCAGTAGGATGGAAATGGCCGTGGTAGAGACTCTAACAAGTCTCAATCTAGGACATGTGGATAGTCTCTCACTAAGTCCTCTAGCAAGTCTTGTCTTACTTGTCATTATTGTGGAAAAGCATGTCATATTCGGCCACAGTGCCATAAAATACGCAAAGACAAGTGCAAGGAAAAGAGAAATTGTAAAATGTAGGACAAGAATAATGATCACAACATTGTGCCTAGCAAGCCTAGTGCTGGGGATAAAGGTGCCTGCACTTAGCTACCTGTGTATTAGTTACACTGATAGTACCCGTATACTCGTATACATGTACACTGCAGGTGGCAGATGCCCATCATTGTCACTTCATTCTTTATTCTTTCAGTGACATTTGAATAAAGGGAATGTCAGTCACACATTGTGACTATTGGAGTTCCCACATCTTGTATCTCTCTCTTTCTTGCACTTGCTTCTTCTACCATAGCTCTTGCTTTTGCTTTGTGCTTCCACTTCAGGGCTCACTCCCTTCAACTGGTATCATAGCCATCTTTCGTGAGAGCTTGAGCCCAACCTAGCATTGCTTCACCTTATGGAGAAAATCTTCAACTCATAGTTTCAATGGCAACCATGGCTTCAACTTGATGTGGTATGTAACAGTGTCCCTCTCTTCCCAAGTTCATTAGAGCTTATTAGATCTCTTCTAGGCCTTCTTTGGTAATCCCTAGAGCTTGCATTTCCCCACATTTGCTTCAGTCCACCCTAGAGCCCCTCTAAGGTAGGCAGTGTAATTTGCATCTCTTCTTAGCCTGATCTCTCCTGCTCAGCCCGGCCACTCCTCTAGCCTCTAACTGGCTCTTGGCACTCTTGGCATCCCTAATGGTCATTGGCAATGCCTTCTAGCACTTGTATTCAACATTGGGCATCAATTGGAACTCTTTGGATTCAACCACCATTAGCTCATAGTTTATGAGATTTTGTTGTATTACAGTTTAGAATAGCACTTCATTCATTGTGTGGAGGTCACTTATGCTTTTCAAGATATCTATTTAATGCCGAACCATCTGGGGATGTTATGCCAATGTATTGGAACACTATGGGACTAATTTGAGCATTCTTTTGCTTAGTTTTATATAGGTTTTAGGACTAAGTGCTATTTTATTAGTGAAATCATATCCCTATTGCTCCCAAGTGCTTATAAACTATTTGGGTTGATGTACTAACACTTATGGTTCATGCTATATGCTTGGTTATGCTTCCAAGTTGCTTTTGAGATGAAATTGGAGCTTTAAATCTTGACATTGATTGTCATTCACTATTGTATATGGTTATTTGATGCTTCAGTGTAAGAGCTTTGCAAGTTACTTGGGTCAAATTCTCTTGAATATATGCTACTTGGATATTGGATGTATAGATGCCTTCCACATGATGTTTTGAGTTTTGTTTGCTTATCTAGCATTCAACTTTTGTTTGAGTGGGAGCCACTTCTTAATACTTGGATGTTACATTATACATTTGGTTACACAATTGAGCTTGAGGGTCTTATAGTAAGACCGTGGGACTTGGTGACATGTACATACTCTTGTCATGCTTTATGTACGTTGTTGATGCTTAGTGGGCTGATTTGACATTACTTTTGGCCAGCACCTATTTTTCTCACAATGTTGTTAGTGATGTATGCATCTTTCTTGGTTATGTATTGAGCTTCTGTTACATCGCTTAGTCTGTTGTGCCTCTAGTTGGTCTCTTCTGTTACCTGTGAGACCCACTGTATGCATGATGGTTATACCTATGGGATGTCATTGTACATGGTGCTAAGTCTTATACTCTCTACCCCTTGCTTATATATGGGTCAATCAACCATATTTTGGCAGTGGATGTAGTTTCACATATATTTCTTTGGCATTGTCACCTTGGGCATATGTCCATGAAAAGAATGAAAATGCTTACTCGTTTGTTGTAGTATATTTCACCCCTTGACTATAAATATTTTGAGTCTTGTGATTGTTTGTATGGCTGGCAAACACACAATACACATAAAAGTTTTGGTATGACATGTATGGGTGAGCCTTTGGCTCTTGTTCATTCTGATGCATGTGGTCCCATGCCCTGCAAGTTGTTAGGTGGTATGAAGTATTTCATTACTTTCATTGATGACTATATGCATAAGGTGTAGGCATATCTTATTAAGCAGAAATTAGAAGTCTTGGCTACATTTCAACATTGGCTTGCTTTGGTTGAGAACTAGTCTAGGTATAGGCTAAAATACCTAAGGTCAGATAATGGGGGTGAGTATGCCTATAAAGCCTTTGAGTAGTTTTGTGACAAGAGAGGTATTAAGTGTGAGTTGATTGCCCCGTACACCATGCCCTTGAATGGTATGGTTAAGCACATGAATAGGACAATTCACAAGTGAGTTCACAGTATGATTAGCTAGGCAAGCTTACCACAACATTTTTGGGCTGAGGTAGTTACTACTATCATATACTTGATAAATTTGTCCTCATGCACTACTCTTAACTATTAGGCTGTAGAGAAGGTATGATCTAGAAAACTTCCCTCATATACTCATTTGCGTGTCTTTGGTTGTGAGGCTTCGTACTATGTACCCAAGGATGAGCACAATAAGTTGGATCCTAAGTCTAGGAAATGCATCTTTCTTGGTTATGGGGACTCATATGAGATGGGCTATCACCAATGGGATCTGTAGGCATAGAAGGTTATCTATAGACGTGACGTTGTTTTCCATGAGGAGAAAATGCATAAGCAGCCTGAGCATGTCATTGAGGTATATAGGGTGATATTTGAGGAGGAGTCTCTTATTATTATGCAGCTAGCTAGACAGAGCCTATAGCAGTAGCTAATGCCTCAGTGGCCCATGCCCTGATGCTCCACAGGATGTATAGATCTCATAGCGAGATTTGAGGCAGTCTATTAGAGATAGACACTAGTCTACACAGTTTGAGCCCTCTATGTGGTTTGAGCCTTTTACTTATGATGAGGCCATGCATAGAGGTGATAGTCACTCTTAGGAGAGGGCCATACAGTAAGAGTATGACTCATTGTAGAAAAATCATATGTAGGATTTGGTTTGTTTGCCTAGTGGCAAGCATGCTTTGCCATGCAAGTGGGTATATAAGTTGAAAAGTATCCCTAGATGCCCTAAGCTAGGATATAAGACCAGATTAGTTGCTAAGGGCTTTAAGCAAGAACATGATATGGACTTTGATGAAGTCTTTTCTCTGTTATGAAGATCACTAACCTATGCTTGGTACTGGCTTTGGTTACTCAACTTGACTTGGATCTTTATCAAACGGATGTCAAGATGGCTTTTCTTCATGGGGACTTGCATGATGAGATTTACATGGAGCAGCCTAAGGGCTTTGCAAAACATGGCAAGGAATTCCTAGTGTGCAGATTGAGGGAGAGCCTTTATGGCCTTAAGCAGGCACCTAGGGAATGGTATCACAAGTTTGATGCTTTTATGCATTTAGAGGGATATTCCCGTAGCAGTGATATGGATTCGTGTTTACACAGAAGAAGGCTCATGATGACAACCTTATGATTTTGATCCTCTATGTGAATGATATGTTGATTGTTAGGAGTGCTCACAATAAGTTGGATGCCTTGAAAGGTTAACTCAAGAAGAGCTTTGAGATGAAGGACACAAGCCTCACATATTCTTTTACACGCGATCCCTCTAAGGGGTTTCTCTACTTGTCACAGAAGGAGTACATCCAGAAGGTCCTTGAGCAGTTTTTGTAGGATGTTAAACCTATTGGGTGTCCTTTACCTTCTCACGTGGAGGTTAGTCGGGCCGATTGTTCATAGTCTAATGAGTAGAAGGTCAAGATGGCCAAGATCCCTTATGCATCTACAATGCTAGGTAGTTTGATGTATGCTATGATAACCACTCATCTTGACATAGCATTTGTCATGGGACTTGTGGCACACTATATGGCTACACTTGGTCGATGACATTGGGATGTTGTCAAGGGTATCATGAGATACCTGAAAGGCACAACAGCTATGCGCATCTATTATGGTGGCTAGGATAGAGGAGTCATGGGTTACACTAACTTTGATTATGTAGAACATGTAGACAATAGGAAGTCTACCTCTTTGGCTATGTCTTCACCTTTGCGAGAGGTGCTATTTCTTAGATGTCTATGGTGCAAAAATGCACTGCCCTATCTACTGTAGAGGCAAAGTATATTGCAACCATTGAGGCTTGCAAGGAGACTCTCTGGTTAGACTGCTAGTGGTAGACCTTGGTATTACTGATGTGGTCTCTACATTGCATTTAGATTCTATGAGTGCTATTCAATTGGCCAAGAATCCAATGTTCCATGCAAAAACAAAGCACATTGAGGTAGACTACCACTTTATTCAAGAGAGATCATTGAACACAATTCCATTGAGCTTGTCAAGATCTCAATTGACTAAAATCCTATAGATCTGCTCACTAAAAGTCTCTTAGAAAAGCATTTTGCCTTAAGAAGTTGATGGGCATCTGATGAGATAATATCTTTCCTCGTCCTATTGTACTTATGTACATTTGTACTTTGTCACTTTTTTTTGTTCTCTCCTTTCATTAGGGGCACATTCTTCTTTAAGTGGGAGGTTGTTTGGGGGTAAAGGCATATGTGCCTAGTTGCCCATGTATTAGTTATACTGACAGTACTCACATACCCACACACCTATACATTGCAGGTGATGGGCGCCTATTAGTGTCACTTCATTTTTTATTCTTTCAATGATATTTGAATAAAGGAAAGGCCAATCCACATTGTGATTGTTGGAGTTTCCACATCTTGTGTCTTTGTCTCTCTTGCTCTTGCTCCTTTTACCATAGCTCTTGCTTTTGCTCTATGCTTTCACTTTAGGGCTCACTCCCTTCACCTAGTGTCAATATTGAGGAGATTAATGTGGTACCACACCTGATGTATTCGATGATATTATATTGGTAGATTCTTCTCTTGATCTTTCATAGCTGTTTGATGCTTTATCAGGGTATACTCAGTGTTGGTTCATAGATTTAGGGGCTTCCTTTCAAGTGACCCCTCATAGAGAGTGATTTCACTCCTATCATAGCATAATTGGATCTGTCCATTTGAGTAATGATTTGGCATTTGATATTGCTGATATAGGTAATGTCTAGCTGCAGTTTGGTTCAGGTGGCACATTTACTATTTGTAATGTACGTTATGTATCGGCTGTCACAAAAAGCCTTATCTTGTTGGCATCTTGGATGATGCAAGTTATGTTGTCTCTTTTGGTGATCTCTCATGGAAGATTTTCCATGGGAATTTTGTTATCGCACATGATGCCAAGTCTAGTACCCTCTATCCTTTACTTGTATCTAGGTCAATTGACCATGTTTTCGATGTACCTGCAATTCCATATGTATCTCTTTGGTATCATCACCTTACGCACGTGTTTGAAAGGAATAAAAATGCTTACTATTTTGCAATATCTTTCACCCCTAGATTGTAAATATTTTAAGTATTGTAATCATTGTTTATATAGTAGGTAGACACGTAGTATGCATAATAAGTTTGGAATTGAGCACATTGGTGAGTGTTTGGCTCTTATTCATTCGGATGTATGTGGTTCCATACCCTATTAGTCGCTAGGCGGTGCAAAGTACTTTGTCACATTCACTAATGATTACTCACATAAGGCCTAGGATTTCCCTATTAAGTAGAAAATTAGATGTCTTGTCTACTTTTTAGTGTTGGCTTACTCTTATTGAGACGAGTTAGGGTATAGGCTGAAATGCCTAAGGTCAATTAATGGGGGTGAGTATGTCTCAAAAGCTTTTAAGTAGTTTTGCGATGAGTGGGGCATTAAGCGTTAGTTGATCGCCCCCTACACTCCTCCCCGAAATGGTATTGCCCAATGCATGAACAACGAGGCAAGCTTAGCCCAACACTTTTGGGCAAAGACAGTTACTACTACTGTATAATTGATTAACTGGTTTCCTTGCATTGCTATCGATTGCTAGGTTGCTGAGGAGATATGAATTGGGAAACCTCTATCCTATGCTCAATTGCACATCTTCAAATGTGTGACATTCTACCATGTTCCCAAGGACAAGCGAAATAAGTTGGATCCTAAGTCCGTGAAATGCATCTTTCTTGGTTATAGGGATGCATGTGAGATGGGCTATAGGCTTGCAAGGTTATTCACAACCATAATGTTCTTTTCCATGAGGATAAGATACATAAGTAGCTTGAGTAAGTTATTGAGATACGTAGGGTATTCTTTTAGGAGGAGCCTCCTACTCTTATATGGCTAACTAGGTAGCCTACAATAGCTAGTGCTCCAATGGCCGAGGCCTCGCTTGTTGTGCAGGATCAACCTACTTGGAGAGAATTATATACTCTATGAATTATGTTATGGTGACAAATGCAGGTGAGTCTCTCTCTTATGACGAGGCCATGCATAGAGCTAATAGTCACTCATGGGATAGGGCTATGCAGTAATTTTGACTCCTTACAAACTAACCATACATGGGATTTGGTTCCTTTGCCTAGTGATAAGAGGGCATTGCCATGGAAGTGGGTATATAAGCTGAAAAGTATCCTTGGATGCCCCAAGCCCACTTATAAGGCCAGATTGGTAGATAAGGGTTTCAAGTAGGAATATGGTATTGACTTCAATGAGGTCTTTTCTCCTATGGTCAATAATGACAATCCTACGCTTAGCACTAGCATTGGTTGCTCTAAATCTGGACCTTTATTAGATGGATGTAAAGAAGGATTTTCTACATGGGGACTTGCATGATGAGAGCTATATGCAACTGCTTAAAGGCTTTGAAGAAAAAGGCAAGGAACAACTAGTGTATAAGTTGAGAAAGAGCCTTTATGGCTTTAAGTAGGCACCTAGGGAATGGTATCACAAGTTTGATGGTTTTATACAGTCATATGGATATAGCATAGTGCTATGGGCCTGTGTTTATATAGAAAAAGGCTCGTGATGGTAACCTTAAGATTTTGGTACTCTATGTAGATGATATGCTTATGGATGGAAGCACTCATGATGAGTTGGATACCTTGAAAATTCAGCTCAAGAAGAGGTTTGACATGAAGGACGTGGAACATGCCTCACATATTCTTGGGATATACATCATGTGCACGATTGCTTCAAGGGGATCCTTGATCTATCATAGAAGGAGTATATCCAAAAAGATCTCAGTAGTTTCATATGCAGGATAATAAGCCTATTGGCTGTCCTCTACCTTCTCATATCAAGGTTAGTCAGGCCGATTGTCCACAGTCTTTTGAGCAAAAGGCTGAGATAGCCAAGATCCCTTACCTATCCACTGTGAGCAATTTAATGTATGCTATGATAGCCATTCATCTTGACATAGCATTTGCAATGGGAGTTGTGGCATAATATATGGCTATACCTAGTAGACAAAATTAGGATGCCATCAAGGGTATCATGAGGTACTTGAAGGGCACAATAGCTATGTACATATATTATGGTGGCTAGGATATAAGAGTCATGGGGTATACTGACTCCGATTATGTAAGACATCCAGATTATAGGAAGTCCACCTCTGGCTATGTCTTTGAATTTGGTAGACATGCCATTTTTCTTGGATGTCTAGGGTCCAGAAATGCACGCTTCTCTTTACCATTTGAGGTCAAGTATGTTGTAGCCATTGAGGCTTGCAACATACTAAGGAGGCTCTCTAGTTAGGCTGTTTGGTGGTAGACCTTGGTAGTACTGATCTGGTTCCTACACTACATTCGAAATCTATGAGTGTTATCTAGTTAGCTAAGAATTTGGTCTTCCATGTGAAGACGAAACACATTGAGGTGCGTTACTACTTCATCAAAGAGGTAATTGAGGATGGGTTTGTTGACCTTGTCAAGGTCTCCATCGACCGAATCTTGGAGATCTGCTCATAAAAAATCGCATTTGGCCTTCCTTAAGAAGTTGATGGGTGTTGGATGAGATGACAACTTTCCTCATCCTGTTGGACTTATGTACATTTGTATTTTGCCACTTTTTTCTTGTTCTTCCCTCACTAGGGGAACATTCTCTTTTAAGTGGGATGTTGTTAGGGGTAAAGGTGTCTATGCCTAGTTTCTTGTGTATTACTACAATGGAAATACCCACAGATCTATATATTGTGGGTAGTAGGTGCCCAATAGTCATGTCATTCTTTATTCTTTCAGTGGCACTTAAATAAAGGGAAGACTGATGACACATTGTGACTATTGTAGTTCCCACATCTTGTGTGTGTGTGTCTCTCTCTTGCTCTTGCTTTTTCCACCATAGCTATTGCTTTTGCTTACATGCTTCCACTCCGGGTTCACTCCCTTCAAGCTCACCATTCCATTAGCCACTTGCCTTATCGCTATCACACACACATCAACATGAGAGACTTGGAGCTAACTTCTGGTCAAAAGTAGTTCCTTGTAGTTATCGAATTGATTAGAGAATGCCCACAATTGATTACTGAGCATATGAGGTGTAAACAAAGTTTATAGGTTCCATGCAAGAGTGTCCTTCTTCCACTGACTCCACTTCCTTATTTAGAGCATTGCTAATCCTATTTTCTACTTTATTTTAGTTATTAGCTTGAGTCATGAACTCCTTGTACCCAAATATGACCAAGCTCATCCAAGCTAAAATGATGTATTAAGAAGTTTTTATTCCTCGTATCCCCACTTAATATGATTCATTCTCATCTTTATTGAAGCCAAACTTCTTATTTCTTTAGTCTACACAAGTTTGAAGCTTTTCAGAACATTTGCATTCAAATCATTGTAGCCTGTATTGCTAGCCCTTGTAAGCAACAATTCAAGAGATATGTGATGAGGATATTGAGTTGTCAAAGGACTTGTACTTCTAATATTGACTAAGTCCTTGGATTCTTAAAGTTGTGCTTCTACAATTCATATAAGGACTCTCACTTGATGCAGCTTTCATAACTTCTTTAGTCTTGCTTTGCTCTTGATCCTCCAGAGATTTGTGGCATGATGGGATTGCCCTTTGACAATGTAATAATCAAGGTGATGAGAAAGCAAGCTTATAAACCCAAACTACCATCCCATCTCAAGGTGTATAATGTGTATTAGATGATGAGTAGATAGTAATGCTAGCTCATGGGATTCTTAAAATGCAACAACTAGAAAGGAACCATGAGATGAGGAAGAAACCTTTAAGAAGCTAAATCTTAAGAGAACACCTTGTACAAGGGAAGGACTATCCTAAAGAATATGCCACTTGGGTGGATGAAGCTAGCCTTTAAAAAGAATTTCCCCAGTTTCTCTCGTGTGAGGACATCACAATGTCTCTAAGGGGGAGAGGATATTATATTCCTATTGTAAAAATATTATTAATAAAGCAATGTGAGATCTCGAGAAAATTAACTCAATGTGCAACAAGTATCAATTGAGTATTTCCATTGATGAAACGTGAATGATTAGCACATTTTCCCATTTACGCATTATCAAATGCTTGTATGATTAATAAGCTTTAACATGTGTAATTAAAAGATGAAAAAATCCAAAATCAAATTTTTATTAATTTATTTTAAAACCTTAAAAAATCAATTAGATAAGTGTTTTTGTCCTCAAAAGTTAGTCACATTATGATTTTACATGACCTTGATCTGATGTACCAAGGCTACATTAGGAACAACTGAGGAATATGCTTTTCAGGCAATAAATAGTGGAATGAATAAAAGAAATTGAGTGCAAAAAGAAATTCCCAATTTACTTTAGCAAAAAATAGGGAAGGGTTTGAACAATTGTTTTTTAAGAAAAGGAAAGGCTCATTAAGCAAAAAAGAAAATTAAATAAACTACTTTTGGATAAAAGGCTAGGCTCACAAAGCAAAAATAAAATAGCTTTTGAATGTAAAAAGAGGAAAAACATTTGTGCTCTTCTCCCCTCCCTAGAAATCTATTTAAACTTCCCTCTTTGGGTGGCCAATAGATCCACATCCATCCACAATTCCAATCATACCAAATCCCTAGAGATATGTGATGAAGACACAGTCCTGATGGTATGCTCAATTCATAGTGACCAAATGCAACATCCTCTAATATCTCAAAAAAATTAGCACCTTCACATTGATAATTCTTCTTCTCACGTATCAAACATCTAATTCTACTCCTCTTATAAAGTGTATTCACACCTAGACTACCTTGAACTCACTTACTCTAGCACCTATTTGTATGTTGAACTTTTGAGAGGCAATTCAACAGACTAACCACTTTGAAACAAGCTTTAAAAATTCAAGCATGTAGTTATAGCCCTATTCTTCTTTATGTAACATCAAATCAATGTTTGGAGGTCGTTTCCTTGCATATGAGTAATAGACAACATAAAGAGATAGTACATGAACCCAATGTTAATGAACCCATGGTTAAAGATCTAAGGCACATCCCAAGGCTAAAGCACAACCCAAGAAAGAAAGCTATGTAAGCCCCACGATCTAGAATGGTAGAGTTATGTATCAACCCAAGGTTGTAGTAATCCCACACAATGGCAATTGTGCAAATGAGTATAATCAGTAGGTTGAGATAGATTATAAACAAAAGAAAAGTTGTGAATTCACATTTCATTACACCAAGGGCACCTCAAGCTAGGTGTGTTCGATGATCTTGGTTAGCCAACTTCGTGTCTTAAATCCCTAGCTCTTCCCTCACTACACAATCTTAGGACACATCAATGGCAAGATATCTTAGGCTTGCTTGGACGTTCTGTCACCTTAAGCTTTGCTCAACACAATAACTCTCCACTAAATGGGTCCTCAAGTGCAGGACAACACTTCAACCTTTTGATCCATCTCATAGTTGCACTTGGATGTGTATAAATCACTATAGAAATTAGTTAGACACACCCCTTAGGAGAACACAAGTTGGCTTGCACGATCTTCTGTGAAAGATGATTTGAATGCCCCTCAATATTAGTGGCCTTTAAATCCTCATCACCCCATGATCCCTTCTTCGGTAGTTCCATCAATCATCCTTCATGCCACCATCATCTTTCCATCATTGAGCCCCATCTTTTTAGATATCATTTATAGCATTAGCACGATCACCATCCTCCATCAATAGGTAGATAGATCCCCCTTATCAATAAACGGTCCCCAACAATAGCATTCATTTTTCTCCATCATGACTATTGCATCAATCCTTCAACATTTCATATCTACCTTTGACATGAATAATGGGATTAGTACTTGTATCAAAGGTGGGTTAATGTTAATAATATTTTGTGATGGTCAAAGTTAAGAAAACCCAAAGACAATCCAAGTATAAGTATTAAAATTATTTTTTGTGGATATTATTTATTAGAGCACTTCAATGTTTTATTTTTGAGAACTTGTATCATTTTTATACTTCATGGATACATTATTATTGTTGGTGTATTATTTTGTTAGAGCCAAGCTAACTCCCATGCACATTATATTAATTCACACAATTGTAATTATTGGACCCACAATTGTTATATGGATTGCAAACATGAGTTTGTGATTAGATTAGCATATGCGAGGTCTAATTAGGCCAAGGTACAAGCATCTTTAAGGAAGGATTAGCTTAGATCCCACAAAGTGGATAGGATACCCAAAAAAAGGGACAAAGTCTAACTTGCAGTGCTGAAAACCTTACAGTGCAAAAAATCCTAAAATGCAAATGGAGTGCTACCCTAGAGAAGGGACCTAATCCTAACCCTAATTTTGGTCTATATAAGTGTAAGAGGTCTTGATTTTATTTACTCTTTTGGTGTATCCATATTGGGGAATCTTTGTCATTGCAACTATTGAAACTTTCCATTCACTTCTTCTATTCTATCATCTTATTTGCATTGTCTAGAGCAAGGAAGGAAGTGACTAAGAGGTATGTAAAGTGAGGGAGTGAGGAAAAGTGAAGCTCTACATCTCCTTCTTCCTTTTTTTCCTTTTTTTCCCATCCATGGTAAGATGATCAAGTTTGAAGTTGTATGTGAGGTTGTGACAGTATGAGAGAGTGAGGGGTCTAGTGTGGTGAAGCTCTTCTCCCATCTTCTTCCTCTTCTTATCTATCTATCTTCTCTAATCGCGGCCATGCTTGATGTAGGATGTGAAAGAGTGATTGCATGAGATTGTGTTGTTTAGGTCATGGAACCATCTTTGAGTCTTCACGCTTTTAGACTACAATATAGGAAGGTAAGATAGGTGACTTCGCTACATCTTGAAGCTAGTCTTGTGTTCTTACTTTCTTGGATAGGGAGAAGGATGCAGGGTTTGTTAAAGTGGATTGTGGAGAAGACAAGGTGAGAGATTATTGCCAAAGCAATTTGTAATTCTAAAAGAATAGAAGTTTATCCAATGTCCCAACAACTATAATTAAAACCAACATACCATCCATTACATTGCATAAATATAAGGTAGGCTGGTAGCCATAGGATTTAAGGAAGAGAAGGAGATAGATTTTGATGATATATTCTCACCAGTAGTTGAGATGACCACTTTTTGTATAGTGCTTGCATTTCTTCCCAAGGAGGACATGAAGCTTGTTTAGATGGATATAAATATAACTTTCTTGCATGGAGACTTGCATGAGGACATCTACACATAAGGGCGAAAGGGTTTTGTTATGCAAGGCAAAAACAAATTATATGTGAGCTTGAAAATAGTCTATATGGACTAAAATAGGCTCTACGGGAGTTGTGTTGAGCTAAAAAATGCATTAGCCTAACTTAAACTACCCCAAAACATACTTACTTAATGAAAAAACCTCTTATTTAAAATGAAATGCGATCCTAGAGAGTTACTATGTCCCACATACAAAATCCTAATTTGGATGTCCCAAACTTTTTATAAATAGGCATGAAATCCATCCCTCTCCCTAAATCTTGTTTGAGCAGGTTTTAGAAGCCGTATCTCTGCTACACATATCCCATTCACAAAAGACATTACAGTCAGAGCTTCCCCCAACCATCTGCTACCATCCATCACCACTTTATTCTAGCCTTCACCACCTATCTTTAGCTTGTTAAGAAATAACAAATGATGTATGCTCCAAGAAGAGATGTCCTGAATCCCATATGCACAGTGAGGATAGTGGAGAAGCTAGAAAGCTATAAAAGAATGTACTTGGTTCACTTTTTAATGCAATGCTATTGTAATTTGTACTTAGAGACTGTAACTCTATCCAGTCAAGATTGTGTTTATGAGTCCAAGCTAATCTATCTTGGAACCTAATTCACTTGAGTGAAAGTCTGTGTCTAGTCTCATTAGTCTTCATGTCTCTTGCTTACGAGTTCAAGCCTCCATAACTAAACTGTGTTCAAGATCCATGTTTGTAAACATGGTATTAGAGCCATGGTGAGCTCAATTTATCTCTTCTCCCTACTTTTCCAACTTCTCATAGCTCATCTCCAGCTCAGGACAAGTGTTTGAGTTCATCTCCTACTTTATTCTCATACACCTCTTCTTGGCCACCATAGCCAAACTGCACCTACCTTCAGTTGAGCACTTAGATCTCATCATACGGGTGATTTCAGCTCAAGGTGTCTTTTGGAAAACTCTTCATCTACTATCAATGTAGTTTCCTATCACATCAAAGTGTTACATTGTTCACTGTAGAGCCTGGCATTACAAAAATTTCATCTTATTGTTTTTGCTGCACCCTGTGATAGTCATACTATTTGCGTTACTTGTGGAGGTTGCGATTCGTCCTGGCTATATAAGGCATTGAAAGCCTATACTATAGGCTATCTTCCTATCAAATCTTAGCCCAAATCATTGACAGGTTGCGCTGCTAGAAGGAAAAAACTAGTCGGACTGAGAACCCTAATCACAGTCCATCATAGCCAAAAGTTGACTAAGCTTCATTTCTCACTTCATTTGCTTATCTTTACTAGTTGGAAGGCTCAAGGGACCCTTGCAACTCTTATCTACTCAATGCCATTGATTAACCAATAAGGAGGACAATTCTTTGAGGTTTTTTTGAAGATTTGAAAGAATCAAGTCAACAACATCTAGCTCAACAAGGAGACTCAACATCAATAGTATCTCTTGATACTCAATTAGTGTCTCTTGGCACTTGTGTATTTAACTCACTCATGAATTCACTAATTTTACCTTAGCTGCTCAAAAGTTCATTCTTAGCACTTGTAATGATATAAAGCCCTATTGATCAAATCCATTTGTAAGTCTCAATTTCTTTGTAAAAGGATAGACACTGCCCGACTGTCCTCGTGGTAAGACCTCCGTCCAAGATAACTGAAGTGGAATAAATAGAAAAGTTTAAAGGCTTTCATGCATGGGAGGAGAAAACCATGTACCATCTCATGATAAAACACCTCTGGGATCTCTTTGATGGAGACGATATAGATGACATTGCTAAAGAGGAAGATGCTGTAGAAGACCAGCTTAAAACAAAGGCATGGAAGAAGATGAACAACAAAGCTCTTGGTATTATTGCTTGGGGTCTATCCAATGATGTCTTACATCATATTTTTGGCATTAGGGATGCAATGAAAGCATGCGAAGAACTTGACAAGATCTTTGGTACACAAGTAAAGAAATCGAAGGTGAAATTACTTATGCAAATTTATAAGTTGGATGTAAAAGACAGTTCATCTATGACTGTACACATCAATAAGTTCAAGAGCCTTAAAACTTAGCTAGCAACTCTTAAAAATAACATTGATGAGTATGAGGCAATAGCAGTGCTACTTGCCAGTGTTAATCACGAACCATATGAGAACCTTTTTTCAACATTATAAGTAATGTTCCCAGTCTCTCAGTTAAAGATATTTAGCACTCTCTTCTTGATGAAGAAAACAAATAGAAAAACAAGAATGCAAAAGATGGCATTACATCATCTAGGGAAAATCTCTTATACACCAAAGGAGTTGTCGGACCCAAAGGAAGAGGTCGAGGATTCATCGCCGACAATAAAAATGAGATGACATGTCATTATTGTGGTAAGATTGGCCATGTTGCCAGTGAAACTTTTCACAAGAAATGAGCACATTAGATGCAGAATGACCACCACCAAAGTCAATTCATGAATGAAGAAGAAGAAGAAGAAGATGCTTCCTCTACCATCAATAACTCTGACAAATTGTTCTAAGGAATTTGTTCACATAGTGGATTTGCTATGTAAAAATCCTTGCCAAAGATGCAAAGTCTCAAGCTTTAACTTGACTAGGCTACCTAATCATGTAGGGGGGGCAAAAGCCAACAAGTGTAGGGACTCATCATTTGAGGGGGGGTGTTAAGAAATAACAAATGATGTATGCTCTAGGAAGAGATGTCTTGAATCCCATATGCACAATGAGGATAGTGGAGAAGCTAGAAAGCAATAAAAGCATGTACTTGGTTCACTTTTTAATGCAATGCTATTGTACTTTGTACTTAGAGTTTATAGCTCTATCCACACAAGATTGTGTTTATGAGTCCAAGCTAATTTATATTGGAACCTAATTCACTTTTGTGAAAGTCTATGTCCAGTCATCAGTCTCCATGTCTCTTGCTTACGAGTTCAAGCCTCCTTAGCTAAACTGTCATTCAAATTTTCCCTCTCCTCAGGTACCTGTAATTTTAGTATTTTTCTCTCCTACACTACTGTTTGCATCAAATCTAGCCTTCCTTCATTGTGTTACACTCAGAGGCTATCTTTGCTACAATTTAAGATCTGTTTGGAGTATGAGACACACTCTGCAAATCATAACCTCCACCTTGATCCCAGAGATACGAGAGTTTTGAGATTCAGTATTCACTACATAGTGTGTTTGTTACATGAACATTATAGATTCATTATTCATTCACTTTATTGTTCATTACGTTCACTATCTCTGAGTTACCCTAAACCCTAACCCTAATTGGGTTCTGAGTTTATTAGTCTCTGTGCTTTTTCGTACAATTAGTTTTGTCCTTTTTGCATTTAAAGTATTTATTCACATGGTATTAGAGCTAGGTACTCTCTGAGAAATCTTGGTCTTTCATTGGAAATCTCATTCACAAAAGTAGAAACAATAGAAGGGTCAGATGACTTTGAACACATTCACAACACCGCAGTCTCCACAACCAAATATGGATAGAAACGATCAAGAGTGGACCTCCTAGCTTGCTATTGCCGATCTAAAATGGGCAGTCGGACTACATGGAGTCCACATACCATAATAAATTTTTTCTTGGTTGAGTATGATCTCATTCTTATGCATAAGGCTCAACAAGAGGTTGAAGGTAAGCCTAAGTTTTCTCCTTTAGATTCAGTGTAGAGAACTAATGTTCTTGTAGGACCTTTAAAATCTCCACTACAGACACCGGTCATCCATAAGTGGAACCTAGCTCAGATTACATATCACTTCCATGGTACCTCTTTTCTCCAATGCTAGGTACAAACTCTATTATTTTAGATTCTATGCCGATTGATTTTTTATTTTCTATTGGATCAAGATATGTTCATCAAGAAAGGACTATTCAAAACAAGCTTTGGTTTGTGAATAATGAGGAAGACATGTATTACTTCATGAACTCAAAACTAGGTAAGAAGCTAAAAGAAAAACTTGTAAGTATTCCTACCCTCCCTTTTTCTTCAAATGATTTTATTTCTCATGGTCAATATGACATAAGTGCATCTTCATCAAGTGCAACTAATGAACAAAACGAACCAACTATGTTTCCCACAACAACATCCATCAAAAATCCATTTGGGTTCCCACCCATCCCTCCCTCATCCTTTGATGCACCTTCCTTTCCTGTCTCCATTAAGTGCACCACATTATCCACCCACACCACACCCTAGGGTTCTGCACATTTAGGCACTGTGTTTAGGATCTTTGCATACCTGTTTTTGGGCGATGTGCGAGTGATAGAGGCTCGACCTGCCACACACACACTTTCGGGTTATCCCTCTGGGAGTGCATCCCAAACATACTTGAGTGTGGATCGTTTGGTATCATAGTTTGTCTCTATGGAATTACGTAGTGGACCATTTGATCATTATGTTGTGCCCTAGCTGACATTTGGACAAGGCTATCGTGTCCTAGTGCCTTCATCTACAGCTACGGTATCATATGGACCTATGTCTTTTTCGGTACCTTTGTAGCAATTGGCACTCATTGGACATCAATAGCCTATTTATGCCTATCCACTTATACCCCCTCCTCCTTCTTCTCCACCACCACCACTATCTTTGTCCTCTATCTTATCCCATGTTTCCATCTTCACAGACATCTCATGGTTCTAGCTCCTCATTCACCAAGTATGCATTTGATGACAAGACCCGTTTCAATGGGTCAAACTACACTACTTGGTCAAATTCAATGAGGCATGTCATAGACTCTTAGAACATGTGGGATTTAGTGTAGGGGTTGGAACCCCAACCTGATTCCACCCTTGTTCCATATGAGGTCATTTGCTCATGGAAGGCTTATAACACCTCCATTATTGTCAAGCTTAGATAAGGCTTGTTGCGTGAGTTTCACTCTTAGCTTCAACATTTTGGCTTAGCATCTAAGTATTGGGCACACTTAACTGATCTCACTGTGGCTTAGGATAGGACTTGTCACGTCAATTTGAATCACGAGGTCCAAAAATTCAATATCACCCTCAAGGATGACTTGGAAGTCAAGTTGGCTAAGTATCTGCTCATGGAAGGCTTGCAACACCTCCATTATTGTCGAGCTTATGTAGGGCTTGTTGCCTAAGTTTCACTCTCAACTTCAACAGTTTTAGCATCTAAGAATTGGGCACACTTAACTGACTACTATGCGGCTCAAGATAGGACATGTCACGACAATTTGGATCATGAGCTCCAAAATTTCAAAATCACCCTCAAGGATGACTTGAAAGTCAACTTGGCTGAGTATCGGCATCTCCTTAGCAAGTTCTCATCAACCACTTGGGCTCCCAAGTCCTATGATGATTAGGCTACCTTGTTTCTTAACAAGCTACCAATAAAAACTTTCCATTTTTTGCAAGAGGTGATTTCATAGCCTCAAAATGCCCACATTTTATGAGTTTGGATATTAGTTATTGCATTATGTACGGTTTTTCGATCAAATTCCTAACATGTCCTCAATAGAGGGGGCTCTAGTTGCATCTTCTTAGAGGGGACAATAGGGAAAGGGTACACAAAACTCAAATCAAATCAAAATCACAATAGGGCTAGTGAATTCCAAGGGACCAATCAATGTCCACTTAAACCTGCATGCTAGAATGTACCTAAAAAGAATAGGTATTGTCAACATTGTCAAAAGGTTGGCCATTATGATGACAAGTGTTGATCTAAGGCAAGAGGCACATAGCCAAAATCCAAGAATCAAACCCCCATACCCGAGTCTGGTAACCTCCAGTAAGGGAAGCAGGGTGGTTGCAAGTATCATCAAGGGCAGGGGCAGTGGCAAGGCGAGTTAGACCTAGAGTGCACTAGTTAGTCATCACAGTCAACAAACTACTCAACTCCAAAGGTTTTGTGTGATTGGTCTAGAAAGGCCCACATCATCTCCTTAAAGACATCAGATGCGAGTCTCGTTCACACTTACGAGTTGCCTACAGAGGCGCACTTGTCACAATTGAGCACGACAGTACCTATTTGACTTGTGGACAATGGAGCTATCTGTCTCATGACTCCTAGAATAAACATTTTCATTTCTTGAGCCATTGCTAGCCAGGAGTGTCCACATAGCAAACAACTCCTCGGTCAAGATTCAAGCCCAAGGTCACATTAGTTTTCCCACTGACCTGGGTCCCAAACTTATTTCATAGGATGATGTCTATCATGTCCCCTAGCTTGGGGTGCAGTTGTTGTCTATTCAACAACTTTGCTAGTTGGGGCAAGTAGTTTTCTTCACCATGACCATTGTTGAGGTCCTCGATACTCAAATTGGTTTAGTTATTGCTTGCTGCAAGGCATAGCCTAATGGCCTCTATAAATGATCCACTTTTTTATATGGCTGACTGCTGATGATTTGGAGTTCTATCCCTTCCACACTTTGGCCACCACAGGGGAGCCCATGGATTCTAAGTGTCTTTGGAATTTTCGATTAGAGCATCTTGGCTATGACTCTCTTTATGAGCTGTCACATTAGGGGATGATTGAGGGTCTTTGACACGTACTACTATCTCGAGAGGTTTGTAAAGCATGTCAACTAGGTAAGCAACATTGTACACCCTTTCCTCAGTAATCTATCACTCATGCTTCAAAACCCCTTAGGCTTATTCATGTAGATCTTTGTGCTCCCACATCCACTGTCGCCTTAAATAGTGCACTATACTTCTTTTTTATCATGGATGATTTTTCTAGATACATGTGGGTGTACTTCCTCAAGCAAAAGTCCGATGCTTTTACTTATTTCATTGCTTGTGTACTATTGGTTCATGACGAGACCAGTCATCGTGTGGGTGTTATGAGAAGTGATTTTGGTGGTGAGTTTACCTCCCACCAGTTATTTGAGTTTCTACAAGAGGCATTGCCCATAAGCTCACCTCTACCAACTTCCTTGCACAGAATGGAGTCATAGAGCATAGTAATTAGCCTATCATAAATATGGCATGCTCTATGTTGTTTGCAATAGCTCCTTGAGCACCTTTAGGTTGAGACTGTTAACACTTCAGTGTATAACCTCAACCAATAATCAACTGTGCTGGTCCCTAGAAAGACTCCATAGGAGGCATATTTTGGCTCTTGCCATGTTATTTCCCACTTCAAAGTTTTCGATACTCCTGATGACAAGATAGGAAAGCTCATCCCTTGAGCTAATCTATTGATTTTTGTGGGCTATTCTTCCAAAGCGAAAGCCTATCATTTTTTCGATCCTCGGACAAACAAGGTGATCATTGGATGGATGTTGTGTTTGATGAGAGGGACATAGTGTAGTCCTCTGCACTAGATTCTTTATCCTCACCTTCCCTCACATAATTTGAGATCGTGCCTACTGAGTTCGGTCTACTACCCACTCCTAACCTTCTTGCAAAATTTTCAACTCCCAAGCCTCCTTTGTGAGACCTGTTACATTGCTGGTACTAGCAAACCATGAGAGATTCAGGAATCCTTACAATGGATTTCACTTCAAAGGGCCCTAGAAGGTCTACTCAGCTTGCCCCTCATGCTTCGTATGCATTGTTATTTACGGCTAATTATATTGCACATTTTGAGTTGGATTGTTGGCAGGACCCTCTCTAGGATCCTCTGTATGGCGTGAGGCCATTGAGAAGGAATTGGATAGTATTAATCGTGATAGTATTAATCGTCATAAGCCGATTACAGGATGAAGTGGATTTTTAGGACCAAGCTAAAAATTTCTAACCGTGTATCATGTGGAATAGATTATACATGTTGCTTATATGGTAGTTGTCCATCCTTCTGAAATGCCACATTGTGGATCTCAATAGTCTTTATGGCTTGTTTATATGTTTTCTCCTCTATGAAGATTGCATCATCATTGTGCACTATCTTTTTAGCCTTTGGATCCCATAGATGATATTCCATTCCAATAAAAATGTATTTTAGAATTGGAATCAAGCTTGTTTTGCTTGTCCTTTAAAATATGCATATAAGTTTTACAAAATGAACTCTCATAAGTAGTCATAGGAGGGCTTCTTGTTAGACCACTCCTCCTTAAGAATTTTTACTTCCCATGGTTTGCTAGGTGATTAGTTAATTAAAAGAATAGATCTCTTAATATCCTTAGCTAAGAATCCATAATACCAAGATTTGCCAATATACTCTAAACCCTTTCTTGCATGGCCCTATTCATCTATTTTCTACCATCCCATTTTGAGATGGTTTTTTAGCAGTAATCAACTCCCTTTTGACACCATGCATATCACAAGAGTGTTTAAATAGGTGAGAGGTATGCTCCGCACCATTATTAGTCATCAAGTATCTAAGCTCATTATCTAATTGATTTTCTACATAATCTAAAAACTTTTGAAATGCATCAAATACATCACTCTTCATATGAATAAAATAAGTGCATGCTTTTCTAGTAGGATCATGAATGAATGTGACAAAAGAAGATGTTCCTTGCAATGGAACTGTAGGTTAGGCCCACATGCATTGCTATGCACTAGTTCTAATGGTTGGGATTTTCTCATTAAAAAACCCTCCTTACGCAACACTTTAATTTGTTTTCTATACATGTAGTTTCACTATTTCAAAGTCAATGAAATGAAGATAGAAGATACTACAAATGAGAAAGAACTTTAATTTTGGTCATTGGCATATGGTCCTAATGGCAAATGCCAAAAAGATATAGCCGGTTGTTTAGTAGTAGTTATGATGTGAACCTTCACAATAGATACATGCAAAGAGTGGAAAGTACTAGACTTTGGCCCTCAAGCAACCACAACTAGCCCTTTGTATGTCTTCAAGCATGGCTATCAAATACAAGTGTAATCACAATCATCTAGCTACATTATGCTTATTAAGATTTACTTTAGTACATGAAGGACATTATTAAGCACTAAAGAGGAACCATTGGCAAATGATAAATGTATGTCTTCCCCTCCAAAAATGCTATATGCAAAGTCATTTCCCAAACAGATACACAGCCATAATGACTACCATATGCACAAGCCAACCAACAAACAAAATAGTATCTGGCTACACATGCAATAAGACAAATACATTTGCAATTCATGTACCATCATAATGGCCAACCAATGGAAAAATCAAACCAAAACAACTCAAGTACTCTTCAATGCATACCAATATTTTTTCAAATATTTCATGCAATTTTCAACCTATTGATCTCAAGTAAAACAACCTCCCAGACACTTGTATTTTCTTCCTACAATGTGAAAGTAGTTTTGACTTGTTTGGCCTTAATCCAAAGGCTAACAAAAGTGATTTTTCATCAAAACTAGTAGCCATGGAACCTTCTGGAGCAAGAAATGTAGAGAAAAACGTATTGAATAACATGGTTCCTAGAAATGCATAAAAAAGTAGGTTGTCTATATAAAAAACAACCTCATGTAGCACTCCAATGAACAATAGAGCCCATAGACATCACAATCTCAACAAACACAAACTCATTCTCTTTTTTTACTTATTTGTTAACAAACACAAGTAGGCATTGAGCTTCAAAGTAGCAAGTACCCCTTTTCTACTTGAGTTGACTCTCTACTTTCAAGAAAAAGGTGCCTTTGTGGTTAAGTAGCCATCTTGCTTGCATACATCAATACATAAATCCAAATGTCTTATCAAGCAATTCAAAAACCAACTAAAGTGCCTTGAATCAGTCACTATTGGCTATCCAAAAACTTTAGAATTAGCCTATAGAAGCCTCCAAATTGAGCCACTATTGGCTATTAAGAGACATTAGAATTGGCCTCTAGAAGCCTCAAAACTGAACCTCAATGGCTGCCTTAATTGAATCATCTATTTGACTTAAGCAAAGAGCTTGATGATAGGATTTGTACCTCTTTTCCAACCTGGATAGCAAGCACAAATGCCATAATGAATCTTCACTCCTCAAACATGCAACATAGCTTGACTCCTCAAGCTCCTTGCTCCAACCATGAGCTCCCATGGATGTTGCTTCGATACTAGTTGAGAGGAAGTGATGGTCGAATATGGAGTCAATGTAATGTGTGTGTGTGTGTGTGTGTGAGAGAGAGAGAGAGAGAGAGAGAGAGAGAGAGAGAGAGAGAGAGAGAGAGAGAGAGAGAGAGAGAGAGAGAGAGAGAGAGAGAGAGAGAGAGAGAGAGAGAGAGAGAGAGAGAGAGAGAGAGAGAGAGAGAGAGAGAGAGAGAGAGAGAGAGAGAGCTAATGTACTTGAAAGGCTAAGGTATGAGATGAAGCCTATATGTACAATGGTGTGTATCTCTCATTTGAAGAGGTAAAAGACATGCCTATGAAACAAAATATAAGGCAATACTCTATGTAAGGGTATTCCTATGATACATATATAAATGATAATATTAAAAAAGAAGAGAAGAGATAGTAATTCTTTTTCCTCAATGAAGTACCTTCCTCAAGTCGAAATGTAGGTGAGTGTGACCTAGGTGCCTTGGAATATGTTCTTTGAGGTGCTTAATGATAGCTTTGATTTGTCAATGATGTGGGTGTTTGGGTCTCCTCCCAAGCAAATGTGGGCATCTTCCTCAAATGAGTGCCATTTCTTTATCTAAGTAGTCACCACTTGGACATAAAGCTACTTTGTGATATATTCATGTTGGCTATCTATTAATAGTGGTAGAATTGATCCCATGCTTAATTGTGTAGTTGTCTTGGTTGACCTCTTGTCCATTACCTTCACCGTGAAGCAACACCCCTTGCCTCCCAAATCCATTAGATACATACTCTCAATATTGACGCTACCAAACTTGTGTAGGAACTTAAAATGCCCTAGGGAAACATAGCCCAAGTTGCCATCAGGTGTTGTTAGTGAACAAATCGTGTCTCCCACCTGGCGCCGTGCACCTTGTGTAGTAAGTTGTGCACCATAGTTTTGCTTTTTGTAATATTATGAAGGATGAGTGTGCAAGATAGGCCACAATAGTAGCATATTAAGTGGGAAGATCATGAACGTATGGAGTGACTACACTGAAGTGTTAAAGTTCAATAGGGCACAATCTGCAATTGAAGTGAAATGGATATTGTATTTTGGGCATAAGGTTGCAAGTTTAAATAAGGTAGGGTAAATGCAACTACGATTGCTAAGAAGGTGAAAAAGAGGTAGGGGATAGATTTGGAGAAGGGTGAGTTATTCAAATTTTCCACAAGGTAGTAGCTTGCATGATAAGTGGCAGTAGTATATTTGAAAAAATAGACAACATGTTTGCGGTGGAGACATGAAGCTTACTCATGGTTATGCTACCACTGATCTAATTTGTGTATGATTGACACTAAGCTTGAATGTAATAATTCTTATTATTGCTTATTATCTCTTTTCCTTAGAGAGTCACACATGTAATCTCTCCTTCTTGTTTTGTTTTTTTAATACCATCACTGACCCAATTGATATGGCAAATCCTTTGCTATAGCCACAACCCGATTCGAGACATGTGTTAGCACATGCCCCTTTGTTGTGAAGTAGAGGCATACCTTGGTCGTGTATGGCTTTTGATACAGGCATTGTCATTGGTAGCCTAGCATGTGCCCACCTACCAACACACAAATTAATAAGATAACTATATGAATCAAATCCACCAATGGAGCCCCAAGAGAAACACAAAGAAAACAGGAAAGCTACTACAAAAAAATCTATATTGTATCATCAAGAAGCATGTTCTTCATAATTTAATCAACCACAAGAAGAAAAACAACACCAACCTTCTCAAATCTTCATGTAGCATCACATAGCAATTCTCCTGTAGATTTATCACAACAGAACTTCAGCATATTCTTCATAGAAACTATCAAAATAACCACAATGATACAAAAGGAAGATCAACTTTGAATGGAAATTATCACATGGTATTCATATTTCATAATCTTTATAGTCTCTCTCATGTAGATACAATGTTTCTCATAGAAAATTGACTATATGTCATACTCTATCTCTCTCATATATGCTCTCTCTCAATAGTCCATTGGAATAATGAAGAATAACACTCTATAATCCCTCTTTGGTCATGGATACCCCTCCCAAGAGATATGTTTGATATGAAGAGTCATCAAAGGCACCAAAATGTCATTTCATAGCTCTTCAGTCTTTACTTGAGTCTTCAGCATCTATTTCTTCCACTTCTTTGAGCTATTTTGAACTTGTATTAATCTCTTTCCAAAACTAGAAAACTTTTCCAAGCTACACATTCATCCCACAGAACACTTACAAAGGCATACAGAATAGAAACAGAGGCTCTATAGTACCATGTAGAAGGTCATCCAAAAGCATTCAGCTCAACTAAAACCATCAAGAATCATTCAATAATCTTCCAAACACTCTTAAAGTCTATCAATCCTCATTTCAACCTCTCATATAGAAAGAAATCAGAACAAAATAGAAGCTAAACAAAACCAATCAGAACCTATTAGGCACTTAATAGAACCTTTCACACATCATATCTCCACTGAAAAACATCATGAGCTTCCCAAACCTATTCAACCTTATCTAAAACTCTCTTAAATACTTCCAAACCAATCAATCACCATTTAAATCATGCAAAAATCACCCAAAAATCTAACAAAAAAACACAATCATTTTAACCCTCAACATATCCCCACACTTAATCAGGGAGCATCCTCATAACCTTAGAAAAAGAGAATAAAAGTTCAAAATAATAGCTCATCACTTTATCTTCAAATATGTAATCAACAACCAAGAAGGGCTCTAGCTTCATCTCTAAAAAAGAAAATCAATATCTAATCCATTACTCAGGGAAAAATTCCCAAAATAAGAGATCATGAAAAATACTTAATCAAACCAACCAAATTGAAAAAAACTCTTAAAGGATATGAGAGTTGTATCATCTGCATCCATCCATCTATCATAACCATGAATCTCCAAAATGGTATCTTCTCAAACAATTTGAATATCCAATCACAATCCCATTATACAAATAATGCACACAATATAGACACTAAACACAAAATAACCATATGAATGGCACCTTCAAAAGACACATATCACATTATAAATCCTCAAAATACATCCAAGGATATCAATGAAGGTGACCCCTTTTAAAAGGTTGGTGGTTTCGAAAATGATCCCTAGATAGAGATTCATCTACAAAAGTATTATGAGGATTTTGGAAAAATTGCAAGCAACACATTCTCTGCACTAATACCAGATATCGGTTAGGCAAGCAAAGGGCATGAAAGTATAAAATATCTAATTTTTGGGGATCGATATCCACATTCACATTCATACACAACTTCGGGGTTGGAATCTGATCATTATGCGAATGATGTCGGCGCATGTAGGCAATATACCAAGCAAATTACTAAAGGATCTAGAGATTGAGAATACTTTTGAGCAAAGTGGAGATAATTCAGAAAAGCTTGGCTAGCAGTTATCCATTCCCCTAGAATCAGCAAACCAAGTATTGGAGGTCCTATTAGAGAATCTATTGAACTCCATCCTCGATGTTTATGGATCTTGAGATCAAAGCATATGTAACCACTAACCAACTGAGGGGGATGAGGGATAAAAGTGGTAGGAGATGGAAGAGAACCAACTAAAAAGGTTGCTAACAAGTATGCTCGAAAAGTGGAAATAACAACTGTAGATGGGAAAGGACAAGAAGGAGGAGGGGAAAAGACACAATCCTTAATAAAAGAACAACGGGTGAGAATAATCTATGGATTAGATTAATAAATAGAAAGGTAGACTTCATATCTATGGGCCATCTATACTGATATAAGATAAACCAGGCATTGATGGACCTATCATAGATCTATGATGATAGGCATTAAATAAAGAGCAATCAAACGGAGGTTGTTTAGAAAGGTAGGCTAACAAGAGATCCATCCTTAGTTGCTTAGTGTTTTGCACATGAGCAGAAGCTTTGGTTTGACCTTGATTCAAAATCACGGAGTTAATCATTGTATGCCAGCCACTTTGGAAGAATATGTATGGAACATCTAATCTATCTACAACTCCAAATTGTTGCCACATCCTGAAAAATTTCAACATGACCTCTCTACTTATGTGATTGAAAGCTTCATGCTATGTAGACATACATGCACCCAATATCCCCCATTATCAGGGAATCCAAATAAAATATAATCAAGTCACACAGTATCCCTAACCTAAATCATCATGACCAAAGAAAAGTAGACTAAACCAAACCACAACACATTGATAACTAGACCATAACTAGCTAAGAGGGTCAACAAGGACTAAGACTGACAACCATGTTACCCACCCCACGTAGCGCTTCATTTAGAAGGGGAATTATGCAATGTAAGGGGAAAGAAAATTTAATTGAGTATAAATTTTAATAATTAATAAAAAATGGATGAGTTTGATTAAGTGATAAACCTTAGCAAGAAAACAACTGTTCATTTTACCTATTGCTTAAAAATTATTAAGCTTTACAGTGCTTTAATGTTTTCCAGACATCATTCTTGACTCAAGGTCTCTAAATGTAGGTTCATTTTTAGAAAATTAATCTCTATAGATTACTTTCTTGTTAGCACATGCATTTGTGACGACAGGTTTATTTTATTACAAATTAAAAATATGTGTTTAGCATACAAAGCACTTGCTATGTGAATGGTTGGTTCATTTTAATTAAATTATATGTGTATGTAGCATGGATATGCATGAAAAATGTGGTCAATTAGTTTCTTTTACCAATTACTTGTAATATTTAGTGTAGCAAAAAAGAAAATAAGGAAAAGAAATGGAGTACTTGGAGGGGATGTAAATGCAAGTGTATTTGAATGTGCACACAAAAAATCAACTGATATGACAAGGAAGGATCACGAGCACAATGTAATCCAAAATGCACTCCAGCTAGCTGAAAAATATACATCATAAGTAAAAAAATATCATAACACTACGTGTGTGTGTGTGTATGTGTGTGTGTGTATGTGTGTGTGTGTGTGTGTGTGTGTGAATAAGACAAATATTAAAAATTGATTATGAAAAGTTGTTGGATTTTTAGGTACTTTTTTGTCTTTTTACAACTTATTATGAATTTGTAATGGAAAATTAAAAATTTTGAGATATTTTTATTTATTTTAATTATTTTTTTATATTTTTAAGATGATATATATGATCAAAATTTTAAAAAGTTTAATGGTATTTTTAATGCTTTTTTCCATTTAATTTGATTTTTTATGGTTTTTGTTTTGATTTTTAATATTTTTAGTGTTTTTCGTAATTTAAAATTATGGGAATGTATATACTCGGGGTGGTGAGAGCTTGATTTTGGGACCTATTTTTGAACCGTTTGAGCCCATTCTTGGAGTAAAAAAATGATTGGAAGATGTTAAGGACCAAATTTTCATGCAAAATTGAACGGTATAGCAGATGGTCAAGCTAGAGTTTTCCTAAGTGGATTTCGATGCCAGGAATCCAATGCAAGTCTTTGTTCATCAATTGGATTTAATCCTTGCAAGGTTTAGCGCTCCAAAGCAACTATGTGATTCGAGAGTCAGAAAGTGTGCAACAGGGTTAAGCTTTATAGATTTTGATGTCACGAAGCTAGTCGTTCAATTGGATCGCAATTTCGAGTCCCTTTGCCCTTCCAAACATGCCAAAAACCTTTGCGGATCAGTGTGAAAGTGGTTTTTTTAAAGTGGACATTTAATAAATGACATGAAATGAAATGCAACTTTTCAAAAACCATGCAAATTCTTGCGCAAGAGGAAGATGGGACGTTCTTTGTTTTGTGCCCCATTTTTGGATGGATTTGTGCCCATTTAACACACCCGATCAAGAGAGAGAGAGAGAGAGAGGGAAGCTTGATCTACATGCCAAGAGCAAGATTTTGACTATAAGCATGCGCAATATGATTAAGTAAATGAAATTTTGATTTCTTAGTGTTTCTCTCTCCTCTCTCCTTTATTGCATGTTCGTATGCTTGATTCTATGAGAGGAGTGGGTGCGGTTTGATCAAAGATTCTGATGGAGTGATGGTGCTAGAGCACAAAGGATCGTAGAATGACGGGATGTGGAAGAGCGTCTGCAGCCAAGAAAGAGAGTTAGTGGCCTCCCAACCTTGAAATACGAGTCTCAAAGAGCGTGTTTTTATGCGTAACCGATTGTTCTACTTGTTTTATGATAGATTTTGGTTGAAGTTGTTTGGAAATGGTTGTCTTTGATTGTTAATGATGTAACCTATCAAAGATGCTAAAGAAAATAAGAAAATTCAATCACGCAATAATTTATACATAAACTCGCAAAACCCACGACTACGCAGTTTTAAGGAAATTGGTCAATTTTGGGATTTTTGTGGTGTTTATGGGGTTCATATGGAATAAAAATGATATAAAATTCATTCTTAATGCACATGTTCAGTTCAAACCAAAAAAAAATAATAAATAATTTTTTTGCATAAATAAATTAAAAATTGAAAAAAATAAAAAAATTTACATTTGAAAAATAAGAAAAAATGGGATTTATGTGTGTGGATATGTGACATGGCTACAGTATGAGGGATGAGCCTCAGTTCTGTCGTGTCTTTGTGTTAAAGTAGAGTCTTTATCACTTTTATAAAGAAAAACACATTAAAAATGCTTCCTACACCTATCAACGCATGCATAACCTAAGCGGTAGGGAGAAGGAGGGGTTTTGAGGGCGACTAATTGTTGATAAGAATCTAAATTCTGATCTTTTGATGATGCATGGCATATAGTTTATGGTTTAAGTTTAAGAGGGTCTAGCAGCACGAGAATTCTTAGTGTTGACCCTCAACAACATAACATTAAGTGTAGATTAAAATCATTGAAAGAAATGTCTTTACACCTCACAATGCTAATTTCTAAATGATAAAATGATTAAGCATTATGCTTTATACGCAATTGCATCGGACATAACTCATGGTATCATTACTGGATGTGTTGCAATTGTATTCATGCGTATGACGTACGTTGAGTATGTGAGATATCCTAAGCTGTAGATTTAGACGTCCAGTTTCCTTGGGGACTATTAAGTGAGGACAATATCTATATCTCCTGGAACGTTTGAAAACAAGAGTGGAGTTTGTGACATACGTGCTATTTGTGTTAGCGGCACATCGAGGGGCCAATCCCTGAGGTGTAAGAGAGCCGCAATGGGGCCGCAACATTTAGTCGAGGGGTGCCTCCTTTGTCTGTGCTTACATGGTGTTTTACACTGATATGTGTTGGGACTCCCTCTAAGGAGTGTGGTGAAGGCTTAACCATTGGATTACAATCCAAAACAAATGCGACATTTATGATAAAAGTTAGGGCAATGTGTCTCTTAGATGCTCCTAGCCGTGAGGTCGAGAGGGTGTGTTCTTTGAGTGTAGTGAGGCCCGACTAGTGCCTAGAGAGTCAGTGTTGCACCCATTTTGGGTCTTGACAGGTGGATTAATGTGGAGGTTAGTAGGTGGGTTTTTAGTGGGGGGTGTAGGTGTGGGAAAGGGGGCTTGCAAGGGGTAGGAGGGATGGGGCAGGAAAGGGGAATGTGGAGGTTTGAGGGAAGGGTGAGAATGGGGCTTAGGAGGAGGTGGATTGGGGGGACGGGTGGTTTTGGAGGGGTGGGGGTTTTGGAAGGGAGGTGGTAGGTGAAAAAGGAGTCGAGGGGTGGGGTGGAAGAGGATGTGGGTTAGGGGAGGAGGAGATAAGAGAGAGGAGGCATTGTATTGGCGGCGAGTGTGAGCAAGCGACAACCAAGATAGCTGTTAACCCCAACACGAAGAAAGCAAAAAGAAGTGGAAAAGACGCAGGGCAAAGGCAGAAAAAAGGTAGCTCGACTCAAGAAAGAAAAGGAGAAAAGGCCAAAAGCGCAAGGACAACCTTAAAAGTCCAAGGCAAAGGCAAAAGGGGAAAGGCGCATTTTAAAATGAAAAGGCGCACCCTAAAATCTTGTAAAAGAGCGCCAGGCTCCCACCCATGCAATTTGTAAAGGTAGACAGGCGATGGAAAGGAAGCTAGGAAGATAGAAGGACAATGGGAAAAAGGGCCTAGGCTATGGCCGGCCATGTAAAAAGGGAAAAAGGGGATGACCGCCCAAAAGGGATTTAGGGTTTTGTATATAAAGTTGAAAAGTGAATGAGAAGCTCATTCTTGTGTGTGGCAAAAAGTAGCTCTCTTCTTCTTCTTCTTCTTCTTGTTCTTACTTGCTTGAGCTTGTGCTTGAGAGAGGGAGTGTGAGAGTGTGAGGGAGTGAGTGTGTGAGGGTGAGGGACCGAGGAGGAGAAGCTCTCCATCTTCTCCTCTCTTCTTCTCTTCTCTTCTCTTCTCTTGTCTTGCTCGCGGCGATGGAGCTTCGGGCGTGGAGCTTGAGGATGGAGCTTGCTTGAAGCTTGTACTTGGATCGTGGAGCCACCGGAGTGCGCAGGAGAGGAGGTAACTCGAACGGCACGGAGGTAAGCTCACTACACCCGTAAATATGGATGGCGCATCGGCTATGTGAGAGGTAGCCATTAGTGCTCGGCTTGGAACGCTTGAAAGAATAAGCGGTTCGTGGGTCTTGGCGGTTGAGCGAAAGCTCCCACATTTTGATTCCGTTGTCGGGACCAACGGATTCAAGCCTTGAGTGCTTGCGCGCTTCGAATCGAGCATCAAAGTAAGGGGTTTCCCCCGAACCGGTGCTTGAGGTAGATAGGTAGGAAGCAAGGGGATTGAAGATGGTATTCGATCTCCTTGGCAAGTAGGTTTGTTGCTTTCTGAGATTTATATTGTGGAATGGAGTAGTGTAGATATTTATTTTGTGATTTGATGCATTTAGGGTAGGAACAAACAAAGAAAAAGAAGAAAAAAACAGGCAAACAGTGGGGTAATCTGTTGCTGTATAACAGGCTAAAACAGTGAAACAGGGGACCAGATTCAAGTTTCTGGGTAAGATAGGGACAAGGAACTAGCTCTGAGGTTCTGCAGGGCTCGGAAAAGACCTTAAGAGGCCTGGGAGGCCAGGACAGACCTCATTTCCTTGGTTTGCCTTGTGTGAGAGAGAGAGAGAGAGAGAGAGAGAACTTCTGGTTCATAGGACGAGGAAGCATTGCCCCGATTTCTAGGCATCGGTGATTCGTGCTGCTCCAGGTGAGTCTGATGTTTTCCAACAAGTGCCCTGATCAGATTTAGAAAGGTTGTGGTGATTGCATGTACCAGACAGTGAGGAGAGGTCAAACACGCTGGAATCACGCCCGCCGTCGACGCACTCGGACCAACTCGCTGTGGTCCGATTCCCAGAATCGGACCGGTCCGATCGGACCCGCCACGTGGCACTCGGACCAACCCGTCCGATTTTGAGAATCGGACGTTCGGACCAATCCGTCCGACTCGGACACTCGGACGAGTCCATAATCGGACCACTCACAATCGGACCAGGCCGTCCGAGTCCCAGAATCGGACCAGCTAGAATCAGACCACCCTGTCCAAACCGATTGCCAGAATCGGACCACTTTTTGATCTGACTCCTAGAATCGAACGTGACTGAAATGGACCACTGGTCCGATCAGACCCACCCAAATCGGACGTCCGGTTCTGATAATCGGACTCCTGAAAATCGGACATCTTAGAATCGGACCAAAAACTATCAAAATCGGACAGGTGTCCAGAACACAAATTCTGACGCACCTAAACCCTGAAATTGACCCCAAGGGCTACGTAGAGCTAAAGGCACATCACAGATCCATAATCGGGCTAAAATTTAGAGCACGTAGTTCAAAATTTGGCTATAAAAGGTCCTCCAAATTGCATATGGCGTCTACTGTAATGGCCCTGCGGGCCGGGGGGGACTGCCCCCCCCCCCCCGGACCCCTGCAGAGGGGGCTGGCTCCTCCGCACCTCCCCTGAGTAGGTTGGAGAGAAAACGTGCGCCGTGACAGGTCTTCCAAATTGGACCCTAGTGAAGTAATGGCTCTACATGAGCATGGATTCTCACGTGCAAAAGAGCAGCCAAAAGCCCATACCCGAACAGAGACAAACAGAGACCCTAGAACCTCAACGGGCCAATCTAGCCATCAAGGGCAAAAAGGCCACACCACGAGAACACAAAGACATTGTGTTCACACCGTGTCTAGTCGGAGCAAAATGCAACATCAGCAAACTACAAAGGCCAAGATGACTAGGCAGGACACTCTTGATGAGAGATATACCTTGAATAGCACTGCATTGACGATCCAAGACAGTAGTGGAGAATCCACATCTAGTCGTGCAGTCAAGAACTCAAGGGCATCTATCAGAAGGCTTAAATTTACAAGCCAAGACCCGGAAGATGAAGACATAGTACCACCTGCTTATCTGAGGGTCAAACTCACCGCGAAAAGAGAACATACTATCAATGCTCTAATTGATGAGGGCAGATTTTAACATCTTGACCTATGAATCATGGACCCTACTAGGCCAACCAGAGCTCACACCGACTAGTGCAACTCTTAGCCCTTATGGGGGACATCCACAAGCACTCATAGGGAAGTGCAAAATCCTTGCGACAATTGAAACAGAAA
The DNA here is from genome assembly GCF_053477565.2 of Lygodium microphyllum. Classification (NCBI taxonomy): domain Eukaryota; kingdom Viridiplantae; phylum Streptophyta; class Polypodiopsida; order Schizaeales; family Lygodiaceae; genus Lygodium; species Lygodium microphyllum. The sequence continues at coordinate 151,372,074 of NC_141136.1, read as the reverse complement.
GCTTGCCTATCCTATTCCATGTTCCTCCAAATAGTGCTAGCTGCGGGAAAGAAACCCTCCTAGATAGACCCTTCAAAAGGGCAACCAAGTGTCAGGCCGACTATGTAGCACAGAGGATACACCTGACACTACCGGGTGTGAGGATAGTCACAACCTTTAGCAAGGGTGACCTCATTGAACCTCAAGGGAAAGGCAAGGAAGGTGATGACATAACAGTCAAGCCTACAAACGAGGGCAAGGACTTGTTGGAAGAGTTAATACAAGCACAGGTCGAACAACAAGAGCCAGTGTTGAGTGAGGCCAAGCCTGAAAAAAGAAGGTCAAGAGACAATGCCAAGGACGGGCTTTGGACTTACAAATATCTAGAAGACCCCAAAAGAAGCCCAAGCCTTATAGACGCAGGCATTGATGGAGGGTCAGTACAACACCGCGATGGATACCCAAAGCGTTGCTTCGTGCTCAAGGGTATTATGCAGGCAAACATTGGATTTGGGTGCCCAAACTCCCTGCTAGGCCACCTTTATCAGAAGCCCAAACTATGTCCAAAGCTAAGAGGCATAGGAGGAAAACTAAACGAAAGGCCAAGTTTCAAACCAAAAATATTGGAGTGATTGAGCCCATCACTACTGAAATCAAGAAACCAAACATGGCCTATCAAAAAGTAGATCCTCAGCCTAGTGTGCTTGACAAGTGGACATCAGATGCAGCCATTGAGCATGCACAAAGATCGTTAGTGCCCAAGAAGCCTTTGATTTCCCAAGGGGAGAACAAACATCATAGGCACAACATTGCTCATGGCAAGGCTACTCACTCAACAAAGCAAATGGCACAATCATCTAATAGCCTTGAGAAAATCATTCAGCTAGTGCCACATCCACCTAGGACCCCTAGATCTCCTACACCCTCTTCTCCCAAACAGACACAGGAAGCACCACAGCAGTTGTCAAGTGCGACTGCTCAATTCCAATCTCTATCTCCATCTAAGCTTCCAATTGTCAAAGAAGTGGGACATGATGCCATCTGTAGCTCTCGACCCAAGAATATGCCTGAGCCACCTAAAGCGACTAGATCTGCTCATGTTCGATCTACACAAATGAGTGCTCAAAGGCCAACGAAAGACACAACCACTTCTCATCGCCCTAGGGACTTGACACCACAATCCACCAAGGGTAGCCAGCCCACTAAACTAGTCGCTACTACTTCCAATCCGGGATCACAGCAGTCACAGCCGTTGGCCGTGACAATGCCCATTGTGGAACGTGTCCTTAGAAGATCACCTATGGAAGAGGTGTTGCAACCAACTTCCTCGAAAACTCCAGCACTTTCAAAGGGCCTAAAGCCTAGGCTGGAGGAGTTAAACGCAAGGGAGTTGGTTGAGAAGCTAGACTCTCCGAAAAGGGCGGCAGTTGTGCCCTCACAACCGGGCAAGGCTATTCAGCAAACCACGGCTATGTCCCATCAGGACACATTAGAGAAGGGAAATGCTGAGGCCCGACCAAGCGCATCAACGGTCAATATAGCCCAGGGTCCTGAGTTGTTGAGAGAGGCACCTTCATTGACCAAGAAAAAGAGGAGAAAGCAAAGAAAACAACAACAGATGCAGGTGGGTGCGGACCCCAAGAACATTGAGACGAAGGGCACTGGAGAGCTGATGAATAAAGCATCAAGTCCACCCACCAATGAACCCACTGATGCCTCTCCTAATAGCGGTGAAACCCCAGACACATCCATGTGTTCTGATAAACCAAAGCAACCGTTGCCATCAACAGTTGCTTGCAGCACTCTATCCACTGACAATAGAACTCGCATTGATCAATCAAGAGTGGATACAACGCTGTCACAACAGGGTGACAAATCTATACCAGTCGCATCCGAGAAGAACCAGGATGAAATAACAGCAAAACCTCAGGAGAAACGTGAGAATCCCAAGAGCATAAGAAAACCTAGTGTGGACCAATCTTGCTCATCTAGGCCTGAGCCCCCAGCCATGCTAAAGCCTAAGGAAACTCTTAGAACTTTGCATGAGATAGCAACCGAGCAAGCCCTCGTTGAACATAGAAGTGTCGCAGAATGCTTAACTGAGTTGGAGGCTAAGCTCAAAGTGGTCGCGCGTGTCTACGTCCTTGCGGATGTGGGCACGATCCCCAAGGAACAGCTTGGAGATTACTTGACCTTTCCTCTATCATGGGAAGAACAAGAACATCTTAACGGGCACTACGATAGGCTCCTGCATGAACAGATGCGACTCATCCCTGACGAGGAGGCTCACGAACTACGCTTAACTGTCACGTTCAATGAAGTGCTCTGTCGACCAAATCTAGTAGACATAGAGCTACTGAAGCGACTGTCAGCAGGCTAGAGTCAATTTGAGCGGCGTTGGTACGAAAGCCGCGTCGTAATGGCCGAACTAGGGGCTCAGATCATGACGGTCTCAGAAGAGCGATTGGCCAAATGGCGGTCTCAAAGAGACCCAACCTACGTGGCACCAACTTCCCTTTGAGTGCTCATTGACATTCGGGGTACGGACTTAGCTGGGACTAGGCTACAGGGCCCTTTCATTGATAAGGTTCTCACCGAGGAGGAGTTACATATTGCCAATAGACTCGGTCAAGGTTCCATGCTACTCGACATGGCAAAATATCTATTAGTATTAAGTCAGCTGCCACGAATACTAGATGTGCGTGCCATGCTCTGGTACAACCCTGAGTTCTACACTTGGTTCTTATCCTCGTGATGTGACATGGATTCATAGATATGTATATAAATAAACATTGATTTTTGTGTCACCATGTATAAACAATATCAACACACACAAGCAATGATAGTCAAGCGCAGGGAGAAGAGTCGGGTTTGACAGGCTAAGCTCCTCAGGTCCTCCTCACATCACACTTTTACAAGTCGGGTGACCAGCCCCACCTCCAAGTGAAGGACATGCAACCCATATTGCTGCCATAGGAGGCCTTGACCAACAACTCTGATGGTGTAGACAGGGTGGAGTCTCTTTCTATACACCTTATTCCCTTTTTGGTCTATCCTTTCGAGCATGTGCCCTGTCCCACTCCATGACAACCAGTCCATGTGACTTAGCATAAACTAATGTCCGCTAATGACTGGAGGCAACGCGAACATCAGCATGGGGACCATTCCCCTACAACAAACACCGCATGCCTCACCCCTCCCTTTTTTTTTGTCATATGCGCTTCATAAACCACACTAAAATCCCTTTTGTGAAAACAATTGTATCTGGTATCAAGGCCTAAACCCTTGGATTGCATCTTGCAGGTTTCCTTTTGCAGCGGAACGCATGGAAAATCATGGGGATCTAGCATGCAAAGACGCTCTTCGCAGAAGGCGAGAGCACGTGGCACGCGCCCCTCCGCCGGAGCGCTATGTGCCCACCATCAAGAGGTATGCCAAGAAGCGAGGCCCTAAGCGACATTGCCCAGGGCGAAGGCCGAAGAATCCTCGAGTCAAGAAAGTTGAGACTCGAAACACGCAACAGGTGGCAGCACTAGTGGTACGCACTCCCAGCTCTCGCTCGGGCCCCAGACGCTCAAAGGTAGAAAAGGCAGCTCGGGAACGAGAAGAATTTAATGAATTATTTAAAGAAATTCTGGAGACAGTAGCGAGCCGGGATTACACCATTCATATCCCGGCCGACATGTTCCCTGCTCACCCCCACGGGAGCCCCACACCAGCAGAGCCCCAATCACCCGGCCATCCAGACTCGCCCCGCCTCATACAAATCGAGTAGCCCATAATGCATAAGGGGCTTATCAAATGATAACTGACCATGACTTTTTGTTTTAAATGGTTGAGTGTTCCTGACTTGTTAAGTATTGACATGTTCCTGACTTGTATGAACTTATCATATATGCGTTTAATATATGCTACGCCTTTAGCAAAAGAAAAAGCTAATCAAGCGCAGGTGATAAATGTCTAGTCAACACCATAAAATTCAAATAAGTGATGTCTCCCTGAATTGCACTAGTTTATTATAGTTGCGGCATACACAATGCATATGCTCTCATAAAGCGACAAGTGGATGCAGGATAATACAGGTCCTTGTGCGAAAGTGTTCAATGCCCAAATCACCGCAACACCCACAACCCCACAATGAGCCGTGGTAAAGCCACGCTGCCGAAAGCACCCTTGCCAACCGCAAAACATTCCTGGGCCATGCCTCCTTTCTGGGTCAAGCTCTATAGTTGGCTCACGGTAGTCGTTACCTCAATTGTACCCACATCGCATGTGCCGCACGGAGGATTGCAATATCTCAAGTGTATCTTCCCCTTTCGCCAACTGCTTCTCTAACAACGAGGCTAGGGCACCATCATCATTGTACTATTCATTTTCTGAGCCTTCGAAGCTTGACATTTTCCAACCCATTAAAAGGCTGATAGCCTCAACATATTGTAATGGTTGTACTCAGGTGCAAAAAAAAAAAAAAGAGAGAGAAAGAAAGGAAAAGAAAGAAAGAAAGAAAAAAAGACTAGAAAAAATAAGAGCACCCACGATCACAGCACAGCACCTAGGGGTCCTCAAATTAGGTACGTCTAGTGACCTTGGTTGACCGGCTTTGTCCCTAGTCCCCTAGCCCCTTACAATCACCCACAATTGTTCAGGGCACATCAAGGGCAGGACATACCTAGGGAGCTTGTCTCGCCTAGGGTTAGACTTGTCACCTTGACCCACTTGCACAATTTTCTTTTGCACTCTGCCTACGTACCATTGCAATCAGTGGTGATAACCACCGCACGATTGGCCATGAAAAGTACACCGTACTCATAAAGTAAGTCCAATGGTTTCCAGCTACTAAAAGTGCGGTGTCCTTGTATTCCTTTATGCTACATCATGCAGTCACAATGCAAAGGACGTCTCATATGCCTTCACGCGTACTCCTCCACATGGACAACTTTGCTTCATCACACGAATTGTTATGAGAAACTAGCCTATGGTCTTCTAACTACGTAATATCTAAGTATGCACGAGCACTTACATAATATCTGCACCAAAGTATATGCACAGTTTGGGTCCTCAAGTGCAGGACAATACTCTCTGCTTGCTTAGAGTTCGACCTGTCTCCCAAACTAATCAAATATGTCTTGTGCACGATAAGAAGACTAGCACTACCCCTTAAGGAGAGACCATATGTGAGGTTTTCCAATTGCAGGTATAAGGTGTTGTTCGCTCTTCATCAACACTCAACTGTGAACGCTTGTCCCTTACCATCCGACAAGCCCGCAAAGAGTCGTCATGTGCAGAATCCCTAACAAACCAACACTTGTGCTGGCCATCAATGCAATCCACAACACAGCATAGCCCTACCACCAACTCCAACAACTTCCGCCAGCCACCTGGGCCACCAACAGGCCCCAGGACCTTCTGCCACACCACCACCAACACTCCTCCATGGAAACCACAGGCGTCCTTGTTACCCACATCTTCTGTGCATGCTACAGCATACTACCTCCGACGGTGAGTGCCATGGGACTGGCACTCGTCTAGGAGGGGGGTAATGTTAACCCCAACACAAAGAAAGCAAAAAGAAGTGGAAAAGACACAGGGCAAAGGCGGAAAAAAGGTAGCTCGACTGAAGAAAGAAAAGGAGAAAAGGCCAAAAGCGCAAGGGCAACCTTAAAAGTCCAAGGCAAAGGCAAAATGGGAAAGGCGCATTTTAAAATGAAAAGGCGCACCCTGAAATCTTGTAAAAGAGCGCCGGGCTCCCACCCATGCAATTTGTAAAGGTAGACGGGCGGTGGAAAGGAAGCTAGGAAGATAGAATGACAATGGGAAAAAGGGCCTAGGCTATGGCCGGCCATGTAAAAAGGGAAAAAGGGGATGACCGCCCAAAAGGGATTTAGGGTTTTGTATATAAAGTTGAAAAGTGAATGAGAAGCTCATTCTTGTATGTGGCAAAAAGTAGCTCTCTTCTTCTTCTTCTTCTTGCTTGCTTGAGCTTGTGCTTGAGAGAGGGAGTGTGAGAGTGTGAGGGAGTGAGTGTGTGAGGGTGAGGGACCGAGGAGGAGAAGCTCTCCATCTTCTCCTCTCTTCTTCTCTTCTCTTCTCTTCTCTTGTCTTGCTCGCGGCGATGGAGCTTGAGGATGGAGCTTGCTTGAAGCTTGCACTTGGACCGTGGAGCCACTGGAGTGCGCGGGAGAGGAGGTAACTCGAACGGCACAGAGGTAAGCTCACTACACCCGTAGATATGGATGGTGCGTCGGCTATGTGAGAGGTAGCCATTAGTGCTCGGCTTGGAACGCTTGAAAGAATAAGTGGTCCGTGGGTCTTGGCGGTTGAGCGAAAGCTCCCACAATAGCGGCTAAGTGAAGGGAGGAGTGGTGGGCTGCAGCACTTGCTGCGGGGGAGAGGAGGGGAGAGCCCAGGCTAGCAGGGGGCCAAGGAGGAGGGGGAAGAAGGAGAAGGAGGTAGGAGGCATGAGAGGAGGAAGAAGGAGGATAGGAGGAGAGAGAGAAGGGAGGAGAAGGAGGAGAGAGAGAAGGGAGCACAAAGAGGAAGCTAGAGAGAGGGGAGGATGGTACGAGAGAGAAAGAGGGAGAGGAGAAAATGGGGGTTAGGGAGAGAGAAAGAGGGAGAGAAGAGAGAGAAGGAGATAGGGGGTAGGTAGGATGGTTGGGAGGGGAAAAAAGGGAGGTGTTTTAAAAAAAAATTGTGGTAGCTTAAAAAAAACATATGTAATAAAAAAATAAGTGTGCCATCCCGTTCCGTGCACCAATGTGGTGCGAGGCACATGTAAAAATATTTATTGAGACTTGATTGGATGCGAATGAGGGAGGGAGGCGTGGATCGGACATGACATAATGGATGCCCTGACATGCAAGATGAGGCAAAAACCAATGTCTATACAATTAAGGAACAAAACAAAAATGAAAATACAAGGAAAATTTGATAACACAAAATCCATTGACTTGAACGAAGTGCAAAAAGAAGGGAAAATGTCAAGGCAAAGGTGTTGCATAGGGCTATCATGTCAAAACATGGTTCTAATGAGAAGAGGATCTATTCGCATGGAAAATATAAAAAAATAAAACCTAAAATAGTAATAAAAATTAATTTTTTTTAAAAATGAAAAAGTCAAAATGGAATGGAATGAGAAGGAAAAAGTTTGGTGGATGAGTTGGATATGGTGATCAAGGTGAAACATGGTTTCGATGACAAATGGAGTGGTTTGTATGAAAAAAATGATAAAAACACACCCAAAAATCCAAACAAAAATTAATTTCAAACAATTTGATAAGCAAAATAAGGTGTAGCAAGAAGAAAAATGTCGAAGGAATGGTGTTTGATAGGACTATCATGTTGGAATGCAATTACGGTGGAAGAAAGACACATTCACATAAAAAAGGAGCAAAAATGCATAAGAAAACAAAATTAAAAATAAATAACACAAAATCATGTGGTTGGAAAGAGGAGAAAAAAATAAAAAATATTTTGGGAAACCAAAAGCTCAAGGCTATCCAAATAGGATGCCATTCCGATAAGAAAAGACCATGTTCACTTGAAAAAAACGTAAAAATCACATAGAAATAAACCCGCAAACACACAAGAATAAATAATGGCCAATCTATGCATCGAAAATATGGGTTCTAAAGAAAAAAAGTGTTTGAGAAAAGGATAAGATTAAGGCTAAACATGAAACTACATTTTCGGCATGAAAAATGTATGTTCGCATGGAAATATATCCTAGTCACATAAAAGTCTTCAAAAATTAATAACTCATGAACCATTGCTCGAAACAGAGGGCCATAAAAAGAAAAAGTGGCCAATTCAAAGGGACAAATAGGGTTATAGGGGCGGATTGCAATTTCAATGAATGGAGGATGCTTTCACATGGAGGATCAACAAAATGATAAAACCACCGAAAGGGCTTGAAAAGACCACAGGAATGGGTGAGAATAGGCTGGGTGGGGGAGGAAGTAACCTCAACAAGGCATAAGGAGAACAAGATGTCATGTAAGGATCAATTAGCAAGGTGTTCATGAATGTATGCAAACAAGATACGCACAAACGTGCCCTCATACTTAAAACATGAATTGGGAAATTGAAGTCATCCATAGGAGGTAACAAAATTTACCTTAGTATACTTCTATCATGGTAGGGACCATGCGACAATACCCAAGGAGGTAGTGTTGTTAATGAAAACGGAGTAAGCCATCCATGGTGAAGAATACATCACTCAATCTCAATAGTCACTCATGTTGGGATGATAGATCCAAGGCACACCCCATAATTCACATCACTTGAGGAGAATGATTGGAACCCATATCTCACACCTGGTTTAGAAATTGACAAGAGGGGTGGTATAAAAGGAGTATGCTAGTGTGCACAAGTGATGGTGCATCAGCGCGTCCTAACCCATTTGGTATAGGTGCAAGAAGGGAGGCTAGGGTGCCTTGTAGTGCAGTGTGTCGAGCGAAGTGATGTGTATATAGTGATCTTGTAGAGACTCGTCCCGTGTGTGCATGAGGAAACAAAAACATACCTGACACCAATTGTCTTAATGTTTCTCAAATCTCACCTCTTATAATTGATGAAAGAGAAATCAATCACACTCAACCCCCTCTCTGTCTCATGCTCTATTGATAAATACAAGAGGGTAGCCGACTTCTTGACACCCATTGATGTAATCCTCACTACCACTTGTGTATAGATTATATAACTCCCACCTTGTGTTGGCATATGGTGCAAGAAGAAAGGCCAGGGAACCTTATAGTGCCATGCACATGAACATTTCATGCATTGTGCGTTGAGAGGCCCAAACCATGCACGCAATACTTCATTCACACATTTCACTTTCTTTTGAAATTAAAGGATAAGGATTAGTCAGTCACCCCACCCTCTGTCTCACACTATGTTGATAAATGCAGAGGGCAGCCAATACTCACATCCTCCATCTAGTTAGAATGAAAGCTGGCGTCAGTCAAGGGATTGTTGATGTGGATCAACTTCATTTGGTTGGATGAAGAGGCATACCCAGGGAGGTAGCGAACATAATTGAAACTTCGATTACCTGTGAGAGATGTCATCTGCTTAGTTAGATGCACTGATGGAGTTGCAGGATACAGCATACTAAGGGAGACGGCTTCGGAATTGTATCATGGAAAGTTTGACTAATGATTCCACTGATCTATATACTGCAGGATGTTGCCGCCTTTTCCACAAGTAGCTTCCCATCCAAGGGTGTTTGCCATCTTTTCGTGAAATGAGACCTATTATAATATGGAATTTTTTTTCTTTTCTCTCGTAATAGTTCAGATTGTTTTTCTTTTTTTTCCCCCACTCCAAAGGGTGTTTCTACATTTTCTCAAAGAATAGGTCGGCATGATAGGGACCCAAGTTCTATATATACATATATATATATATATATATAGTTGTTTAGATTCCAAGAGGAGAATAGCAAGAATACCATGTATCAAAACCATCCGCTCCACCTTTATTGGATCAGATGAGAAGGGAGAAAAGTAGGTGTGGGAGGTGGCTATGAGGGGCTAGAAGAATAAGACCTCCTCACTAGGATGAGCATGACGACTATCAATAGCAGTATGAGAAGGATAATAATGCGACACCCAAAATAGAAAGGGTCACTCGATTGTGATTGTTAGGATCCCTAGGAAGGGAAATACTTCTTGAGGTGATAGCCATCAATAAGAAAGGGATCATTAGGAGCATCAATAGCTTGCACTTGGACAAATCCATTAGGGTTGACAGGAAATACCTTATAGAGGCCCATCGAGTGTTGTTGGAGCTTTCATGGGAACTTGCCAAATCGTGAATCATAGGCCCAGACTAGGTCACCTTCCTTAAACTCCATGTGCTTGATGAAGCTATTATGATAGGCCTTTTGTCTAGCTTGTATGGCTTTCATACATTGTAGAGCCATCCTATGAGTCTCATCTAGACATTCCAAGTATAGGAGGTGGTGTTGTAAGGACTCATCATCACCTAGTCATTCTTTGATAGCCACACGTAAAGAGGGTAGCTCTAAGTCAACAGGGAAGATGGATTTTGTGTGCTATGGGAGGTTCTGTATGCCTAGAGGGCCTTTGCAAGTTGATCATCCCAATCTTGACAATGTGTAGTAATCATCCTCGTCTCAGGATCAAGCAAAGGATGCGATTGGTGACTTCGACTTGGCATTTGGCTATGGGATAGTAAGACGTGGACTTGTGATGGTGGATCTTGTAAATGTTTGTCAGGTTTTCCATAAGCTTACTCAGAAAGTGAGTATCTCTATCACCTACTAGCTCTAAGGGATTGCCAAAACAAGTGATGATATTCACATACAGGAACAAGGCCACATTGTTGTCATCATCTTGTTTGAGAGCTTTGGCTTCACACCACTTCATCACATAGTTTGTATAGACCAAAATGTATTTGTTCTACTTCCTTCTAGTTGGCAAATCGATCAGCCCCACAAAATTGATTCTCCATTTCTTAAATGGCTTCAAAGGAAAAATAGGTTGTGATGGCATAGCGCTAGTTTTGGTTGTTGTTGGGGGTAAATTTGCATGTGCCTAGTCGCCAGTGTATTATTATACTGACAATACTCACCGCACTCGCACACTATAGATGACGGGCACCCATCACTGTCACTTCATTCTTTATTCTTTCAATGACATTTGAATAAAGGGAAGGCCAGTCACACATGTTACGAATAGCAAATGATGCTTGCATGTGCGCTCGTAGATGCTAGATGTATGCCTAAAAGCGGCTACCCAAAAGAGACTTTGTATGAGAGATAGACAAAGAGGTATGCTCTAGGAAGAAATGTCCAAAATCCCACAAGCATAGTAAGAAAGAGTGGTAGTATCCAAAAAAAACTATGTAAGCATGTACTTGACACTCATTTCAATGTAATGGTACTATCAGTTTGAGTCACTCAAGACTGTGTTTATGAGTCCAAGCTAATCTATCTTGGAACCTAATTCACTTGAGTTACAATTCCTCATTCTGACAATGTATTGTGCGTCTGACTTGCTTCCACCATAGCCAATCTAGCTCTAGATTCGTGTTTCTCAACATGGTATCAGAGCGATGGTTGAGCTAGGTAACTAGTGGACATACTTTCCAAACTTTACTTGTCTCATTCTCATCTCTACTCAAGCCATCAAATCATCTACTTCCTGGATGCAATCCGGAAGCTACTTGAGAAGATCTGTTGTGTGGGCTAAGTGTTGCAAGGAAAAGGAAAGATGACAGTGTTGTCTGTGTGTTATAGAGAAACTCCAAAAGTTGAAGGTGCATTTGTTCTAGGAAGTCATCTCCTCCATCCAGCAGAAGAAGGAGAGCAAGGCAACGAGGAGCACATCGACTTGAACACTACTGGGCCAAAATAGCAATCGAGCTCTCAAGGCTTGCGTGAAGGTTGAGGTGAAGCCTCAAGGCAGAAACATTGCAACTCACAGGAGGCATCATCGAATTCTCGCTGTACTGCATCATCGAATTCTTGCTGTGCTATTCTCTGCAAGTGGAGCTGTTCAACAATTATCTTTTGCTGACACATACATCATCATGGCTCCAGCTTAGCTCTAGCGTGGCATTCAATGCAACTCCCAGAGAGGATACAATCAATCATCATTGAGATCAACGGGAATAAACCTTTTTATTTTTCCAAAGGCTTATCTCTCTTTTAAGCTATAAAGCCTTTCATAAACCCCATTCACACTATCTTGTACTCCAATCATCAGCGATATCAACGAGAATAAACCCTTTTTTTTTTCCCAAAGGCTTATCTCTCTTTTAAGCTATAAAGCCTTTCACAAACACCATTCACACTATCTTCTACTCCAAACTCATTTGTGCACTCATTTTAAAAGGCGGTTCATACTTGAAGCTTGAGCACTTCTCAAATTTTTTTTGAAAGGCTATTGTATGCGGGTTCTATTGATATCCATCATTTTTTTTGGTAAAATTGAGCTCTCATAATCAAAATCTTTTTTGAATCCCACAAATTATTCTATAAAAGGATAGACACTGCCCGAGTGTTCTCGTGGTAAGACCTCTTTCTAAGATGATTGAAGTAGAATAGATAGCAAATTTTAATGGTGAAGGCTTTCATGCCTGGAAAGAGAAAACCATGCATCATCTCATGAGGAAAGACCTCTGGGATCTCTTTGAAGAAGATGATGCAGAAGATGCTACAGAAGACCAGGCTAAAATAATGGCATGGAAGAAGATGAACAATAAAGCTGTAGGTATTATTACCTGGATTCTATCCGATGATGTATTACATCATATTTCTTGCATCAGGGATGCAAAGAAAGCATGGGAAGAACTTGACAAGATCTTTGGTACACAAGCAAAGAACTCGAAGGTAAAATTACTTATGCAATTTTATAAGTTGGATGCAAAAGAAAGCTCGTCTATCACTATACACATCAATAAGTTCAAGAGCCTTAAAACTCAACTAGCAACTCTTAAAAAGACATTTGATGAGGATGAGGCAATACCAGTGCTACTTGCCAGTGTTAATCATGAACCATATGAAAACCTTGTTTCAACACTAGGCAATCTTCCTAGTCTCTCACTTAAAGATATTGAGCACTCTCTTCTTGATGAAGAGAACAAATAGGAAAACAAGAATGTAAAAGATGGTATCCCCTCATCTAGGGAGAATCTCTTATACAGTAAAGGAGTTGCTAGACCCAAAGGAAGAGGTCGAGGATTCAACACCGATAACAAAAGTCGGATGACATGTCATTATTGTGGTGAGACTGGCCATATTGCCAATGAATGTTTTCACAAGAAAAGAGCACATTAGATGCAGAATGAGCACCACCAAAGTCAATTCATGAATGAAGAAGATGCTTCCGCTACCATCAACAACTCTGACAAATTGTTCTAAGGAATTTGTTCCCATAGTGGATGTAAAAACCCTAGAAAGAATGTAAAGTTTGAAACCTTAACTTGACTAGGATACCAAAGAGCTAGTCTCTTGGTCCATGTTTGCATGTAGGGGGGGCAAAAGCCAGCAAAGGTAGAGACTCATCAATTGAGGGGGGTGTTGAGAATAGCAAATGATGCTTGCATGTACGCTCGTAGGGGTTGGATGTATGCCTAAAAGTGGATGCCCATAAGAGGCTTTGTATGATAGATAGACAAAGAGGTATGCTCTAGGAAGAGATGTCAAAAATCCCATAAACACAGTAAAAAAGAGTGGTACTATTCAAAAAAAGCTATATAAGCACGTACTTGACACTCATTTCAATGTAATGGTACTATCGATTTGAGTCACTCAAGATTGTGTTTATGAGTCCAAGTGAATCTATCTTGGAACCTAATTCACTTGAGTTACAATTTCTCATTCTAACAATGTATCGTGTGTTTGACTTGTGTCCACCATAGTTGATCTAGCTCTAGATCCGTGCTTCTCAACAACACATTGTGACTGTTGCAATTCCCACATCTTGAGTCTCTCTCTCTCTTGCTCTCTTGCTTCGTCTCCATAGCTCACACCTCTCTTGCTTCTGCTTGCTCATGCTTCCACTTGGGCTTCTTCCTTGAATTGGTATCAGAGTCACATTCTTCCTGAGCTTGAGCTCAATTTTGCATTGCTTGAGCTCTCATTTGAGTTACCTATAGCATGGTTAGTAGCCACAGCTCCACCTCTTGAGGTTCATTGCTCTAGGACTTCTCAGGACCTATTGGGGCTATCTCAGGGCAATCTTGAGCCTATATTGAGCTTATTTTAGAGAGCATTTAGGTCAATATTCAGGGCTAGAAATATAAACGCGTTTTTTCAACTGTGGCCACTTTCAAGCACTTGTGCTTGCTCAACCACTCCCTGACGTTGAACAAAAGCTTTGGCATTGTTTACCACTCCTCCCGGGATTGACCATTAACATTGAGCATTGGTTTTGAGTCATTGAGCTTCAGCTAACTGTGCAAACAGGGCAGCATGCTGTCATAAAATAGGGACATCCATATCTTAAATGTTTGGAGCTCATATATGCTTATTGGGATGCCCATATATCTATATTTTGTTGTCAGATACTTGGGGGATCATATGTCATTGGTTTGAGATGCTATTGGACGGATTTGAGCACTCCTTTAGCTCGTTTTTCTCACAGATATCACTACTTTCATAACAAGCCTAAATGCCATTTATCTAGGAAATGTCATGCTCTTGGCTTATATGATGCTCCTAAAATACTCATTTGATGTAGGACACTTGGGGAATGTTTGGCCAATGTATTGGAATGGTTTTGGATTGATTTGAGTCCATATTTGGCTTAGTTTTACTATCTTTGTTACTATTGTAATAAGTAATAAGTAGGGTTGAAGGTTATTTTATCAATGAAAGCATATGTTTATTGTTTGTTGATGCTTCCCGACTACTTGGGATGATACATTGATGTCTATGGTTGATGCCCCATCCTTGGCCATGCTCTTGGAATGCTTTTGGGCTTTGATTGACCTCGCTTTTGCTTAGTCTTGACTATCATTTTACTGTTGTATATACAGTGGACAACAAGCTTTTAATAGGGATAGTCTATGTCTAATGCTCTTTCACGCTATTTGAGCATTCTATTGAATGTATTGGTGTATGACATTGAAGCTCTATGCTTGGTTATGCTATTGAATACGATTGAGTTTTGATTTGAGCTTAGGACATTTGACATTGGTTGTCAGTTACTTTATTGGATGCTTCAGAGGTCTATGACCCTACAAGCTTGAAGCTTTTATTGGATCTTATACTCCCGGCTATGTACTTAATGTATCTTGGATGCTTGGATGCCACTCACATGAGGATTTGTGCTTTGTTTGCTCATTTGGAATTTGACTTTTGTTCTAGTGGGAGTTGCTTACTTGACACTTGGATGTCACATTGAGCTTTGGATTTTATTTGAAGTGAGCTTGAGTATGCTGTTGTACCTCTTTTTTAGCATGCTTTAATTACAATCTATTGTATTATTTATGAGAGCAGTCTCCTTCATTTAATGCTATTTTGGTCATAGTTTGTGGATAGCTCATTATTTGGTCCATACATCTTGTTTTCAGTGTTGGGGATAAAGGCGCCTCCGCCTAGCTGCCCGTGTATTACTACACTCGTAGTCATTGCCACTGCACATTGCAGGTGGCAGGCGCCCATCACCGTCACTTTATTCTTTATTCATTTAGTGATAATTTGAATAAAGGAAGGCATGGTCACACATTGTGACTATTGGAGTTCCCATTTCCCGTCTCTCTCTTTTTTGCTCTTGCTCTCCCGCCATAGCTCTTGAGTGCAAGCTTCGATCTTTCTTACCTTTCAACTGGTATCAGAGTTCGGCCTCCCGAATCTTGAGCTTGGCTCGTGGCATTCTCAGCTTCCCATCGACTCCCTATTCGCATTGGGTCTCCTTCCCGACAGCCATATTCGACTCCTTCAAGCTCCCATCACTCCCCGGCTTCCCGAGCTTCTTCCCGGCATTGTTGGGCACCTTTAAGGCATTGCATCAGATGTATTGCTTCATTATCCATAGGGTTTTGTATTGTTTTTAGGTCACACAGGCTGTGAACAGTTTGGGGCAGCCACCATTGAAGCTCCCTTGCTTCATATCTACATTGACATTGATCAAGACCTCTTGAGGCTTGTTGTGTGCTCCCTTGGGCATCTACTTGAGCCCCTCCTCAACCCCATTTATGCCACGTGGGCTGCAAGCCACCCAGGACAGTAGCACGCTGTTTGCACCTGATTTTTAGGCTGGTCTCTATCTACATCATAGGGTATTACTCAAGCTCCAGGCCATTAGGCACTTAAACATGCTTCATCTGAGGCATTTGCACATGCTTTGATGCTTGGTATCGAAGGTTTGAGCATTGACATTTCTTATGGTCTAATTTAGCATTGTTTTGGGACTATCATAATAGTCCACAGGTAGTCTATAACAGTGCTACATTACTACATGTTACGGGAATGTATGCCTATTGTTTGGAAACCATTTGGAGTTGATTTTGGTGCTAAAATTTCTCAGTTTTGACAGTCATTCTTGTTGTAATAAAAGTGGGCTGAAGCTATTACACATGCTTTGGGTTATGCCTATTGGTTCCGGCCTATGTCTCGGATATATGCCATGAAGTATTGATCTTTAGGGTACGACTTCGAGCTTGGATTTCATTCCGGATTCTTTTGGAAGAGCTTTGATATTACGCACTCATTGACATGGTTCATGCTTGATAGTGGTATATGCTTTGACAATGATGCTCCTTGGGTTTATACATACCCATTGCTTACGACTTGATGCTCATGTCCCGGTTGATTACCCTATGCATACGTTGAGCTTGAGTGCTCATTGAAGCTCTACCTTGGATGCATTTTGGATTATCTGGAGTTGTCTTGGATGTTACTTGGCTTGTCAGAGTTTGGATTGGGATGTACTTGATGTCTTATATGCTTATGGATGTTACATACGGATGCTCTACAGCCTACATGTTCGGGATGCATTATTGATGTATTGTCTTGGACTTATGTCATTGGCACTGTGTCTTGCCTTGGTTTGAGCTCTTGATCTCGTACATATGGCTTTTGTGCCAGTGGGAGCATTCTTGAATGATTACTAGACATTGAACAGGTGGTGCTTTTATGCATTGAGCAGTTACATGCTATTGAGCAGTTACATACACTTGAGACTTTGGGATTTCTTACCCTTTGGGATGATGCATGGTTTATATGTCTTGGTTCACTGTATGCTTATGAGCTAAGTCTCTGATTTGGATCCATATCTTTGTGAGCTGACACCTACTTGTGTCAAGTTTTGGTAGTGGCAGGAACACTTTGCCCCGTTGGTCTTGGCAGTATCTGATTGACTTGGGATCCGATTTTGACACTATTAGCTCTCATTTACTGAAATCTGTAATTTATTTCAGCAAGCATATATGTATGGATTGACATGGATTTTTCATGCTGAAATATTTTGAAATGATGTAGTTTCATTAGTACTTGGTAGACAGCAGCTTTGGTTACACTTTTCTCGCCATTTTCTCTAGATTTTGGTGACTTTTTGGTCATTTTTTGCAGTAAACAGCAAGCAATTTTGAATTGTCTACAGTCTTCCCGCTTGCATTATGGCGAGTTCGTCACTGAACATGCTATTTTCAACATCATTAAGCTTGATGATACAAATTACTCTTATTGAAAGAGCCAGATTTGACAGGTGTTGGTGCAGAAATCGCAGATCAAACCTTTGAGGTTGAGCGGGTATCTGCCTGCAACTATGCTAGATGAGGAATGGCTTGAGCTTGATGAGTTATGCAAGTCCACTATTGTATTATTCTCACAGAACAGGTTCACTACAATGTATTTGAGGAAGAACAGAGTGCATGGCAGTTGTGGGATAAAATCAAGAATCTCTATGACAAGGAAAGTCCAGTGAGTCAGATGTATTAGCTGAAGTAGCTTATGGATTTGTGCATGAAGGAGAATGTGACCATGTCTGCTCACTTGAGCTAGTTCCATGCTATACTCAAGAACTTGACTTCGCAAGACATCACCTTTGCAGAGGATGTTACTCCTCTTTTCTTGCTTGGTACTCTTAATGAGTCATGGGATGTATTCCGCACTGCATTATGTGCCTCTACTGCTACCTTGAAATTATCTGATGTTGAGAGTGCTCTTCTGCAGGAAGAGGTTAACCATAAGAATTCGGATGCCTCTCGTGTGTCGCATGCTATGACAGTTAGAGGCAGGAATGATGGATATGGAAAAGCATGGCAGTGGTAGTGGCTGTGGACAAGATTCTGAGAAATATCGGTCCAAGTCTCGTGGGAAGTCACGTAGCAAATCCTGTGGCAGGAATGCAGATGTTACTTGTCACCATTGTGGGAAAAAGGGCCATATTAGGCCACAATGCCATGAATTGTGCAATGAAAGGCGCAATAATAAGGAAAAAGACAAAGTGCAGGATAAGTCTTCTGATCGCAGCATAGTGCCTGCAAAGTCCATTGTTAAAATTGAAGAGATCAATGTTATGCATCCTGAGGATGTTGATGATGATGATTATATCCTTTCAGCTTCTTCTAGTGATTCGCAGATGACAGAGATACACTCTATGTATGCACAGTGTTGGCTCTTGGACTCAGGTGCGTCCTTTCATGTGACACCTTGCCGAGAGTGGTTTCATTCATACCGTATTGTTTCGGGTTCTGTATGCTAGGGTGATGACAGCTCTCTTGATAACGTGGGCATTGGTGATGTTAGACTGCAGTTTCCTTCTGGCAACAATTTTGTTATGCAGGATGTACGTCATGTACCTGCTTTGACACGCAGTCTGATGTTAGTTGGATAGCTTGATGACGCAGGTTATCATGTCAGTTGGATAGCTTGATGACACATGTTATCATGTATCTTTTGGAGACTCTGCATGGAAGATCAGTCGTGGCAGACTTGTGATTACAAGAGGTGCCAAGGCTGGTAGCCTCTATCCCTTGACTATATCCGCTTCTTCCCTTGATCATATTTTGTCTGTGGGCTCTATCCCACATGTATCTCTTTGGCATGCCCGTTTGGGCCATATGTCTTTGAAGGGAATGAAAAGGCTTTCTGGTTTGCAGTACTTACTGCCCCTTGATTATGCATGTTTTGATTCATGTGAGCATTGTCTTTATGGCAGGCAGACTAGGTCTACGCATAAGAAGTCTGGTAGGCCACACATGAGTGAGCCCTTGGCATTGGTACATTCAGATGTCTGTGGGCCCATGTCTTGTCAGTTTATGGGTGGTGCTAAGTATTTTGTTGATTTCATAGATGATTTTTCACGGAAAGTTTGGGCTTATCCCATTAAGCTGAAATCCAATGTCTTGGCTATGTTTCAGAGATGGCTTGCATTGGTTGAGAACCAGTCTGGGTATAGGCTAAAATGCCTAAGGACAGATAATGAGGGTGAGTATGTCTCACGTGCTTTTGAGCAGTTATGTGATGAGAGGGGTATTAAGCGTCAATTGACTGCCCCCCCTAGAATGGTTTGGTTGAGTGGATGAATAGAACCATTCAGGAGCGTGTACGTAGTATGCTTAGCCACGCAGGCCTACCACAGAGCTTTTGGGCTGAGGCAGTTAGTATAGCTGTGCATGCCATAAATAGATCACCTTCTAGTGGTTTGGATTTCCAGGTTGCAGAGGAGGTATGGATTTAAAAACCTCCCTCTTATGCGCATCTCCGTGTCTTTGGATGTGAGGCATTTTGCCATGTGCCCAGGGACAAGAGAAGTAAGTTGGATCCTAAGAGTGTCAAATGCATTTTCCTTGGTTATGGGGATGCAGGCGAGATGGATTACTGTCTTTGGGATCTGCACAGGCACGGAAAGTCATCTGCAGTCATGATGTAGTCTTCCATGAAGACAAGATGCATAGGCAGCTTGAGAGAGTTGTTGAGATCAGCAGGGTCATATTTCAGGAGGAGCCGAGAGCTCCCGCACAGCCAGTTGGACAGCCTATAGCTACAGTACATGCTCATGGTCAGGGTGTTGGACAGGCAGCTGGGCAGGCACTGCTACTTGCCCAGCTGCTTGTCCAACACCCTGAGACCGTGAGATGGTCTACTGGAGACAGACGTTCACCTGATAGATTTTAGCCCTCGATGCATTATGTCTTGGTTACAGATACAGGAGAGCCTTTCACTTATGATGAGGCTATGTGCAGGGGTGACAGACACTCCTGGGAGAGGGCTATGTAGTCTCAGATAGACTCCTTGCATAAGAATGACACTTGGAATTTGGTTTCCTTGCCTACGGGCAAGAAGGTTTGGCCATGCAAGTGGGTGTACAAGCTGAAAAGTACCCTTGGATACCCCAAGCTGGCATACAAGGCTAGATTGGTAGCAAAGGGTTTTAAGCAGGAGCACGGTGTGGGCTTTGATGAGGTCTTTTCTCCAGTGGTTAAGATGACCACCCTACACTTAGTCTTAGCTTTGGTTACTTAGCTTGACTTGGATTTATACCAGATGGATGTCAAGACGGCTTTCTTACATGGGGACTTGCATGATGAGATTTATATGGAGCAGCCTAAGGGCTTTGCAGAACCTGGCAGGGAGCACCTAGTGTGCAAATTGAAGAAAAGTCATTATGGATTGAAACATGTACCTAGGGAGTGGTATCATAAGTTTGATGCCTTTATGCAGTCACAGAGCTATAGCAGGAGTACTATGGATCCGTGTCTTTACACGAAGAAAGCCCATGATGGTTCTTTATTGATTTTGGTACTCTATGTGGATGATATGCTGATAGCAAGGAAAGCTCATGATGAGCTAGATGCTCTTCGGCTCAGCTCAAGAAGAGCTTTGAGATGAAAGATCTGGGACAGGCCTCTCACATACTTGGTATGCACATTAGACGCGACAGGCATAAGGGGCTCCTCTACTTGTCACAGAGGGAGTACATTCATAAAGTCCTTGAGGGCTTTCGCATGCAGGACGTAAAGCCTATTGGCTGTCCATTGCCTTCTTATGTGAAGGTATCATAGGCTAATTGTCAACAGACAGATGAGCAGAGGGCCGAGATGGCCAAGATTCCATATGCATCCGCAGTGGGCAGTCTTATGTATGCCATGATAGCCAGTCATCCAGATATTACCTTTGTAGTTAGTGTTGTGGCACGCTATATGGTTGCGCCTGGCAAGAAGCATTGGGATGCCGTGAAGGGTATCATGAGGTACTTGAAGGGCACTGCAGGCATGTGCATATGCTATGGCAGCCAGGATACAGGGGTCGTGGGGTACACTGACTCTGATTATGCAGGACATGCAGATAGTAGGAAGTCCACTTCCGACTATGTATTCACATATGTTGGAGGTGTTGTTTCTTGGATGTCCAGGGTGCAAAAATGTACAGCCCTTTCTACTACAGAGGCCGAGTATGTTGCAGCCACTAAGGCTTGCAAGGAGGCCATTTGGTTGGGTCATTTGGTTTGCTGACCTTGGTATTAATGCTATCCCTACATTGCATTCAGATTCTATGAGTGCTATTCAGTTAGCCAAGAATTGGGTCTTCCATGCGAAGACAAAACACATTGAGGTGAGGTATCACTTCATACGTGGGGTCGTTGAGGACAAGTCTATTGATCTTGTCAAGATCTCGACTGACCAGAATCCTGCAGATCTACTCACGAAAAGCCTCTCTACAGAGCGCTTTGCCTCCCTCAGGAGGTTGATGGGCGTGGGATGAATATAATGTCTTTCCTCATCCTGTTGTACATGTGTACATGTTGTACTATCTTTTTTTTCTTTTTCTTTTCACTCCTCACTAGGGCAGATTTGCCTTTAAGTGGGAGGTTGTTGGGGGTAAAGGTGCCTCCGCCTAGCCGCTCGTGTATTACTATACTAACAGTCACTGCCACTACACACTGCAGGTGGTGAGCGCCTATCACCATCACTTTATTCTTTATTCTTTTAGTGACAATTTGAATAAAGGAAGGTCCGGTCACACATTGTGACTGTTGGAGTTCCCATTTCTTGTCTCTCTCTTTCTTGTTCTTGCTCTCCCGCCATAGCTCTCGAGTGCAAGCTTCGATCTTTCTCACCTTTCATTCAGCTTGTTTTTGCAGTGGTTTTAGGGCCGTTTGTAGGTATTACAACAACTTGTTTGATTTGTACTATGCCTCTTTTTCTTGCAGTATGGCAGGTCATTCAAATGACAGTGCCATCTTCAACATTGAAAAGTTAGATGGCATCAATTATGGCTGTTGGAGGACCCAAATTTGGTAGACCAAAATTATGTAAGAGCATTAAGCTTAAAGATCATGATCAGGATGTATGGGATGACTTAGATGAGCTTTGAGAGTTCATGATTATCATGTCTCTCAATAAGCAGGTTTATTATAATGTTGTCACAGATGGGCAATCTGCATGGGACCTTTGGGAGAAAATCCTTAATCTCTATTATAAGTAGAGCCTGCTTCTCAAATGTGTTGGATAAAGCAGCTTATGGACCTTCATATGAAGGAAGGTACTAGTGTTTCTTAACATTTGAGTGAGTTTTATACTATTGTTGACCAGCTGTCATTGCAGGGTATTGACTTTAAGAACAATCTTCCACCTTTGCTGTTGTTAGTCACATTGCTTGAGTCTATGAACACATTCCGTACTGCTATGTGTGCAAATATGCCTGAGAATGGGCTAAAATTGTCTAATATAGAGGGTGCACTCCTGACACACAAAGGAGATCAATAGGAACATGAGGAAAAGATACATAAGCAGCCTGAGCAGATAGTCGAGATATGTAGGGTTATCTTTCAGGAGGAGCTTGCTCCCTACAACCATCTAGATAGCCTGCAGTAGCTAATGCTCCAATAGTCCATGACCATGATGTTAGATAGAATGTGCAAGCTCCTCAACTTGCCTTGAGATGCTCTGCTAGAGCTAGATGTCCTCTTGAGCGGTTTGAGCTCTCTGTTGATTATATGATGGTGATAGATGCAGGTGAGCCTCTCACTTATAATGAGGCTATGCGCCATGGTGATAGTCACTCTTGGGAGAGGGCCATGTAGTTAGAGTTTGACTCTTTACAAAAAGATCATACATGGGAGTTGGTTCCTTTGCTTCGTGGAAAGCGTGCATTGCCATGCAAGTGGGTGTACAAGTTGAAGAGCACCCTTGGATGCCTCGAGCCTAAGGGCTTTGAGAAAAAAGGTAGGGAGCACCTAGTGTGTAGATTGAGAAAGAGCCTTTATGGCCTTAAGTAGGCACCTAGGGAATGAAAAAAATGTTTTATGCTTTTTTTCATTCAGAGGGCTATACATGTAGTGATATGGATCCGTGTTTATACACCAAGAAGGCTCGTGATGGCAGCTTTTTGATTTTGGCACTCTATGTGGATGACATGTTGATTGCTGGGAGAGTTGCTGATGAGTTGGATGCTTTGAAAGTCAGCTCAAGAAGAGCTTTGAGACGAAAGGCATGGGATATGCCTCACATATTCTAGGGATGCGCATTACGCGTGACCACTCTCAGGGTCTTCTTTATTTGTCATAAAAGGAGTATACCCAAAAGGTCTTTGAGCGGTTTCATATGCAGTATGTTAAGCCTATTGGTTGTCCTTGCCGTCTCATGTAAAGGTGACAATGCCGATTATTTGCAGTCTGATGAGAAAAAGGTCGAGATGGCCAAGATCCTTTATGCATATGTAGTGGACAATTTGATATAGGCCATGATAGCCACTCGTCCTGACATAGATTTTGCAGTGGGAGTTGTGGCATGTTATATGGCTACGCCTGGGAGGTGGCATTGGATGCCATCAAGGGTATCATGAGGTACCTGAAGGAGCACAATAGATATGTGGATATGTTATGGTGGCCAAGATACAAGGGTCATGGGGGGTACACTGACTTTGATTATGTGTAGGACATGTAGACAATAGAAAATCCACCTCTGGCTATGTGTTTACCTTTGTTGGGGAGGGTGTTGTTTCTTTGATGTCCAAGGTGCAGAAATACACAGCACTCTTGACTAGAAAGGCCAAGTATGTTGTAGCTATTGAGGCTTGCAAGGAGGCTCTCTAGTCAGGCCATCTAGTGGCAGACCTATGACTGACATGGTTCCTACAATACATTCAGATTCTATGAGTGCTATCCAATTAACCAAGAATCAAGTCTTCCATGTGAAGATGAAGCACATTGAGGTGTGATACCACACAATTGGAGGATATAGATTCTCCTATGCCTATGAAGTAGCAATCTGGTGTAGCATCTTGTCAATGTTTGTCTGGCATCTCACAGGCATGCCTTTTAGATTATATGAATAATATTGCAAGGTATCTAGAAAGCTTACTGCAAAATGCAAAAACTTGTTACGTGTTCACTAAGAAGAAAGTTGTAGAAGCCATTTTAACTCTTTACACATTACCCTATTTATGAGTGTCATCTAGGGGATTTTGATGAGCATGAAGTAGTAGAACAAGTCTAGGAAATACTTCCATGAATTTAATGCACATTATCTTGGAATTGGTCCATTCCATTTTATCCTCAATCTTCCATCAAATTTTATGTCTAGCTATCTCACAACTCCAATTGATCAAGCATGACTATGCTATACTCTTCAAAGAGGCTCATGGGAGAATTTACTAAAACTTTATACCCCTAGCAATGAGATAAGAAGGAAAAATATCAAAACTATGGCAATGGCCAGTGTTCATGAGTATGACATGAAAATAGAAGAATTGAAAAAGAGGTGCATCAATCATGGCTCTTTGCATAAGATGCTAAACTGCCAAAATGAAAACTTCATATTGAATTGGATTGTAAGCCTTTTCATGTTGACTCACTTATCTAGGCTATTGAGGTTCAACTAATTGAATTGAAGGATGTAAAAGACAAAGCAAAGAATGAGAAACAGGGATGGATTTGTTGAAATATTTATTTGAGCATATGTATTAGTGGTGCCTTCTTTGTATGCAAATATGAACTAGTTCTTAGAGAGTGGAGAGATGAGGATGATGACATGGAAGCCTAAGGATCCAAGTTGGAAAGTCAAATTAGGCCAAATACAATGTATTGGATGTACTCATTTGCTTGAATGAAGAGGCACAAGTAATGCAATTTTTGATCAAGGTTGATTCTCAATATGAATGTTTCTTTCTCTTTCCCTCCTTGATTGTTTTCATGTGGTGTCAAAGCCACACCCTCTTCTACTCTCCTTCATATTCTACTTCCCACCTAGTTGTTACAATCTATTTAGAAAACTATCGCTCAAGAGGCCAAAAGCTTGGAGTGTGAAGCTTACATTGGAGTGTTAAGTTGTGCCAGGAGATGCCTTGATTGGCGTGGTTCATATAAGTGTGCAGGAGGGTGTCATGGAATTGATCCAATAGGCAAAAAGGAGGAGCTTGTTGGAGGGCTGCATATTAGAGGAGAAGGAGCTTCTATTTGAGTAGACAATTGGTGTGTATACTAGCTGATGTTGCATTGTCTTCGTATACAATTGCACATTCGGATGCTATAGGTGCATAGCCTCTCCCAACCCCCAAAATCTCATGCTTTGGCTCCACTGACATACTCACTTGTCCAACTTCCACCTTCCTTTCTTCTATTAAGAGACAAAAAAGAAGGAAGAAAATTTGATGTTGGAGGGATCTCAACACATGATTATGGTTGCCTTGCTAATTTTGCATGTTCTTTCCCAATTAGACGTGCTCACAAGCGCCTTGAGTGCAACTCAAAGACCTTGCAAAAAATATGGCTGACTGCAATATGCCCATTTCAATTAGGATAACCTTTTTTAAGAAAAGTCACTTATCTCGATTGCAAAATGGTTTAACCCTTAAATAGTGTAAGGCTCCTTTCACACTTGCAATCATCTGAATTGGTTTCTCCTCGAGTCTTATTCACATATTTCTTACTCGAGCCAATTTAGCCTAGCCACTATTCACATTGCCTCTTTAAATTGGTCTAGAGCCTTGTTCACACTAATTGCTTCCCAACTTAATCTATGAAAGGCAGCTCATATGTGAGAATTGTAAAAGCATACATAATTATTTGCATGTAAGCATCTTGTGTAATTTGGAGTTAGACACTACCAAGTATTACTATAAACTTGGTAAGACCTCTCCAAAAGCCATGGCCTTAAACTCTAATATTTCCTATGCATTCAAAATTTTGAAGGGGGGGAAAAATACCATACATGGGCAACTCTAGTGCAATTCTTGCTTATGTATAACAAATGATGGACAATAATATGTGATAATGCACCAATAGAAGTAATCGGAGAATGGGTAGAAAAAGATGAACAAACACTTGCCTTAATTAGTTTGCATCTTGCCCTAGGCTTGACCCATCACATCAACATTAAAGAAATAATGAAGGAAGCATATGAAGAGCTTAATAAAATTTTTGATACTAAAGCTAAAAACCAAAGAGATGTTTCAAAATATTGATTTTTATAGCTTGTGTCATGAATACAAAGACTCACTTGTCAAGCATGTCTCAAAATTAAGGAGCCTAATTAATCAACTGGAAGGCATCCATGTCAAAATTCTATAAAAGGATACAATAGCAATGCTTCTTGTTAGTCTACCTAAAGAGTATGCATCCTTAAAGGACTCACCCCTTACATATGAAGCACTTAACCTAGAGGGTTGTATTTCATTAATTCTATTGAAAGCAAAGGAGCTTAAAGAGTAGGTTGATGTATCCACAAGCAAAGACACCATACCATGTTCTTTACTAAGAAGGAACCTAAAGAGTGCTACCTTGTAGAAGGAGAGGACACATTAACATTGAATGAAGATTGAAGCATCTCCCCAAATGCAATCATTGTGAGAAGATTGGTCACTCCAAAGAAGCATGCAAGTTAAAGAGAGAAACAAATTTTATGGAAGAAAATAACCAAGATAAAAGGATAGAAGGACACCATTTCTAAAGACTAAAGACTAAAGACAAAGAGCCAAAGAGCTTGACCACCCACTACTAGTAGCGATAGAATGCACCTAGTGAAGAGGGGACAATCAATCTTTGTAAAATCAATCATGTAATCACCTGATCACCTTGTAGTCGAATGAGACACCGAGGGGGGTGTTAAAATATTTATTTAAGCATATGTATTAGTGGTGCCTTATTTGTATGCAAATATGAACCAGTTCTTAGAGTGTGAAGAGATGAGGATGATGACATGGAAGGATAAAGGATCCAAGTTGGCAAGTCAAACTAAGCCAAAAACAATGCATTGGATGTACTCATTTGCCTATATGAAGAGGTCCAAGTAATGTAATTTCTGATCAAGCTTTTTTCTCAATATGAATGGTTCTTTTTGTTTCCTTCCTTGATTATTTTTAGGATTACTGTGATATATGTAGCAAGTAGAAACACTCAATAGATTTGGGTGAGAAAAAGAGACTCCATAAAAAGCTTATGGCCTAGAAGGTTCTCGTAGAGAGAAGGAAGGAGGAACAAGAGAGGTTGATGCTCATAGTGGAGTGTGAAGAAGAGATGAAAAGACAAAAACAACATCAAAGGAGGCTCAGCAGAAGTGGCTTGCTTTTGAATTGGCAAAATGTGAGGAAGTACGAATTAGGAAAGAGCT